>NC_086451.1:454674288-455023038 GCF_028390025.1 Pseudophryne corroboree
ACAACGGCATTTGCTATGGAATAGCTGATGGGTGTGGAGGGGGGTTACTGCTAGCACTGTGTGTATGGATCTGAAGGCATTGATAGATACATTTAATTAAATAAGTAGGTAATAAGGCAACATACAATGGCACTATATGCTGAAAATCGCCTTGAAGTGGCACAACATGGAAGCCCTGGTGTAGAAGCTGGCATTCAGAAAAACAAAAGTCGAAAACTTTTTATTGCCCAGCCCAAGGATGTCCCAGAATACACCACCAGTCACAGGGTAGGTAGCATTGGTGTCTGTTTACGCCACCACCAAGCCAATACAGCATACTTGCCGACCTGGCTATCCCCGCTTCCAGGTGGGGGGCAGCCCGGTAGGCATATAGGGGCGTGGCTGACAGGATGGTGGTCTGAAGGGGGCGGAGCTTCGAGGACGCATCATCGTGGCTTCGCCCCCGCCGATCTATGGTGCGTAGAAAAACAGGCACTGTATAGCAGGGGCAGGGCTACGATGACGCGATTCCGTCATCGCCCCCCTTTCCCCACACGGTCCCCTTCCACTAACAGCAGAAGGGGAGTGCGGGGGTTGCATCTAAATCCGGGACACTTACCTGCCTTTCCTGGGAACCGGGAGAATCACCCGATTTTCGGGAGCCTCCCGGCCACTCCGGGAGGGTAGGCAAGTCTACAATACAGTAGTAGGGGCTGCAGCTGTTGGCCCGTGACTATTTTGCTAAAGTTATTGCAATTCTGTGTAATTTTTTTAGTCACCTATACCTTGTAACTAACCTACAGTAATCCTGCTCCCTCCTATTCCACACAGGTGCAGTGAGGAGCATTATGGGGGAGAGATAAAGTAGAGAAGTTGCCCTTAGCAACCAACCAGCTCCTAACTGTCATTTTTCTAGCACAGACTGTAAAATGACATAATGCTGATCGGCAACTTCTCATTTTTATCTCTCTCCAATGTTTGATGCATCTCCCCCTGTGAACGTTATGATTAGGAGTCCTTCTGCCGGTCCAGGCCAAACCCGAACTGATATGTTGAGGTCCTTTAGTAGAATTGAAACTTGGATGGTTCAAACATAAATCGTATTGCACAACTTAAGCCAGAAACACTACCTGTGGCAGGGCCGTCTTAACAGTGGGGGTAATTCAGAGTTGATCGCAGCAGTAAATTTGTTAGCAGTTGGGCAAAACCATGGGCCTAATTCAGACCTGATCACTCGCTAGCTATTTTTTTGCAGCGCTGCGAGCAGATAGTCGCCGCCTATAGGGGAGTGAATTTTAGCTGTGCAAGTGTATGAACGCCTGTGCAGCCGAGCGGTACAAAAAAGTTTTGTGCAGTTTCTGAGTTGCCAAGAACTTACTCAGCCGCTGCGATCACTTCAGCCTGTCCGGGCCCGGAATTGACGTCAGACACCCGCCCTGCAAACGCATGGACACGCCTGCGTTTTTCCAAACACTCCCAGAAAACGGTCAGTTGACACCCAGAAAAGCCTTCTTCCTGTCAATCTCATTGCGATCGGCTGTGCGAATGGATTCTTCGTTAAATCCATCGCTCAGCAACGATCCGCTTTGTACCCGTACGACGCGCCTGCGCATTTCGGTGCATACGCATGCGCAGTTCTGACCTGATCGCAGTGCAGCGAAAAAAACTAGCGTACGATCAGGTCTGAATGACCCCCCATGTGCACTGCAGGGTGGGGCAGATATAACATGTGCAGAGAGAGTTAGATTTGGGTGGGCTGTGTTCAAAGTGAAATCTAAATTGCAGTGTAAAAATAAAGCAGCCAGTATTTACCCTGCACAGAAACAAAATAACCCACCCAAATCTAACTCTCTCTGCACATGTTACATCTGCCCCACCTGCAGTGCACATGTGGGGTCATTCTGACCTGATCGTAACTGTGCTAAATTTAGCACAGCTACGATCACTTACACTGACATGCGGGGGGACGCCCAGCACAGGGATAGTCCGCTCCGCATGTCAGACCGCCCCCCCCCCCCCCCGCACAAGTATAAAAGCAACGCACAGCGGCGATGCTTTTGTACTTGAAGAGTAACTCCCGGCCAGCGCAGCTCCTGCGGCTGGCCGGGAGTTACTCGTCTCTGCCCTGGATCGCAGCGGCTGCGCGTGACGTTGGCCGGACTGTGCGCACAAAACGCCGGCAAAACGCCGCCGTGCCGCCCCCTCCCGCCCAGCAACCGCCTCTGCCTGTCAATCAGGCAGAGGCGATCGCTAGGCAACGACAGCCTTGCGCACTGCGGCGCCGGTGCATGCGCAGTTCTGACCTGATCGCTGCGCTGCGATCAACTGCGGCGAGCGATCAGGTCAGAATGACCCCCATGGTTTTGCCCAACTGCTAACAAATTTGCTGCTGCGGTCAACTCTGAATTACCCCTGTGTTGTATTTTCTACGTTTGTATATTATGCCATCATATCTGTATTTTATTTTTTATCTATAAATTGTGAAGCAAATTGAATTTGTGTGTCCATTATAGAACTTAATATACCTCCAGGACACTGTAATATTATATATACTGTATTTTTACTAATTTTAATAAAACCACTTGGTATTTTATGATACCCATATGGACTGGATATTCTCTCATTTATAAATAGCTCATTATTGAGTAAAGAGGATTGCCCAACAAAAATTAGCGCCGGAGAAATAACCTATTACTATAGTAGAGAGTGCTGCCTGGCTGCTGTGACGGTGTGTAATTCACAATCAGAGCATCCGGGCAGCACTGTGTTCGAAGGTCACTAGAATTGTGGCGCCCGGGGCAGTTGCCCAGGGTGCTTACACATTAAGATGGCCCTGACCTGTGGCATAGCACTAAGGAAGACTCTGACGCAAATCATGCACAAGCGCTTTATTGGGGCAACTGCAATTATTCTAAGGCGATCAGATCACTAATAAGATAACATGTTCTGTGTATGGCCCGTTGTAAGCCTATGTCTGTGGAACTGCCTTATATCCATCTATCCAACACCGAGTACTTTTGGTGACAGACTCCGTTATTATTTCTTTTCAAGCAAGCAATGTCATTTATACCTCACTCAGTGTGGCCGCTTTGGAGATTGGCTTATAGCCCTGGCAGTCCTGGTCGGAATGTTCAGGATCTAAAAGAAATGAAACAATATTGGTGACCAACGAGGGTGAAAGCGAGGGCGTAGTGGAATAAACACAAAGCGGTAGAGAGCAACAGCGAATCAGGGCGTCCCGCACAGGAGCGAGCGGGGGCGGAGTCTGGGACGTGATTTGTGCTGCTATGTGTATGAATATGAAGGACAAATACTGGGACCGTAAAGAGATATTTATTCAGCATGCATGACCTGGAGGCCACCCTTATCATCAGCGATTAGTCTGCCCTGTATCGCCTGCTGCATCTGTACAACAGCTGTTATCATACCTGTATGGACATCTGTTTTCTGGAAATGTAGGGTAACTACGGGGTTCTGAGAGGGTGTAAACTAAGGGGTCTATTTACTAAGCCTTGGATGGACATAAAGTACCAACCAACCAGCTCCTAACTGCAATTTTTCTACATGTGACATGGCAGTTAGGAGCTGATTGGCTGGTACTTTATCTCCATCCAAGTGTTAGTAAATAGACCCCTAAGCTATAGCTGGGTGGATGATATAAAGCATACCTCCCAACATTCTGTCCCTGAAAAGAGGGACTCTTCTGCACGTTCCCGAAAAAGGGGCGTGGCCTCTGGGAAAGGGGGCATGGCTTCACAGGAATGCCGCAATTGCAAGCCATACCCCCATTTTCGTCACTATGGGGGCATGGCAAGCGCTCTGTGAGCCCCTGTCCCTCTCTCCAAATGAATAGACGCCGTGCGCATGTGCAAAGCATCTATTCACCGGTGCTCTGCTAAGCAGAGCAATAGGTGAGAGAGGGTCTCCCAACTGCCCCCCCACCGCGGGACACTGCGACCTGTGGGTGGGACAGAGGGACAGTCCCAGAAAAACTGGAATGTTCTGCGAAAATCGGGACAGTTGGGAGGTATGTATAAAGTATTGGCAGGTAGTAGTTATGCCAAACACACTACCACAATGCCATACCTCACAACTTTTAGATATTTGCGGTCAGGACGCCGCGTGTGACCCAGAAAAGGGGTGTAGCCTCGGATAAAGTGCAGCACTGACCATACCCTCCAACATATTGCACATAAAAATCGGTACAAATTAGGAAAGGGGCGTGGTCATGGGTAAAGGGGGCGTGGCCATACCCCCTTTTCCTATACTTTCAATGGAAGTTTGGAGAGCTAAAAATCGGTACAGACCATAAAAAAAAGGGTACTGTACCTGCTAAAAAGGTCCAGCTGGAGGGTATGGCACTGACCCGTGGTGCAGCATTTTGGGGGCGTGCCCAGTGCTCCCAGAGCAGCTGGGCAGCCCCCTGCTCACCTACCAGCACTGAATAGATGCCGTGCGCTTGCGCACAGCATCTATTCAGAGATCACTCGCTGCTTTGCAGAGCAGAGCAGCGGGTGATCAAATCCTCCCCAACTGCCCCCCTCGCCCGCAGGACACTGCTGCCCGCAGGAGGGACAGCGGGACAGTCTCCAAATAGCGGGATTCGGGATGGTTGGGAGGTATGCAATGCAGACAGGCGTTACTAAATGAATACTTTCTATTTAAGATAAAGTTGTGATTATAGGGGAAGACATTTATTAGTACACAGCAAACATCCTGTCAGTATTAGTGGTGGCCATCAGACCGGTACAGGTGATGTTTTCTCTAGATCAGGTGAATTGGTGCTGCACCACATACTTGCCTACACTCCCGGAATGGCCAGGAGGCTCCCGAAAATCAGGTGGCCCTCCCGGCCCCCCAGAAAGGTGGCCAAGTCTCCCGCTCACCTCGGCCATCCACAGCAGAGAACAAGTGGGTGGTCCGAGGGGATCCGATTACGCGATTTGCGCTGAATCGCAACATCGTAGCTCCGCCCCCGAAATACAGTGCCTGTTTTCGCTGCACTATAAAGCGGGGGGTGGAGCCACAATTGTGATACCATGCCCACAGACATCCCACTTTACCACCGGCTATGCCCCCATGCGCCTACCACGCTGCTAGCTCTCGGAAGAGGGGGCAGCAAGGTAGGCAACTATGCTGCAACATCTATGGGGGGAGACCATTCTTATATACTTTTAGGATATCCCCTCTCGGCTCTGTGCTGCATTGTGCAGCAGGGGGAGCAGGGTCATGATAATTTAGCAGAACCAAGACTTGAAGATGCAAATTGCATAAGAAAGGCCTCGTCCATTTCAAAATATATTTTGTATATAAATTATACTTTATGCTTAGTGGCCCTTATTGCTTACATACAAAGTAACTTTAATTACTTATTTTCATACATCCGGTACAGGAGATGTGAGGGGCAGGCACTCTATGATAAGAAGAGGTGGGTGTGAAAGGTTCATGCCCACCATGCAGCAGGTAGAACCCCCTGTGGGACATTTATCACCTCTCTCAGAAGTCCCAAAAGTACAGCCATAAGTCAGCAGTGTCCCAGAGATTCCGGGACCATAGGTAACTAAACAGTGGTGGCGGCCATTTTATGGCTGAACCAATCTTCGTAAGAATGCTATCAATCAATTCAGTAGTATGAACCAGTAACATCACTGAGACATGAGGCACAAAGTTCCTATACAGAAAGATGACGGAATGCACTCTTGATGGACGCATGAAATTAGTGGTATCAGGAAGAATAACCCAAAATATAGCTGCCTCGTGTAGGAGAGGGATACACAGAATTACAAAATGGCTCCTTTAACCAGTTACCTCACCGATGCCTCATGAGAATACGGCATTTAGGAGAACAGACCTCACCCTGGCACAATCCAAACCTTATATTTTCCTCTAGTCTATAAAACTGATCTCTGCAAGCTTACCGGGTGTACTGATCACATGTACGTTGATTACTTTGTACCCCAGGCATTTAGAGAGGTGTTTAAAGTCGTCCTCAGAGGAATAAGCAGTTGTATTGCTTTGAGCTAAAAAAAAGTAAAAAATAAAAAGTATATTAGACACAAAGGACCATATTCAAAATTGGGGGTAGATCTACAAAATCTAAAAGTGGAGGTATTGCCCACAGGAACCAATCGTCAGTTCTGTCATTTTTTTTAGAAATGATAGCTAGAATCTGATTGGTCGCTTTTCATTGTTATAAACACTAATACATCTACCAAATGGAAGTAATTAGCATCTAAGCACAAAGTCGTCCATGAACCTGAACACGGCATAAGTAGCAAATGCACCTCCAGGGGCGTAATAAGAGAGGAGGGGCCTGTGTGCAGTCTTCGTCCGGTTTCGCTCTTCTCTAGCCAGCGGTGCGAGGGAGTAGACTCTGGCGCCGTGCATGTGCAGATCACCGGAAAAATGGCGCGGCGGCTATTATAGATACCCCACCCTGCACACCTCCCTCCCCCTGCCTATAATGGGAGCAGATGCACCAAGGATTTGTCAGGAGGCGTGGCTTTACTGTGAGTACAAAAGATACTCAAAAACACAGTACACCAATCATACATAATATAGTAAAAGGCTGGAAACCCGCCCAAAAATTGTGTCGACCATATGTGTGTCGACCATTCGACCTTTTGTACCTGTCGACCTTTAGCACTGTCTACCTTTTACCTGCTGGCATTTTCACTGCGTTGACGTAATGCATTTCGACAATATGGGCTCAACATATTGACTGTCTATCTAGACACTGTCTAGATATACATTGGAACCCACTTATAAGCCTTCCGCTTCCCAAACAGAGTAGGAATCTTTTTTTGGTGGGGGAGGGGGGGGGGGTAACTGTTCAGTGCACTGTAATCCCGCCATTAGATCACAGCCGCAGCAGTTCTATTATATTTGCATAACTGGGTGTGTCTTAGACACGTTCGGCAAATCAGTGACTGTCAGCATCACCAACTCATAAACAGATTGCCATTTTGGGACGCATTTCATGTTGACAAGTCCACCATCTTAGCACCCTAAGTGCAAATGCAGCAGGTCACCGGGGCAAAAGATGCTGATGCCGCGCTCCCTTTTTGGCCTTAGGTATCCGAGGGTCCCGAATTTAGGACAGCAGAAGTTGGGAGGTATGCAAAGGCATGCCAAATGTTTAGAAGCAAGGAAAATTCTAAGGACTCAAAGTCTGGGATATGAACATAGGAGTTTCTATAATGGGTGCATTGTGTGTCGTCCACATGGACCCCTGGGTCTAAGTAGGTCCACACCACACACCCTGCATCCTCGTTCAATTACTTACCTCTGTCCCCTGCTGCACCAGAAATCATTTGGAAAATAACAAGGCAGCCATTTTCACGGTGATTCACACTTACGCAGTAGAAACTCCGAGAACATCATGTCCGCCATGTTCCCGGAGACCTGCGCATGCGCAATAGAGATTAGTTACTGGGCGCCATGTTTTCGGAGACTTTCGGATGCGCAATAGAGACTAGTTACTGGGCACCATGTATCCGGAGACTTGCGGATGCGCAATAGAGACTAGTTACTGGGGGCCATGATTCCGGAGACCTGCTCAACATCTACTACGTTTCAGAGTGGAGAGGCCTCACAGGGAGTGTGTACACGGGCCCCCTCCTCTCTTAAACCGGCCCCCTGGATATGATTTGGCAAAAACTCTGACGTTATACAGCTCCCAGCGGGAATGGAGAATGGGACATAGGGACTGCTCTGCAGGACTGCAGGGTATGGAAGACTGATAGTTATAGTTACAGAACAGTCTGACTCCATCTTCATCTTCATACAGGATCACATGGTCCTTCATAGGGTAAACTGTGAATTTATGGTCATCCTCCTTTGCTGTGGAATAAAAGAAAGAATATATAATAATAATGTTAGGAATATAGCAGTGTGATGGCATCAGGGGTTTCACAAAGGTCACGTTTGCTTTTTTCGGTGCCAACAAGCCCATAACGTAGGTGTGGAGAGATACAGTACATGATTTGTACTGTGTGTATATTAGAGCATTGATTACATTATTGGTATTAAAAAAGAAGCATGTTATATGTATAAGCTGGGTGCACCCTAGATGATATATGTCGTCTGATCCCGGTCGGATCGGAGTGACATATCTGGCACATCATCTACTGTGTACCCATGATATGCATGCTCCCGCGGGTCACTAGCGACATCCCCCGTCGGCCCTGCCTTCAAAAATTTTGAATGGCCTCCGAAAGTTTCTAAGGAGGGACACTTGAATGCCCCTAAAGGCCACCTTGTTCAAAATGGAGCTCATCACCTTCTCACATCCCCCTTCATCTAGCCTCCATAATGGTTGGGCAACATAACACCCTCCTTGTCCCCATGCTGTCAGCCTTGATGCCTTTACAGGCTGCGCTAGAAAAATGACAGATAGCCACTGATTGGTTGGTACTTTAGCTCTCTCCACTTTATCTCTCTCCCACATTTGATAAATCTCCACCCTTGTGAAAGCAAAACTGGTACCTCAGAGGGTGGTGATGCATCACCTCCAGACACAATGGCAGCCCCGCCCACTGTAATTGCCAATGGTGATAACCACCTATCAGCCTTGGTCTGTGTATCATAAACCTCTACCAATTCCAATAAATACTGTAGGTCTTGCGAAGAAATATGGCTCCCAGACATTCACCACAGAGGTACCATTATAATACAGTCTATATACACGTTCATCTGTAAATGACAATCACAGACAAACTCCTCTGGGGTTTATTTCATGTCATATAGGATGAGAAACATGGTGCCCTCTGGCAGTTGAATCAATCTCCCAATATTGCTGCAGATATCGCAGAGCCCCTGGACCAACGGAATCAGTGGTGAGAAGGAAAAGTGGCCTCACTGACTGACCTTTACCAGCTAAGTATGAATGATCTATATCTCCGTACCTGTCAGAATGTAGCTGTTGTTCGCTTTGGTAATTTGCATTTCATGCGCCTCTATTCTCACAAGGTGGTTACTTAAAAAGAGACAAATAAATGAGTAACAAAAACGTTAATGCTTTCACTATATGAACGTACACAAATCCTGTAACAGCATATACACAGGCAGGTGCCTCAGTGATGTTATATGGAGTAATAAGATTCATGTTACAGGTTGTACAGAGAGCTAGTCATAATAAAAGTCTACGGTAGAAATATAGGGAGAGACAGGTGGATGCAGAGATATGAAGTCAGTGGAACGTGGAGTGTAGGTTACAGAGAAAAGGAACAGTCTTCGGTCGGTAGTATTAGATGGGGATCCGGACTGAAAGTCGACAGTAACTAGGTCGACAATGTCTAGGTCGACCACTATTGGTCGACAGTAACTAGGTCGGCAGGGTCAAAAGGTCGACAGGGTCAAAAAGGTCGACATGTTCTAGGTCGACAGGTCAAAAGGTCGACATGAGTTTTTCACAATTTTTTTTCTTTTTTTGAACCTTTTCATACTTAACGATCCACGCGGACTACGGTTGGAACGGTAATCTGTGCCGAGCGAAGCGTTAGCGGAGCAAAGGCACCATGCGAGGGGACGCGGTGCACTAATTGGGGTTCCCGGTCACTCTACGAAGAAAATGACACCAAAATAACATTAAAAATTCATGTCGACCTTTTGACCGGTCGACCTAGAACATGTCGACCTTTTGACCCTGTCGACCTTTTGACCCTGTCGACCTAGTTACTGTCGACCAATAGTGGTCGACCTAGACATTGTCGACCTAGTTACTGTCGACTTTCAATACCACACCCATTAGAGGTATGGAATCTATAGGTGGCTCAGTGGGTACAACTGGAGTGTGTGGGATAAAGGAGACAGAAATCTTCCAATAGGACAAGTGAAACAGTTCACGTCAAAAAATACACATAGCACTTCCATCCAGTGGTCATATTTATCCCACCATTACACAACTGTGTCTAGACTTAGCCTGATTGTGGTGAAAAAAAATGTAACATGAGTCTTTATCAGAACTGGCTAGAATTATGAAGGGTTTGTTTATTAGCATTGCATTTAGGTGCTAAATCTGAACCGCCATGGCCAGTCACTGGCAAGCTGGCTGGTGCCATGTGTCTGAGTTTCCGGTGGTGCCACTTTTCTGAGTGTGCCGTTGGTTCCACGTGTCAGAGTGTGCTGGTTGTGCCACGTGTCAGAGTGTGCTGGTTGTGCCACGTGTCAGAGTGTGCTGGTGGTGCCACGTGCCGGAGTGTGCTCGTTGTGCTACGTATCGGAGTGTCCCGGTGATGCCACGTGTCTGAGTGTGCCGTTGGTGCCACGTTTCTGAGTGTGATGTTGGTGCCACATGTCAGAATGTGCTGTTGGTGCCACGTTTCTGAGTGTGACGTTGGTGCCACGTGTCTGAGTGTGCCATTGGTAGGGGTGGTCTTCTGTATGCCGGCGGTCGGGCTCCCGGCGCTCAGTATACCGTCGCCGGGAGCCCGACAGCCGGCATACCGACACTTATTTTCCCTCGTGGGAGTCCACGACCCCCATAGAGGGAGAATAAAATAGTGTGGCGCGCCCGTAGCGTGGCGAGCGCAGCAAGCCCGCAAGGGGCTCATCTGCGCTCGCCACGCTGTCGGTAAGCCGGCGGTCGGGCTCCCGGCGCCGGGATGCTGGTCGCCGGGAGCCCGACCGCCGGCCAGCCGTAGTGAACCCATTGGTAGTGCACATGTTGCACCTAAATTCAATGTTAGTAAGTTATTGGGGATCACTAGTGATCAACAACAATTTCAGAAATGTCAAGTAGGTGGAGTCAAACACAAGCAGACAAAAAGGAGATTTATGGTAGACTTACCATTCTTAAATCTTTTTCTGCGAGGTACACTGGATCCCACAGGGAATAACATCGGGGTGTAGAGTTGGATCTTGATCCGAGGCACCAACAGGCTAAAGCTTTGATTGTTCCCAGGATACACTGCCTCCTCTATATCCCCGCCTCCAAGCACTGGAGCTCAGTTTTGTTAACCAGTCCAATGCAGTAGCAAGTAAAAGAGACGACAGTAGTTAGTAGCCACAGACAACCACATTCTCACGACAGGAGAAGGGACCAGCGGCTAATGCCATACAAACCCAAAGAAGCTAAGTGCGTCAGGGCGGGCCCCCTGTGGAATCCAGTGTACCTCGCAGAAAGATTTAACAATGGTAATTCTACCATAAATCTCCTTTTCTGCAGCGGGATACACTGGTATTCCACAGGGAATAACATCGGGGATGTCCTAAAGCAGTTCCTCATGGGAGGGGACGCACTGTAGCGGGCACAAGAACCCAGCGTCCAAAGGAAGCATCCTGGGAGGCGGAAGATCAAAGGCATAGAACCTGATGAACGTGTTCACTGAGGACCACATAACCGCCTTGCACAATTGTTCTAGGGACGCGCCACGGCGGGCCGCCCAAGAAGGTCCAACAGACCGAGTAGAATGGGCCTTGATAGTAGCAGGAGCTGGAAGTCCAGCCTGCACATAAGCTTGTGCAATCACCATTCTAATCCATCTGGCCAAGGTCTGCTTATCCGCAGGCCAGCCACATTTGTGAAAACTAAAAACAAAAGGACAAAGAGAGAATCAGATCTCCTAAGAGAGGCGGTTCTCTTCACATATATACGGAGAGCCCGTACCACATCCAAAGACCTTTCTTTGGAAGACAAACCAGGAGAGATAAAGGCTGGAACCACAATCTCTTGGTTAAGGTGGAAAGACGACACCACCTTAGGCAGATAACCAGGGCGAGTTCTAAGAACCATGCGGTCACGGTGAAAAATCAGAAAGGGTGACCAACAGGATAAGGCACCCAAATCTGAAACCCTTCTAGCAGAGGCAATAGCCAGCAAAAACAATACCTTAAGGGTAAGCCACATAAGTTCCACAGACTCAAGAGGTTCAAACGGAGACTCTTGTAGGGCATCCAGAACAACCGACAAATCCCAAGGAGCCACAGGAGGGACATAGGGAGATTGAATCCATAACACACCCTGCAGGGGCAAACGCAGGATTTAGCGAGGGGGATATATATATATATATATATATATATCTGCAAATGATGAATGGCACTCCTTACTAGTACAACATACTCCGGTGCCCGTCAGATTCAGATAATGGCCCTCATTCCGAGTTGTTCACTCGTTAGCTGCTTTTAGCAGCATTGCACTCGCTAAGCCGCCACACTCTGGGAGTGAATCTTAGCCTAGCAGAATAGCGAACGAAAGATTCGCAAAATAGCGAAAAGAAATTTCTTTGCAGTTTCTGAGTAACTCCAGACCTACTCACAAATAGCGATCAGTTCAGGCCGTTTCGTTCCTGGTTTGACGTCACACACACGCCCAGCGTCCGGCCAACCACTCCCCCGTTTCTCCAGACACTCCCGCGTTTTTGCCTGACACGCCTGCGTTTTTCCGCACACTCCCAGAAAACGGCCAGTTTCCGCCCAGAAACACCCACTTCCTGTCAATCACACTCCGATCACTTCAACGATGAAAAATCTTCGTTCGGGCGTGAGTAAATCTACTAAGTTTTGAGCAAAATTACTTAGCGCATGCGCACTGCGTACCATGCGCATGCGCATTTTTGCCTTAATCGCTCCAATGCGAAAATCGGCAACGATCGAACAACTCGGAATGACCCCCAATATGTATGCAAGCAGGACGGCACTCATAGAACCTGGTAAACCATAGAAAATCAGCACAGGACGCTGTAGCTGTATGTCAATGTTTCAGAGTCACTCTTTTAAAGGAGTCTAACTCTGAAACGTTGACAAACAGCTTCAGCATCCTGTGCTGATTTTCTATGGTTTACCAGTCTCTATGAGCGCTGTCCGACCTCCGTACATATATATGTATGTGTATATGTGTGTGTGTGTGTGTGTGTGTGTGTGTGTGTGTGTGACTGTGTATGTATGTATGTATATATATATATATATATATATATAAAGCACACATTTATATATACACACACACACACACACACACATACAGTACATACTTACTGTACATACACAAGCACACACACAAACCTACATACATACTGTACATACACAAACCCACATACATACCATACAAATACACACATAAACAAAGATTTAAAACTTACATATACAGCGTTTTACTGTATGCACTACACCAGGGCTGGGAGCAGAGGGGCAGCCGCAGCAGAGTGAGGACGGAGGGAGCTGCTGTGGCTGAGCATGCGCAGCCAGCAGCTCCCAGCCTCCCACAGCACCCAGGACATTCTGTATGCAGAGAGCTGCATAACTCTCTGCTGTTGCTGCAGCTCCACGTCTGCGATCGCGGTCGCAGCTTTTGCTGAGATGGAGACACAGCTGTCTCCATCTCAAATTTTTTTAGGGTCATCACAGGGGGGGTTTCCAGGTACTCTGAAACCCCCCCTGCGTGCACCAGTGCTGAGTGAATGTATAAAAATCAGGCAGAGACGTAATTTTTCTCTGAAACCATACCGACAAGGCTGAAATATGAACCTTGAGGGAGGCCAGACGAAGGCCTAAGTCCAGGCACTGTTGCAGAAAAGCCAAAAGTTTGGCAGTACTGAATTTGTATGCGTCATAATTCTTAGCCGCACACCAAGTGAAGTAAGAATTCCAGACCCTATAATAAATCCGAGCCGAAGCCGGTTTTCGGGCTTTCAGCATAGTTTGAATGACCGCCTCAGAAAATCCTTTGGCCCTCAGAACTAAAGCTTCAAGAGCCACGCCGTCAAAGCCAGTCGGGCCAGATCCTGGTAGACACAAGGGCCCTGAACGAAGAGGTCTGTGCATTGCGGAAGTAGAAGAGGACGCTCTATCGAGAGACCCTGCAGGTCTGAGAACCAATGCCGTCTGGGCCACGCTGGAGCGATTAGACGTAGTGTTCCTCCTTCTTTCTTGAACTTCCTTATTAACCTGGGCAGGAGGGACACCGGAGGGAACACATACGGCAGCCGAAAGTTCCATGGAATTGCCAGCGCGTCCATGAACACTGCTTGAGGATCCCTTGTCCTTGCTCCGAAGACCGGAACCTTGTGATTGTGTCGAGACGCCTTCAGGTCTACATCTGGTAGGCCCCACTTGTCCACTAGGAGTTGAAAGACTTCCGGATGAAGACTCCACTCTCCGGCGTGATCGTCCTGATGACTGAGGAAGTCTGCTTCCCAGTTGAGGACCCCCGGAATGAACACTGCCGATGTGGCTGGCAGATGGCGTTCCGCCCATAGAAGAATCTTTAACACTTCCGTCATTGCCATGCGGCTTCGAGTGCCACCTTGATGATTTATGTACACCACCGTGGTGGCGTTGTCCGACTGTACTTGAACAGGTCTGTTCTGTACCAGAGGCAGGGCCAGTTTCAGAGCATTGAACACTGCCCGCAGCTCCAGAATGTTTATTGGAAGGAGATATTCCTCCCTGGTCCACCGAAACTGAAAAGAGTGTTGCTCCAACACCACGCCCCAACCCCGCAGGCTGGCATCCGTCAATAGGAGGACCCAGTTGGAGATCCAGAAGGGACGACCCCTGCTCAATCGTTGGTCCTGGAGTCACCAGCTCAAAGACAGACGAGCTTCCGGAGTCAAGGAAATCATGTGAGACCAGATCCGGTGAGGCAGGCCGTCCCACTTGGGAAGGATTAACCGCTGCAGAGGGCGAGAATAAAATTGAGCGTACTCTACCATGTCGAAAGCCGACGCCATGAGGCCTAGTACTTGCATCGCCGAGTGTATCGACACACGTGGGCGAGAGAGGAAGCATCTTATCCTGTCCTGAAGTTTCAGGACCTTCTCCGGAGACAAAAACAACAGTTGGTTGTGTGTGTGTCCAGTAACGCCCCCAGGTGCACCATGCGCTGAGCAGGGACCAGCAATGATTTCTTCCAGCTGATGAGCCACCCGTGGGCTTGCAGGAATTGGACCGTCAGTTCCAGATGACGGAGGAGAACCTCTGGGAAGTTCGCCAGGATCAATAAGTCGTCCAGATACGGCAGGATCTTCCTGATACCCTGACGGCAGAGAAGGACCGCAATGACCGCCATGACCTTGGTGAAGATTCGCGGAGCCGTGATCAGTCCAAAAGGCAAGGCCTGGAATTGATAATGGAGGTTGCCAATAGCAAACTGCAGATATTGCTGATGCAACATGGCAATAGTATATGTAGGTAAGCATCCTGTATGTCCAGGGATACAATATAGTCCTTGGGCTCCAAGGCCAGAACAATAGAGCGAAGAGCTTCCATACGAAATTTAGACACCTTCACAAATTTGTTCAAAGACTTGAGGTTGAGAATGAGCCGGGAGGATCCATTCGGTTTCGGAACCAGGAACAGCGTTGAATAGTACCCCCTGCCTCTCTGAGCCAGAGGCACCGGCACTACCACTCCTGTGTCCAGGAGGGATTGTACAACCAAATGTAGAGTTTTTGCTTTCAACGGATCCAAAGGGATATTTGTCAAGCAAAACTGGCGTATCCGTGAGTGACTACTTCCCTCATCCAGGCGTCTGAAGTGGTCTGTAACCATACCTGGGTGAACCGCAGAAGTCGGCCTCCCACCCCCTCGGGTCCTCCAGGGGGAGGCCCGCCCCGTCATGCACCAGGCTTGTCTGATTTGGAAGCAGGTTGACGGGCAGCCCAGGAACGTTTAGGTTTGGGCTTAAAGGTTTTGGAAGTGCGAGCCTGTTTCGGGTACGCATGACCTCTGCTTTACTTGGAGGTCGAAAGGAACGAAAGGTGGTACTCTTAGCCTTCGGAACCGAAGGATTTGTACTCGGCAGACATGCAGTTTTAGCAGACACTAAGTCAGCAACAATCTTGTTCAGATCTTCCCCAAAAAGGATGTTTTCCTTAAAAGGGATCTCCTCCAAGGTCTTTTTAGAGTCCAGATCCACAGACCAGGACCGCAACCACAGAATCCGGCGAGCCAGAATGGATGTAGTAGACGCTTTGGCTGCCAGCACACCGGCATCAGAGGCCGTATGTAATGAGAGGCTATGGTAATATATGAAAGACACTGTCTGGCATTATCAGAAAAATTCGGAGGTAGCTCCGCTTCTTATTCTTGAACCCAGGCTTCAATAGCTTTTGCAGCCCAAGAAGCCGCTATAGTAGGTCTATGCACAGCACCCGCGAGTGTAAATAGACTTCTAGCAACCCTCCACGCGCTTATCCGGCGGTTCCTTCTGAGAGGTGACGGTAGTGACAGGCAAAGTAAAAGACACCACCAGACGCGCTACATGTGAGTCCACCGGTGGTGGTGTTTCCCAATTCTTACTTAACTCTGCAGAGACGGGATAACGAGCTAGCATCTTTTTAGACAGGGAGAATTTCTTTCCTGGAGACTCCCAGGATTCCTGACGTATGTCAACTAAATGGTCAGAATGTGGCAAAACTAATTTAGTAACCTTCTGACGTTTGAACTTATCAGGTTTCTTAGACGTATCTGGAAGTTCAGGTTCATCATCAACCTGAAGAATCAGTTCAATAACCTCCAAGAGGTCAGGAACATCCACCTGTTTTGTAGATTCCCCATCTGAAGCATCTGCATCAGTGTCTGATGGGTCAGTATATACGCCATCTTCATCGGATGAAGTATCCGAAACATGCGTGGACTGTGAGGAAGAAATGGCCCGCTTAGATGACCCTTTGGTCCTAGGAGGGCGAGGGTCAGGCTTTTGTTTAACCAAAGACTGATTTAACTGCTGTAACTGAGTAGACAGAGTATCCACCCATGGTGGATTTACAACAGGGACAATATGTGATTGTAAAGGCACAGAAAGTCCCACAGGGGGTGCAAGTCTCGTTACTAGCGTAGTCAGTAAATTAGAAAAAACAGCCCAAGGTGGGTCTTGGTGTGCCACCGGTGCTGCAGGCTGACCGAGGGGTACAGACTCCCCACTACCTGGACCCCCAGCTGGAATATTTTCCTCAGATAAATCCGTGGCATCAGCACTGCATGATGCAGGATCAGCCACGGATCTCCCACCCTGTGATGCAGACATTATTGGAGAATGTAGCCCTAGGGCGTAACAGTACAATATATATAGCCAGACACAGTACCTGACAAAAAAAAACCTGTGCAGTGTGACTGCAAATGCAGATCACAAACAGAGGATTTAAGTGGTATAAAGTGACTGAAATACACAGAGAAAAATACCAAACAGTATATCCTGTGAAACACTATATATATATATATATATAAAGAATGTCTAAGGGAGCTATACAGGTTGAGTATCCCATATCCAAATATTCCGAAATACGGAATATTCCGAAATACGGACTTTTTTGAGTGAGAGTGTGATAGTGAAACCTTTGTTTTTTGATGGCTCAATGTACACAAACTTTGTTTAATACACAAAGTTATTAAAAATATTGTATTAAATGACCTTCAGGCTGTGTGTATAAGGTGTATATGAAACATAAATGAATTGTGTGAATGTAGACACACTTTGTTTAATGAACAAAGTTATAAAAAATATTGGCTAAAATGACCTTCAGGCTGTGTGTATAAGGTGTATATGTAACATAAATGCATTCTGTGCTTAGATTTAGGTCCTATCGCCATGATATCTCATTATGGTATGCAATTATTCCAAAATACGGAAAAATCCCATATCCAAAATACCTCTGGTCCCAAGCATTTTGGATAAGGGAGACTCAACCTGTATAATTAAAACTTTAAATGAAAATTCTCTTCCAAGATTATTTGACCATAGAATCATAAAAACACGTTCAATTTATTCACATATTGCCATTGAACAGCAGGGACGTGCAGTCAGGGGAGGTGGGGGAGGCAGTGCCTCCCCTGTGATTAATCATTAAAATCATACAAAGAAGATACTTATGACACATAGTCTGTTGTGGCGGCTTTACAGCGGAGACAGTGCCCAGCAGTACCAGAATCAGCGCAGCTCTGTGTAATTGCGCCCAAACGCTGACAGGGAGTGAGGGAGAGAGAGAGATGCAGCTCCAGGGCGGGAACATCTGCTGTAGATGGTGCCTGGGGCTGGGGGAGGGGCTACAGGTCAGAGCCTTATCCCCTCTGCTGGACTTCACCACTGGTTACTGCGGGGCCTATACTAAACGGATTTTAGTAAATCCGACCTGTGCTCCTTGCCCTGGTGGATATAGTGGGGTCCCTGCATGGCCACAGTGTCCACACCAGCGGCACGGTCCATCTCCGGATCGCGATTTTGGCGGGTCCCACCTGGGGGACCCTCTTACCTCCTCCCTATCGTGCGGCCACGCGATCCAGGAGAGTAGCGGCGGTATGTGTGCCTGATGAGATCGGAGCGCCTCCGCTGTAAGTACCCGGCAACCAGGGCGCGGGAGTATACAGCGCCGCTGGGGGAGGTGAGGGAGCCGCAGCACGATATGTCAGCGTGACATATAGCACCAAGTGCCTATGCTGCGGCCCTTGAAGTCTTCTTTCTTGTCAGAAAAGCTCTTTTCAGGGCTGCCTAGTGCAGCCCTCCCTGTTAGCTGCCTGCACTGCAGGCACCAACTTACAAACTGAGCTCCAGTGCCTGGAGGCGGGGATATAGAGGAGGCGGTGCAGTGCATCCTGGGAACAGTCAAAGCTTTAGCCTGTTGGTGCCTCGGATCAAGATCCAACTCTACACCCCGATGTTATTCCCTGTGGAGTACCAGTGTACCCCGCTGCAGAAATAGATCGAAACAAGCCCTAAGGTCAGGGCTAGCGGCGGGGAACGGCGGTGAGGAGCTCAGCAGTGGTCAGCAACTGTAATACAATAGGACAATAACAGCTAGGTCAGGAAACAAAACTCAGAGTGGATGCCTGAGTGATCTAGGCCCAGGTCTGAACCTATGTAGGAGCTGCCACTATAACAGGTGAGACCTGGGCTTGTGAGAGGCTCACCATGGACCATAATAAGCCTGGAATCGTCCTCAGATGATGATAAGAATAGGTCCTACAGGTAGGTATCTCACCCATACATGATTATGATGAGACATCAGTCAGCATGGAAACCATCCTGTTAATGATGGTTAGATTAGAGTACATCCTGAAGTCTTCTGCTGATATCCTAAAGCAGGAATGATATGCCCATATTCCAGCGTAGGTGCCTGCTGACTTCTACTCCACTGACCATCTCAGGGATCTTCTATTATGTACATGTAGTGCAGGCAGCCATTTTACCGGCTGAACCAACAATCACAGGCCTGATTTTCAGTCACAAGCTTTGCCGTCTATGGGGGGTATCCAATTAGCCCCGATGCCGCTTGATGATAAAAACGGATGGTTATCGCGATTAATGACTGATGGCCATTATCGCGGTATCCAATTAGAGGCCGTTTTTATCGTCAGCATTTATACCTGAGATCATGCGATAACACATGGGATCGGGGATAAATTCTGTGTTATCGCAGCTCCGGCAGGACACTCATTGCGGATCAATCCCCATAAACATAATCCCGATAAGTGGCAGCATCGGGCCTAATAGGATAGTCTCCAACGATCCTATTAGCAGTGGTAAAGTACCGCTGCTCATAGCATACCGCCCTGTAGGGGATATCCAATTAGCCGCGGCGCTAATTGTCTCAACGGAGGCTATCCTATTAGCCCCGATAAGCAGGCGTGAGCAGCGGCTTATCTGGGATTTTGTTTTACCTACCTCAGGTAGGCGAAACAAAATCTCCGGAAACAGATGAAACGGGGCTGTTCTACCGAAAACACACAGGATTCACTGAACCTGTCTCACTGAACCTGTCTCACCGAACCTGTCTCACTGAACCTGTCTCACTGAACCTGTCTCACCAAACCTGTCTCACCGAACCTGTCTCACTGAACCTGTGTCACCGAACCTGTCTCACTGAACCTGTCTCACCGAACCTGTCTCACTGAACCTGTGTCACCAAACCTGTCTCACCGAACCTGTCTCACTGAACCTGTGTCACCGAACCTGTCTCACTGAACCTGTCTCACCGAACCTGTCTCACCGAACCTGTGTCACCGAACCTGTCTCACTGAACTTGTCTCACTGAACCTGTCTCACCGAACCTGTTTCACTGAACCTGTCTCACCGAACCTGTCTCACTGAACCTGTCTCACTGAACCTGTCTCACCGAACCTGTCTCACCGAACCTGTCTCACTGAACCTGTCTCACCAAACCTGTCTCACTGAACCTGTCTCACCGAACCTGTGTCACCGAACCTGTGTCACCGAACCTGTCTCACTGAACTTGTCTCACTGAACCTGTCTCACCGAACCTGTTTCACTGAACCTGTCTCACCGAACCTGTCTCACTGAACCTGTCTCACTGAACCTGTCTCACCGAACCTGTCTCACTGAACCTGTCTCACCGAACCTGTCTCACTGAACCTGTCTCACTGAACCTGTCTCACTGACTGAACCTGTCTCACTGAACCTGTCTCACCGAACCTGTCTCACTGAACCTGTCTCACTGAACCTGTCTCACTGACTGAACCTGTCTCACTGAACCTGTCTCACCGAACCTGTTTCACTGAACCTGTCTCACCGAACCTGTCTCACTGAACCTGTCTCACCGAACCTGTTTCACTGAACCTGTCTCACCGAACCTGTCTTACTGAACGTGTCTCACTGAACCTGTCTCACTGAACCTGTCTCACTGAACCTGTGTGTTTTCATAAGAAAATATTTTTTTTTACAGGCGACCAAATTGAATAGCCCGTAAAAAATACGGCTGGAACTTCTCAGGTAATTGGATACCCCCTATGTGTCTATGGGATGGATAATACCAGTAATTATTAGCTACAGAAGGATGTATTTGTCAGTTAGTAAATGAGCGTCTGATCAGTGCAAGGAGGGGTCTCAGTAATACATTATAAATCTTATAGAGTTATGTGATTATTTAAACAGTGATTCTTTTGTGTTACTTACTGCTTTATAACTTGTCGGACCTGTGCGTGTTCATCATCGGTGACGTGAAAGTCCAGCACAGAGGAAATGATGGTGCCCAATCCTGACTCATGTGCAGCGCTGTAGAAGAGATACCAGCGGCCCTCCAGCTAGTACAAGAGACGGTTCCCTTATTGTTATATTGTGGTCACCATAGGCGTGCGCAGCTAATTATATTAGGGGGTGCACCGCCGGAGGGGCGTGTCTAGCACTATTTTACATTCTCTCAGTAAAATCACATGGCTTAATCACATTACCCCACACAGTAGGAGCCGAAATTCACATTACCCCACACAGTATGAGCCGAAAGTCACATTACCCCACACAGTATGAGCCAAAAGTCACATTACACCACACAGTATGAGCCAAAAGTCACATTACACCACACAGTATGAGCCGAAATTCACATTACACCACACAGTATGAGCCAAAAGTCACATTACACCACACAGTATGAGCCAAAAGTCACATTACACCACACAGTATGAGCCAAAAGTCACATTACCCCACACAGTTTGAGCCGAAAGTCACATTACCCCACACAGTATGAGCCAAAAGTCACATTACACCACACAGTATGAGCCAAAAGTCACATTACACCACACAGTATGAGCCGAAATTCACATTACACCACACAGTATGAGCCAAAAGTCACATTACACCACACAGTATGAGCCAAAAGTCACATTACACCACACAGTATGAGCCAAAAGTCACATTACACCACACAGTATGAGCCAAAAGTCACATTACACCACACAGTATGAGCCAAAAGTCACATTACACCACACAGTATGAGCCAAAAGTCACATTACCCCACACAGTATGAGCCAAAAGTCACATTACCCCACACAGCATGAGCCAAAAGTCACATTACACCACATAGTATGAGCCGAAATTCACATTACACCACACAGTATGAGCCAAAAGTCACATTACACCACACAGTATGAGCCAAGTCACATTACCCCACACAGTATGAGCCGAAATTCATATTACCCCACACAGTATGAGCTGAAATTCACATTACCCCACACAATATGAGCCAAAAGTCACATTACCCCACACAGTATGAGCCAAAAGTCACATTACCCCACACAGTATGAGCCGAAATTCATATTACCCCACACAGTATGAGCCAAAAGTCACATTACCCCACACAGTATGAGCCGAAATTCATATTACCCCACACAGTATGAGCTGAAATTCACATTACGCCACACAGTATGAGCTTAAATTCACATTACCCCACACAGTATGAGCTGAAATTCACATTATACCACACAGTATGAGCAACATATATACAGGGCCGGCTCGAGGCATGTTCGACTCGAGCGGCCGCACAGGGCGCCACCCTTAATGGGCGCCGTGCGCTGGCGCCGCCATGTCGGAGCCTGGAGCCGGCCCTGATCTCCCCTGCTGTCCCGGCTGACACTGCTGTGTGCGCCGCCGCTGTGTGCGCTATGCGGCGCCGGCGTCTGATGTCAGACACCGGCGCCGCTCAGCGCGCGCAGACAGCACAGACAGCGGGCGCGCACAGCAGCACTCCCCCTCCCTCGACACAGCAGGTACTGGGGGCATATGTGGCACTGTGGGGGGCATTTATCTGGCACTGTGGGGGGCATTTATCTGGCACTGTGGGTGACATTTATCTGGCACTGTGGGGGCATTTATCTGGCACTGTGGGTGGCATTTATCTGGCACTGTGGGTGGCATTTATCTGGCACTGTGGGGGGCATTCATTTATCTGGCACTGTGGGGGGCATTCATTTATCTGGCACTGTGGGGGGCATTCATTTATCTGGCACTGTGGGGGGCATTCATTTATCTGGCACTGCGGGGGGACGGGACATTTATCTGTGCACTGTGAGGGGGCATTAATGTATCTGGCACTGTGGGGGCATTTCTGGCACTGTGGGGGCATATCTGCGCTGTGGGGGCATTTATGTATCTGCACTGTGGGGGCATGTATGTATCTGGCACTGGGGGGGCATATCGGCACTGTGGGGGTATTTATGTATCTGGCACTGTGGGGGTATATCTGCACTGTGGGGGCACTTATTTATCTGGCACCGGGGGCATTTATTTATCTGGCACTGTGGGGGCATTTATTTATCTGGCACTGTGGGGGGCATTTATTTATCTGGCACTGTGGGGGCATATCTGGCACTGGGGGCATTAATGTATCTGGCACTGTGGGGGCATTAATGTATCTGACACTGTGGGGGGCAATAATGCATCTGGCACTGTGTGGGCACTTATGCATCTGGCACTGGGGGCATTTATGCATCTGGCAATGTGTGGGCATTTATGTATCTGGCACTGGGGGCATTTATGTATCTGGCCCTGTGGGGGCATATCTGGCACTGTGGGGGCATTTTTATATATGGCACTGTGGGGACATATCTGGCACTGTGTGGGCATTTTTATATCTGGCACTGTGGGGGCACTTATGTATCTGGCACTGTGTGGGCACTTATGTATCTGGCACTGTGGGGGGCATATCTGCACTGTGGAGGCATTTATGTATCTGGCACTGTGGGGGGCATATCTGCACTGTGGAGGCATTTATGTATCTGGCACTTTGGGGGCATTTATGTATCTGAACTGTGGGTGCATATCTGGCACTGTGTGGCCATTTATGTAGCTGGCACTGCTGGGGGGGGCATGTCACGTGTAGCTGGCACTGCTGGGGGGGGGGGGGGGGCATGTCGCGTGTAGCTGGCACTGCTGGGGAGCATGTCGCGTGTAGCTGGCACTGCTGGGGGGCATGTCGCGTGTAGCTGGCACTGCTGGGGGGCATGTCGCGTGTAGCTGGCACTGCTGGGGGGCATGTCACGTGTAGCTGGCACTGCTGGGGGGCATGTCACGTGTAGCTGGCACTGCTGGGGGGCATGTCACGTGTAGCTGGCACTGCTGGGGAGCATGTTATGTAGTGTTCCCGCTAGGCGTCTGTGGCTAGGCAATGTGTCTCAGTGCTGTGCCTGACACAAAGTGTATAGGAGGTTCTACCTGGTGCAGTGTGTATTAGCTGCACTACTGTGTGGTGTAATGCAAATTGCCACTATTATGTGGCCACGTACCTTCCCCACGAAGTAACTCCCCTTAATTTTTGCTGCGCGCCTTCGGCGCGCACTGTCCATTCTTTGACATATAGGTATGGGAACAACAAGCATTATGTACATCATTTTGCCCTCCTAACTTAAAAATGTGCCCTCCCTGTGATCAGCACCATGCCCTAAAAAGTGAACACTATCATGTGTAGCTGGCACTGCTGGGGGGCATGTCATGTGTAGCTGGCACTGCTGCGGGGCATGTCATGTGTAGCTGGCACTGCTGCGGGGCATGTCATGTGTAGCTGGCACTGCTGCTGGGGGGCATGTCATGTGTAGCTGGCACTGCACATTATGTGTATCTGGCACTATACTGGAGACATTGTGTGTAAGGAACACTACTGTGGCTATGTGTAAGGATGCTAATTGTGTGAAAATATGTTTATAGTTTGATGATATGAAGTTACGAGGCCACGCACACTTTTCCAGAGGCCACACCCACTTTTCCGGGAGCGCGCGCGCCTTCGGCGCGCACATGGGGGGGGGGGGGGGTAGCGCTTTTACATTTTCTCGCTCAGGGTGCTAGTAGGCCTGGAGCCGGCCCTGCATATATATATATTATGGAGAGAGAGAGGCATGGAGGGGGGGGCACAAGTAGAGAGATGCATGTAGAGCGAGAGGGGCATTGGGACAGAGGGGGGGCATGAGTAGAGAGTGGCATGGATAGAGTGAGAGGCATGAAGAGGGGGGGTATGAAGGGTGAGGGAGCATAGAGAGAGTGAGAGGCATGGTGGGGGAGATAGAGAAAGGGGCATGGGAGGGAGGGCGGGAGTGGGAGAGCAGTTTACCTGGAGGTTGGGAGGAGGCTCCGCGGTCCCTCCAGTCAGGCGCGGTGGGATGTGTAGTGGCTCCGGCGGGGTCACCGCAGCCAGGCAAGAGACGAGGGTGGAAATCAGAGATGCAGGAGGAGGGGGATAAGCAGAGACGCGGCTGCGGCTGATGCAGTACTGTGTAAGAGAGGAGCCCGCTACCCAGACTGCCTGAGCTCCTCCAGCTGCGCGTCCCAGGAAGTCAGCAAGCATACCGGTAAATGCGCTACTGGCAGGGAGGGATAGCACAGGACTGAGCAGCAGGCCCTGTGGGGATTGCTGTGCTGCACTGCCTAATGTGCAGGCGTGTGGGGGGTGCCGGACATTAGGGGGTGCCTGTGCGCACCAGGCACCCCCCCTGCGCACGCCTATGGTGGTCACATTGCCCCCACACACACAATACACAGGGGGTGATTCAGACCTGGTCGCTGCTCTGCGTTTTCTCACAGCGAGCGATCAGCAATAGACTGCGCGTGCGTATGCACTGCAGTGTGCACGCGCTTCAGCCAACAACAACGGTCAGTGACAGGATGGTGAGCAAATTTCATTCGCAAGGGCGTTTACAAAGTGATTGACAGGAGGAAGCTGTTGGTGGGTGGTAACTGACCGTTTATTAGGCGTGTCAGGAAAAACGCAGGCGTGCCCAAGCGTTTTCAGGGAGGGTGTCTGACCTCAGCTCCGGCCCCGATCAGCCTGGTCCCATCGCACTGTAGGAGTAAGTCCTGGGCTGCGCAGAGACTGCACACAGTGGATTTTTGCAGCTCGGCGTACACAAGCGATCGCACACCTGCATGGCGAATTTACACTCCCCCTTGGGCGGTGACTATCTGAACGCAGGACAGCAAAGTTATCAGCCCAGCGATCAGATCTGAATCACCCCCTAACTGTAATAACCTGCGAGAAGCAGGAAGTGCGGGATCTCGTGCGAGTCTAGCAAAAAAATTTAAAGCGCCAATCATTTACACAACAAAAGCAACCTGGTTATGCTGTGTAAATGATTGGCGCTTTAAAAATCCACCCAACTCACATGAAATCCTGCGCTCCCTGCTTCTCGCAGACTATTACATTTAGCCCACAGGGTCGGTGCGGACAGACAGACAAGGGGTTACCTCACCTCTCTCTGTGACAGCTGGTGGGTGTAATCACTCAGGGATCTGCATGACGGGGAAGGGTCGCCGCTAATGCTGGACGTCAGCGTCAGGCAGAGGAGCAGCGAGCGCAGCAGGAGCGACATAGTGCTGGCAATCATTGTCACTGCTCCCGTGTCACTTATATACAGGGACGAAGGGGACCGAGATGTGCAGCCAGGGGGCAATGTCTATCTATTATTCAAACACACCGAGCAAACAGCCTGCAAATTACATAAATACATGATACCATGAACTTTGCCTGTGACCTAGGAGTTATAGGAGGCAAATATACAATGGGTATATATAAGGACAAAATATTCTGTCTATAAGCAGTGGGAATGGTTACGTGATTTCCCAGGAAATGATCAGAAAACAAACTGGGAATATCTCACTCATTGGGGGGAATTCAGATGTTTGAAAAGTCAGTTGGGTGTCTATCTAATAGACAGGAAAAAACAGACACCCAACCAATTTTCAAACATTTGAATTCCCCCCATTGTGCGGAGTACGTCAAATTCTTTGCAGGTTTTCAGGGTTATTTTGGCAGCCGTCACATTTACTCAGCTGGTAAAATATCGACCACAAACACAGTGTCCTAGTTGTGAAATGACTATGAAAGTAACACAGTAAGCTGTCTGTCTGTGCGAGGCGGTAACTTAAAGCGGTCACACAGGGCCTGGTTCAGAGGTGGCCGCTAACTGAGCGCAATGCCGATGGTGGTGAAGTTGAGCGATTACTTTCTACTGCACGTATGCGCAAACTATATTGGAAACTCCTATGACTCATGCGTACCACAGAGTATACGTAACATCACTGTTGTGGTTGGATTTTCCTTGGATCCATCTGTCGCCGCGCTGTGACACACAGAGGCGCAGCGACATCATCTGTAATCTGTGTGGAGTTTGTATATTCTCCCCGTGCTTGCGTGAGTTTCCTCCGGGTAATCCGGTTTCCTCTCACAATCCAAAAATATACTGTTAGGTTAATTGGGTCCCAACAAAATTATCCCTAGCTTAAATGTGTGTACATATGGTAGGGAATATAGATTATAAACTCCACTGGGGCAGGGACTAATGTGAATTGCCAGATATTCTCTGCGGAATATGTGTGTGCTATATAAATAACTTGTAATAAATAAATAATAATACACAGAGGCCCTCATTCCGAGTTGTTCGATCGTTAGCTGCTTTTAGCAGCATTGCACACGCTAGGCCGCCGCCCTCTGGGAGTGCATCTTAGCTTAGCAGAATAGCGAACAAAATATTCGCAAAATAGCGAATAGAAAATTCTTAGCAGTTTCTGAGTAGCTCCATACCTACTCACAAATAGTGATCAGCTCAGGCCGTTTCGTTCCTGGTTTGACGTCACACACACGCCCAGCGTCCGGCCAACCACTCCCCCATTTCTCCAGACACTCCCGCGTTTTTGCCTGACACACCTGCATTTTTCCGCACACTCCCAGAAAACGGTCAGTTTCCGCCCAGAAACACCCACTTCCTGTCAATCACACAACGATCACTTCAACGATGAAAAATCTTCGTTCTGCCGTAAGTAAATCTACTAAGTTCTTAGTAAAATTACTAAGCGCATGCGCACTGCGTACCATGCGCATGCGCAATTTTGCCTTAATCGCACCGTAGCGAAAATCGGCAACGAGCGAACAACTCGGAATGACCACCAGAGTCCTTACGCTGGAAATGTGGAGAAGTGGATACCCTCCTTTCTCCCACTGTAGAGTGGGATGCTTTTGGGTGTTGTTTCATCCCTTAATCTGCACAGCAGAGAGGCAGGTGGTGCCCAAACCCCAATACAATAATTAACACAAAAAAATTAAATATTGTATTTATATTAATCTGGAACTCTTTGTCAATTTCTTAACTTTTCATGCAGGACATCAACAATAATAATATATTGCACCATATAACATGTTTGTGTAACACTTTAAATTGGTCACAGTACCAACACTTGCACATAGTTAGTCTCAATTACTAATTCTGATATCTATTAAGCTATTTGGTTGAATAAAGTTATTTCTTTACAACCTCTATCTATATGGTTTTTTTTTGTATAATCTGTTTTTATTGAAAAGAATACAGACTTGTACCAACATGTAAACACATATGAACATCAGTCAGCGGCATAATACAGTGTCGTACAGAAACATAAATAAGATTTTACTCACCGGTAAATCTATTTCTCGTAGTCCGTAGTGGATGCTGGGAACTCCGTAAGGACCATGGGGAATAGACGGGCTCCGCAGGAGCCTGGGCACTCTAAAAAAAAGATTAGGTACTATCTGGTGTGCACTGGCTCCTCCCACTATGACCCTCCTCCAGACCTCAGTTAGGATACTGTGCCCGGAAGAGCTGACACAATAAGGAAGGATTTTGAATCCCGGGTAAGACTCATACCAGCCACACCAATCACACCGTATAACTCGTGATACTACACCCAGTTAACAGTATGAAATATAACTGAGCCTCTCAACAGATGGCTCAACAATAACCCTTAGTTAGGCAATAACTACATACAAGTATTGCAGACAATCCGCACTTGGGATGGGCGTCCAGCATCCACTACGGACTACGAGAAATAGATTTACCGGTGAGTAAAATCTTATTTTCTCTGACGTCCTAGTGGATGCTGGGAACTCCGTAAGGACCATGGGGATTATACCAAAGCTCCCAAACGGGCGGGAGAGTGCGGATGACTCTGCAGCACCGAATGAGAGAACTCAAGGTCCTCCTCAGCCAGGGTATCAATTTTGTAGAATTTAGCAAACGTGTTTGCCCCTGACCAAGTTGCAGCTCGGCAAAATTGTAAAGCCGAGACCCCTCGGGCAGCCGCCCAAGATGAGCCCACTTTCCTCGTGGAATGGGCTTTTACTGATTTAGGATGCGGCAATCCAGCCTCAGAATGCTCCAGCTGAATTGTGCTACAAATTCAGCGAGCAATAGTCTGCTTAGAAGCAGGAGCACCTATTTTGTTGGGTGCCTACAGAATAAAAAGCGAGTCAGTTTTCCTGACTCCAGCCGTCCTGGAAATATAATTTTTTAAGGCCCTGACTACGTCCAGTAACTTGGAATCTTCCAAGTCCCTAGTAGCCGCAGGCACTACAATAGGTTGGTTCAAGTGAAAAGCTGATACCACCTTAGGGAGAAACTGGGGACGAGTCCTCAATTCTGCCCTATCCATATGGAAAATCAGATAAGGGCTTTTACATGACAAAGCCGCCAATTCTGACACACGCCTGGCCGAAGCCAAGGCCAATAACATGACCACTTTCCACGTGAGATATTTCAAATCCACAGTTTTAAGTGGCTCAAACCAATGTGATTTTAAGAAGGTGCCACAGGAGGCACAAAAAGGGGGCTGAATATGTAGCACTCCCTTTACAAATGTCTGAACTCCAGGCAGTGAAGCCAGTTCTTTCTGGAAGAAAATCGACAGAGCCAAAATCTGGACCTTAATGGAACCAAATTTTAGGCCCATAGTCACCCCTGACTGTAGGAAGTGCAGAAAACGACCCAGCTGAAATTCCTCTGTTGGGGCCTTCCTGGCCTCACACCACGCAACATATTTTCGCCAAATACGGTGATAATGGTTTGCGGTTACTTCTTTCCTGGCTTTTATCAGCGTAGGAATGACTTCTTCCGGAATGCCCTTTTCCTTTAGGATCCGGAATTCAACCGCCATGCCGTCAAACGCAGCCACGGTAAGTCTTGGAACAGACAGGGCCCCTGCTGTAGCAGATCCTGTCTGAGCGGTAGAGGCCATGGGTCCTCTGATATCATTTCTTGAAGTTCTGGGTACCAAGCTCTTCTTGGCCCATCCGGAACCACGAGTATCGTTCTTACTCCTCGTTTTCTTATTATTCTCAGTACCTTTGGTATGAGAGGCAGAGGAGGGAATACATAAACCGACTGGTACACCCACAGTGTCACTAGAGCGTCCACAGCTATTGCCTGAGGGTCCCTTGACCTGGCGCAATATCTAGTTTTTTGTTTAGAAAAGGAGAGATTATCCAGCGCTCATGCAGGTGGGTATTTGGTATGCCCTAAGGCTGCTACCTATTTGCAGAAGTTCCTCCAACTTCAAATAAGGTAAATACAGTAAGGGGTTAGGTGCGCCAAGGGGACAAGTTGGTATGTATTTGAAAAGGGGATGATGTGTGAAATGATGGTCAAAAGACTTGTAAATATCACAAAAAGATTCTTTTATTAAATCAGAGAAAAAAGGGGGATAGGGGGAGGGGATGATATGGGTATAGATGAAAAAAAAGGGGGGGGGGAGTGAATGTCTCGATGGGTTAAAGTAATGTCTCAAAAATCCGTAATTGGACAAGGTTGGTGGATTAGTCTAGTGTATGAAGGCACTCTGGTCAGTGGCGTCCCACCTTCAGTAGTGCCTATAGTCTTATGATGCTGTCCAGAGCCTGTATATGGTAACTTTGGTTGAGTCAGGGAAAAAATGAAAAAAGTTCTTTGCAGAAAAAAGATTTGTGGAAAAAAGATAAAAGATGGGGGTCCCCCCGGAGGGTCGGTGCGGCAAGCGGTTCTGGTGTATGCTAGGATTAGGTAATGAGGGCTCCGGACATACCGTCCGCCCCTAGACTCCGTAAGTGCACAGTGTCGCTCCTTTGAGAACACTGTGACTGGCTGTGTCAGAAGGGGAAGCGGTCACCGTCTTGGAGAGGGAGAAGGACGACTGCTTCTAGCCCTGCTGGGCTATCTGCCGTGTCCTTTCCTCTCCTACAGAGTCCCTTACCTCGTTCACGTAGCCCCGTCTTGTTCCCTCTTGCCGGCGGCCTTCTCCGTTCCTCTCCAGCGGCGTTCTCCTCTACCTTCCGGGTTGTTCCGATCACGTGATCAGGGTACGAGGTCACGATGTCATCAGCCGTGCAGTAGCGATTCTCTTTCTTCCTTCTTCGTTTGCGGTTGGCTCTGTATATCTGGAGATAGTGTTGGTTCAATGGCTTATAGGTCGTGGATAAAAAGCAGGGTGCTGTAGTTCCAACGCGTATCGGCCCTTTCTGGCCTTCGTCAAGGCCAGAAAGGGCCGATACGCGTTGGAACTACAGCACCCTGCTTTTTATCCACGACCTATAAGCCATTGAACCAACACTATCTCCAGATATACAGAGCCAACCGCAAACGAAGAAGGAAGAAAGAGAATCGCTACTGCACGGCTGATGACATCGTGACCTCGTACCCTGATCACGTGATCGGAACAACCCGGAAGGTAGAGGAGAACGCCGCTGGAGAGGAACGGAGAAGGCCGCCGGCAAGAGGGAACAAGACGGGGCTACGTGAACGAGGTAAGGGACTCTGTAGGAGAGGAAAGGACACGGCAGATAGCCCAGCAGGGCTAGAAGCAGTCGTCCTTCTCCCTCTCCAAGACGGTGACCGCTTCCCCTTCTGACACAGCCAGTCACAGTGTTCTCAAAGGAGCGACACTGTGCACTTACGGAGTCTAGGGGCGGACGGTATGTCCGGAGCCCTCATTACCTAATCCTAGCATACACCAGAACCGCTTGCCGCACCGACCCTCCGGGGGGACCCCCATCTTTTATCTTTTTTCCACAAATCTTTTTTCTGCAAAGAACTTTTTTCATTTTTTCCCTGACTCAACCAAAGTTACCATATACAGGCTCTGGACAGCATCATAAGACTATAGGCACTACTGAAGGTGGGACGCCACTGACCAGAGTGCCTTCATACACTAGACTAATCCACCAACCTTGTCCAATTACGGATTTTTGAGACATTACTTTAACCCATCGAGACATTCACTCCCCCCCCCCTTTTTTTTCATCTATACCCATATCATCCCCTCCCCCTATCCCCCTTTTTTCTCTGATTTAATAAAAGAATCTTTTTGTGATATTTACAAGTCTTTTGACCATCATTTCACACATCATCCCCTTTTCAAATACATACCAACTTGTCCCCTTGGCGCACCTAACCCCTTACTGTAGTTTTTTGTTTAGGCGGGACGCCATCATGTCCACCTGTGGCCTTTCCCAACGGTTTACCAACAGTTGGAAGACTTCTGGATGAAGTCCCCACTCTCCCGGGTGTAGGTCGTGTCTGCTGAGGAAGTCTGCTTCCCAGTTGTCCACTCCCGGAATGAACACGGCTGACAGTGCTAAAACGTGATTTTCCGCCCATCGGAGAATCCTTGTGGCTTCTGCCATCGCCATCCTGCTTCTTGTGCCGCCCTGTCGGTTTACATGGGCGACTGCCGTGATGTTGTCTGATTGGATCAGTACCGGCTGGTTTTGAAGCAGAGGCCTTGCCAGACTTAGGGCATTGTAAATGGCCCTCAGTTCCAGAATATTTATGTGTAGGGACGACTCCTGACTTGACCAAAGTCCTTGGAAATTTCTTCCCTGTGTGAATGCCCCCCAGCCTTGAAGGCTGGCATCCGTGGTTACCAGGACCCAGTCCTGTATGCCGAATCTGCGGCCCTCTTGAAGATGAGCACTCTGCAGCCACCACAGTAGAGATACCCTGGTCCTTGGAGACAGGGTTATCAGCCGATGCATCTTCTGAAGATGCGATCCCGACCACTTGTCCAAGAGGTCCCACTGAAAGGTTCTTGCATGGAACCTGCCGAATGGAATTTTGCTTCGTAAGAAGCTACCATTTTTCCCAGGACTCGTGTGCAGTGATGCACCGATACCTGTTTTGGTTTCAGGAGGTCTCTGACTAGAGATGACAGCTCTTTGGCTTTCTCCTGCGGGAGAAACACTTTTTTCTGTTCTGTGTCCAGAACCATCCCCAGGAACAGTAGGCGTGTGGTAGGAACCAGCTGTGACTTTGGAATGTATAGAATCCATCCGTGCTGTTGTAGCACTTCCCGAGATAGTGCTACTCCGACCAACAACTGCTCCTTGGACCCCGCCTTTATAAGGAGATCGTCCAAGTACGGGATAATTAAAACTCCCTTTTTTCGAAGGAGTACAGGTTGAGTATCCCATATCCAAATATTCCGAAATACGGAATATTCCGAAATACGGACTTTTTTGAGTGAGAGTGAGATAGTGAAACCTTTGTTTTTTGATGGCTTAATGTACACAAACTTTGTTTAATACACAAAGTTATTTAAAATATTGTATTAAATTACCTTCAGGCTGTGTGTATAAGGTGTATATGGAACATAAATGAATTGTGTGAATGTACACACACTTTGTTTAATGCACAAAGTTATTAAAAATATTGGCTAAAAGTACCTTCAGGCTGTGTGTATAAGGTGTATATGAAATATAAATGCATTCTGTGCTTAGATTTAGGTCCCATCACCATGATATCTCATTATAGTATGCAATTATTCCAAAATACGGAAAAATCCCATATCCAAAATACCTCTGGTCCCAAGCATTTTGGATAAGGGATACTCAACCTGTATCATCATTTCTGCCATTACCTTGGTAAAGACCTTCGGTGCCGTGGACAGTCCAAACAGCAGTGTTTGGAATTGGTAATGGCAATCCTGTACCACAAATCTGAGGTACTCCTGGTGAGGATGGTAAATGAGGACATGTAGGTAAGCATCCTTGATGTCCAGGGATACCATGTAATCCCCCTCCTCCAGGCTTGCAATAACCGCCCTGAGCGATTCCATCTTGAACTTGAATTTTTTTATGTATGTGTTCAAGGATTTCAAATTTAAAATGGGTCTCACCGAACCGTCCGGTTTCGGTACCACAAACAGTGTGGAATAGTAACCCCGTCCTTGTTGAAGTAGGGGCACCTTGACTATCACCTGCTGGGAATACAGCTTGTGAATTGCCTCTAGCACAGCCTCCCTGTCTGAGGGAGTTGTCGGCAAGGCAGATTTGAGGAAACGGCAGGGGGGAAGACGCCTCGAATTCCAGCTTGTACCCCTGAGATACTACTTGAAGGATCCAGGGATCCACCTGTGAGCGAGCCCACTGATCGCTGAAATTTTTGAGGCGCCCCCCACCGTACCTGGCTACGCCTGTGGAGCCCCCGCGTCATGCGGTGGACTCAGAGGAAGCGGGGGAAGAATTTTGATTCTGGGAACTGGCTGACTGGTGCAGCTTTTTCCCTCTTCCCTCGTCTCTGTGCAGAAAGGAAGCGCCTTTGACCCGCTTGCTTTTCTGAAGCCGAAAGGACTGTACCTGATAATACAGTGCTTTCTGAGGCTGTGAGGAAACCTGAGGTAAAAAAATTTCTTCCCAGCTGTTGCTGTGGATACGAGGTCCCAGAGACCATCCCCAAACAATTCCTCACCCTTATAAGGCTCTATGTGCCTTTTAAAGTCAGCATCACCTGTCCAGTGTCGGGTCTCTAATACCCTCCTGACAGAATGGACATTGCATTAATTCTGGATGCCAGCCGGCAAAATATCCCTCTGTGCATCCCTCATATATAAGACGACGTCTTATGTTCGCAAAATAGTATCCCTGTTTGACAGGGTTACAGACCACGCTGCAGCAGCACTATCTGCAGGTCTCAGTCTAGTACCTGAGTGTGTAAATACAGACTTCAGGATAGCATCCTGCTTTTTATCAGCAGGTACCTTCAAAGTGGCCGTATCCTAAGACGGCAGTGCCACCTTTTTTGACAAACGTGTGAGCGCCTTATCCACCCTAGGGGATATCTCCCAGCGTAACTTATCCTCTGGCGGGAAAGGGTACGCCATCAGTAACTTTTTAGAAATTACCAGTTTCTTATCGGGGGAACCCACGCTTTTTCACACTTCATTCACTCATTTGATGGGGGAACAAAACACTGCCTGCTTTTTCTCCCCAAACATAAAACCCTTTTTTAGTGGTACTTGGGTTAATGTCAGAAATGTGTAACACATTTTTTATTGCCGGGATCATGTAACGGATGTTCCTAGTGGATTGTGTATATGTCTCAACCTCGTCGACACTGGAGTCAGACTCCGTGTCGACATCTGTGTCTGCCATCTGAGGGAGCGGGCGTTTTTGAGCCCCTGATGGCCTTTGAGACGCCTGGGCAGGCACGGGCTGAGAAGCCGGCTGTCCCATAGCTGTTACGTCATCCAGCTTTTTATGTAAGGAGTTGACACTGTCGGTTTATACCTTCCACCTATCCATCCACTCTGGTGTCGGCCCCACAGGGGGCGACATCACATTTATCGGCATCTGCTCTGCCATCACATAAGCCTCCTCATCAAACGTGTCGACACAGCCGTACCGACACACCGCACACACACACAGGGAATGCTCTGACTGAGGACAGGACCCCACACAGCCCTTTGGGGAGACAGAGAGAGAGTATGCCAGCACACACCAGAGCGCTATATAATTTTGGGATTGACACTATATTGAGTGAATTTTTCCCAATAGCTGCTTGTATATACAATATTGCGCCTAAATTTTGTGCCCCCCCTCTCTTTTTAACCTTTTGAGCCTGAAAACTACAGGGGAGAGCCTGGGGAGCTGTCTTCCAGCTGCACTGTGAAGAGAAAATGGCGCCAGTGTGCTGAGGGAGAAGCCCCGCCCCTTTTTCAACTGACTTTCTCCCGCTTTTTCTGGAATACTGGCAGGGGTAATTTTACATCTATATAGCCTCTAGGACTATATATGATGTAGATTTGCCAGCCAAGGTGTCATATATTGCCCTCAGGGCGCCCCCCCCCCCCCAGCGCCCTGCACTCTCAGTGACCGGAGTGTGAAGTGTGCATGAGGAGCAATGGCGCACAGCTGCAGTGCTGTGCGCTACCTTGGTGAAGACCGAAGTCTTCTGCCGCCGATTTTCCGGACCTCTTCTTGCTTCTGGCTCTGTAAGGGGGACGGCGGCGCGGCTCCGGGAACGAACACCAAGGCCAGTTCCATGCGGTCGATCCCTCTGGAGCTAATGGTGTCCAGTAGCCTAAGAAGCCCAAGCTAGCTGCAAGCAGGTAGGTTCGCTTCTTCTCTCCTTAGTCCCTCGTTGCAGTGAGCCTGTTGCCAGCAGGTCTCACTGTAAAATAAAAAACCTAAAATAAACTTTCTTTCTAGGAGCTCAGGAGAGCCCCTAGTGTGCATCCAGCTCGGCCGGGCACAGAAATCTAACTGAGGTCTGGAGGAGGGTCATAGTGGGAGGAGCCAGTGCACACCAGATAGTACCTAATCTTTCTTTTAGAGTGCCCAGTCTCCTGCGGAGCCCGTCTATTCCCCATGGTCCTTACGGAGTTCCCAGCATCCACTAGGACGTCAGAGAAAACAAGATAGCAGCCGTGTGTTCAATATATCCAAAGTCTGCACTAACATTTTTTAAGATAAGAAACATTAAAGAACACAGATACAGAATGAGAAAAAGAAAATAATAGGGAGGAAAGGTGACCGAGCCGAGAATGCAGAGAAGAGAAGGGAAGAATATGCGAAATGAACCGAAAGGTTCAAACCTGTTGGCCCGGGGCAGATGCCAAATAACATACAGCAAATAGGCTCCCACCTCCCATCTCATTTCATAGAAGAAATATAAGTCTTATATGACTCAGAGGTCTTATATTCTATCCAAGGCAACCACGTAGCAATAAACTCAGACCGTCTATCCCCAGCACTCAGTAAATATATCTTCCATGTTCATGTAATAGTCTAGTCTAGTAAACCAGGTGTACTGTGTAGGAGGACTAGAGGACCTCCACAGAGTCGGAATTACTGCCCGTGCAGCATTGCCAAGGTGTCGTAGTAGTGAGAACTTATAGGTAGAGAGTGGGGTCTTTGAATGATTCAATAACCAATAAGCCGGGTCAGATGGAACAGGGACATGTAGGATATCACCGGAAATGGAAGTTACATCCCCCCAGAAAGTTTTAATAAGGGGACAGGTCCACCAGATATGCAACAGAGAGCCTAGGTCTCCATGACATCTCCAGCAGGCAGGAGAGATAGATGGGGAAATGGCGTGGAGGAGGGTAGGGTGCCTGTACTGTCAAAGTCGAAAAATATTGTAATACATTCCCCATGTACTAACCACACACACATGCCCGCTGCGCATGCACTTGTTCCGCCATGCGTGCACATATTCGCAATTTGCGTATTATCGCTCCCGCGGACCTGCGCGTAGTAAGGGTATTTACGGTGGAGTTTGTGAGCGCATAGAGGGTTATCAGAACATTACATATTTAACCCAAATAGTGCACATTGTACACATAGCCCCCCTGCACCACATCAGAAAGAAATAGCTGTTTAAAATGATTACTGAACAAAGGGATTCACCTTTACAGGATAGGAGGGGACAGAACGAGGTTACAAGGTGATGTTTGGTATCCAGCTGTAGGGTATTTTAAGTAGTGATGAGCACCGGAAATTTTTCGGGTTTTGTGTTTTGGTTTTGGGTTCGGTTCCGCGGCCGTGTTTTGGGTTCGAACGCGTTTTGGCAAAACCTCACCGAATTTTTTTTGTCGGATTCGGGTGTGTTTTGGATTCGGGTGTTTTATTTTAAAAAACCCTAAAAAACAGCTTAAATCATAGAATTTGGGGGTCATTTTGATCCCAAAGTATTATTAACCTCAATAACCATAATTTCCACTCATTTTCAGTCTATTCTGAACACCTCACACCTCACAATATTATTTTTAGTCCTAAAATTTGCATCGAGGTCGCTGGATGACTAAGCTCAGCGACCCAAGTGGCCGACACAAACACCTGGCCCATCTAGGAGTGGCACTGCAGTGTCACGCAGGATGGCCCTTCCAAAAACGACTCCCCAAACAGCACATGACGCAAAGAAGAAAAAAAAGAGGCGCAATGAGGTAGCTGTGTGAGTAAGCTAAGCGACCCTAGTGGCCGACACAAACACCTGGCCCATCTAGGAGTGGCACTGCAGTGTCACGCAGGATGGCCCTTCCAAAAAACACCCCCCAAACAGCACATGACGCAAAGAAAAAAAGAGGCGCAATGAGGTAGCTGTGTGACTAAGCTAAGCGACCCTAGTGGCCGACACAAACACCTGGCCCATCTAGGAGTGGCACTGCAGTGTCACGCAGGATGGCCCTTCAAAAAACTACTCCCCAAACAGCACATGACACAAAGAAGAAAAAAAAGATGCGCAATGAGGTAGCTGTGTGACTAAGATAAGCGACCCTAGTGGCCGACACAAACACCTGGCCCATCTAGGAGTGGCACTGCAGTGTCACGCAGGATGGCCCTTCCAAAAAACACCCCCCAAACAGCACATGACGCAAAGAAAAAAAGAGGCGCAATGAGGTAGCTGTGTGACTAAGCTAAGCGACCCTAGTGGCCGACACAAACACCTGGCCCATCTAGGAGTGGCACTGCAGTGTCACGCAGGATGGCCCTTCAAAAAACTACTCCCCAAACAGCACATGACGCATAGAAGAAAAAAAAGATGCGCAATGAGGTAGCTGTGTGACTAAGATAAGCGACCCAAGTGGCCGACACAAACACCTGGCCCATCTAGGAGTGGCACTGCAGTGTCACGCAGGATGGCCCTTCCAAAAACTACTCCCCAAACAGCACATGACGCAAAGAAAAATGAAAGAAAAAAGAGGTGCAAGATGGAATTGTCCTTAGGCCCTCCCACCCACCCTTATGTTGTATAAACAGGACATGCACACTTTAACCAACCCATCATTTCAGTGACAGGGTCTGCCACACGACTGTGACTGAAATGACGGGTTGGTTTGGACCCCCACCAAAAAAGAAGCAATTAATCTCTCCTTGCACAAACTGGCTCTACAGAGGCAAGATGTCCACCTCATCATCATCCTCCGATATATCACCGTGTACATCCCCCTCCTCACAGATTATCAATTCGTCCCCACTGGAATCCACCATCTCAGCTCCCTGTGTACTTTGTGGAGGCAATTGCTGCTGGTGAATGTCTCCACGGAGGAATTGATTATAATTCATTTTAATGAACATCATCTTCTCCACATTTTCTGGATGTAACCTCGTACGCCGATTGCTGACAAGGTGAGCGGCGGCACTAAACACTCTTTCGGAGTACACACTTGTGGGAGGGCAACTTAGGTAGAATAAAGCCAGTTTGTGCAAGGGCCTCCAAATTGCCTCTTTTTCCTGCCAGTATAAGTACGGACTGTGTGACGTGCCTACTTGGATGCGGTCACTCATATAATCCTCCACCATTCTTTCAATGGTGAGAGAATCATATGCAGTGACAGTAGACGACATGTCCATAATCGTTGTCAGGTCCTTCAGTCCGGACCAGATGTCAGCATCAGCAGTCGCTCCAGACTGCCCTGCATCACCGCCAGCGGGTGGGCTCGGAATTCTGAGCCTTTTCCTCGCACCCCCAGTTGCGGGAGAATGTGAAGGAGGAGATGTTGACAGGTCGCGTTCCGCTTGACTTGACAATTTTGTCACCAGCAGTTCTTTGAACCCCAGCAGACTTGTGTCTGCCGGAAAGAGAGATCCAAGGTAGGTTTTAAATCTAGGATCGAGCACGGTGGACAAAATGTAGTGCTCTGATTTCAACAGATTGACCACCCGTGAATCCTTGTTAAGCGAATTAAGGGCTCCATCCACAAGTCCCACATGCCTAGCGGAATCGCTCTGTGTTAGCTCCTCCTTCAATGTCTCCAGCTTCTTCTGCAAAAGCCTGATGAGGGGAATGACCTGACTCAGGCTGGCAGTGTCTGAACTGACTTCACGTGTGGCAAGTTCAAAAGGTTGCAGAACCTTGCACAACGTTGAAATCATTCTCCACTGCGCTTGAGACAGGTGCATTCCACCTCCTATATCGTGCTCAGTTGTATAGGCTTGAATGGCCTTTTGCTGCTCCTCCAACCTCTGAAGCATATAGAGGGTTGAATTCCACCTCGTTACCACTTCTTGCTTCAGATGATGGCAGGGCAGGTTCAGGCGTTTTTGGTGGTGCTCCAGTCTTCTGTACGTGGTGCCTGTATGCCGAAAGTGTCCCGCAATTCTTCTGGCCACCGACAGCATCTCTTGCACGCCCCTCTCGTTTTTTAAATAATTCTGCACCACCAAATTCAAGGTATGTGCAAAACATGGGACGTGCTGGAATTTGCCCAGATTTAATGCACACACAATATTGCTGGCGTTGTCCGATGCCACAAATCCACAGGAGAGTCCAATTGGGGTAAGCCATTCCGCGATGATCTTCCTCAGTTGCCGTAAGAGGTTTTCAGCTGTGTGCGTATTCTGGAAAGCGGTGATACAAAGCGTAGCCTGCCTAGGAAAGAGTTGGCGTTTGCGAGATGCTGCTACTGGTGCCGCCGCTGCTGTTCTTGCGGCGGGAGTCCATACATCTACCCAGTGGGCTGTCACAGTCATATAGTCCTGAGCCTGCCCTGCTCCACTTGTCCACATGTCCGTGGTTAAGTGGACATTGGGTACAACTGCATTTTTTAGGACACTGGTGAGTCTTTTTCTGAGGTCTGTGTACATTTTCGGTATCGCCTGACTAGAGAAATGGAACCTAGATGGTATTTGGTACCGGGGACACAGTACCTCCAACAAGTCTCTAGTTGGCTCTGCAGTAATGATGGATACCGGAACCACGTTTCTCACCGCCCAGGATGCCAAGGCCTCAGTTATCCGCTTTGCAGCAGGATGACTGCTATGATATTTCATCTTCCTCGCAAAGGACTGTTGGACAGTCAATTGCTTGGTGGAAGTAGTAAAAGTGGTCTTACGACTTCCCCTCTGGGATGACCATCGACTCCCAGCAGCAACAACAGCAGCGCCAGCAGCAGTAGGCGTTACACGCAAGGATGCATCGGAGGAATCCCAGGCAGGAGAGGACTCGTCAGAATTGCCAGTGACATGGCCTGCAGGACTATTGGCATTCCTGGGGAAGGAGGAAATTGACACTGAGGGAGTTGGTGGGGTGGTTTGCGTGAGCTTGGTTACAAGAGGAAGGGATTTACTGGTCAGTGGACTGCTTCCGCTGTCGCCCAAAGTTTTTGAACTTGTCACTGACTTATGATGAATGCGCTGCAGGTGACGTATAAGGGAGGATGTTCCGAGGTGGTTAACGTCCTTACCCCTACTTATTACAGCTTGACAAAGGCAACACACGGCTTGACAAATGTTGTCCGCATTTCTGTTGAAATACTTCCACACCGAAGAGCTGATTTTTTTGGTATTTTCACCAGGCATGTCAATGGCCCTATTCCTCCCACGGACAACAGGTGTCTCCCCGGGTGCCTGACTTAAACAAACCACCTCACCATCAGAATCCTCCTGGTCAATTTCCTCCCCAGCGCCAGAAACACCCATATCCTCCTCATCCTGGTGTACTTCAACACTGACATCTTCAATCTGACTATCAGGAACTGGACTGCGGGTGCTCCTTCCAGCACTTGCAGGGGGCGTGCAAATGGTGGAAGGCGCATGCTCTTCACGTCCAGTGTTGGGAAGGTCAGGCATCGCAAACGACACAATTGGACTCTCCTTGTGGATTTGTGATTTCGAAGAATGCACAGTTCTCTGCTGTGCTTTTGCCAGCTTGAGTCTTTTCATTTTTCTAGCGAGAGGCTGAGTGCTTCCATCCTCATGTGAAGCTGAACCACTAGCCATGAACATAGGCCAGGGCCTCAGCCGTTCCTTGCCACTCCGTGTGGTAAATGGCATATTGGCAAGTTTACGCTTCTCCTCCGACAATTTTATTTTAGATTTTTGAGTCCTTTTTTTACTGATATTTGGTGTTTTGGATTTTACATGCTCTGTACTATGACATTGGGCATCGGCCTTGGCAGACGACGTTGATGGCATTTCATCGTCTCGGCCATGACTAGTGGCAGCAGCTTCAGCACGAGGTGGAAGTCGATCTTGATCTTTCCCTATTTTTGGAACCTCAACATTTTTGTTCTCCATATTTTAATAGGCACAACTAAAAGGCACCTCAGGTAAACAATGGAGATGGATGGATACTAGCATACTTATGGATGGACGAGCGACTGCCGCACAGAGGTAGCTACAGCCGTGGACTACCGTACTGCGTCTGCTGCTAATAAAGACTGGATGATAATGATATAAATATATATATATATATCACTACTGCAGCCGGACAGGTATATATTATATAATGATGGACCTGCTGGACACTGTCAGCACTGCAGACTCCTAAAGTAAGCTACTAGTATCAAGAAGATAGAAAAAAAAAACCACCACAGGTAGGTGGTATACAATTATGGATGGACGAGCGACTGCCGACACAGAGGTAGCTACAGCCGTGGACTACCGTACTGCGTCTGCTGCTAATATAGACTGGATGATAATGATATAAAAAATATATATATATATCACTACTGCAGCCGGACAGGTATATATTATATAATGACGGACCTGCTGGACACTGTCAGCACTGCAGACTCCTAAAGTAAGCTACTAGTATCAAGAAGATAGAAAAAAAAAACACCACAGGTAGGTGGTATACAATTATGGATGGACGAGCGACTGCCGACACAGAGGTAGCTACAGCCGTGGACTACCGTACTGCGTCTGCTGCTAATATAGACTGGATGATAATGATATAAAAAATATATATATATCACTACTGCAGCCGGACAGGTATATATTATATAATGACGGACCTGCTGGACACTGTCAGCACTGCAGACTCCTAAAGTAAGCTACTAGTATCAAGAAGATAGAAAAAAAAAAAACAGAACAGGTAGGTGGTATACAATTATGGATGGACGAGCGACTGCCGACACAGAGGTAGCTACAGCCGTGGACTACCGTACTGCGTCTGCTGCTAATATAGACTGGATGATAATGATATAAAAAAAATATATATATCACTACTGCAGCCGGACAGGTATATATTATATAATGACGGACCTGCTGGACACTGTCAGCACTGCAGACTCCTAAAGTATGTTACTAGTATCAAGAAGATAGAAAAAAAAAACACCACAGGTAGGTGGTATACAATTATGGATGGACGAGCGACTGCCGACACAGAGGTAGCTACAGCCGTGGACTACCGTACTGCGTCTGCTGCTAATATAGACTGGATGATAATGATATAAAAAAATAAGAATTTACTTACCGATAATTCTATTTCTCGGAGTCCGTAGTGGATGCTGGGGTTCCTGAAAGGACCATGGGGAATAGCGGCTCCGCAGGAGACAGGGCACAAAAGTAAAGCTTTTACAGGTCAGGTGGTGTGTACTGGCTCCTCCCCCCATGACCCTCCTCCAGACTCCAGTTAGGTACTGTGCCCGGACGAGCGTACACAATAAGGGAGGATTTTGAATCCCGGGTAAGACTCATACCAGCCACACCAATCACACCGTACAACTTGTGATCTAAACCCAGTTAACAGTATGATAACAGAGGAGCCTCTGAAAGATGGCTTCCTAAACAATAACCCGAATTAGTTAACAATAACTATGTACAAGTATTGCAGATAATCCGCACTTGGGATGGGCGCCCAGCATCCACTACGGACTCCGAGAAATAGAATTATCGGTAAGTAAATTCTTATTTTCTCTATCGTCCTAAGTGGATGCTGGGGTTCCTGAAAGGACCATGGGGATTATACCAAAGCTCCCAAACGGGCGGGAGAGTGCGGATGACTCTGCAGCACCGAATGAGAGAACTCCAGGTCCTCCTTTGCCAGGGTATCAAATTTGTAAAAATTTACAAACGTGTTCTCCCCTGACCACGTAGCTGCTCGGCAGAGTTGTAATGCCGAGACCCCTCGGGCAGCCGCCCAAGATGAGCCCACCTTCCTTGCGGAATGGGCCTTAACAGATTTAGGCTGTGGCAGGCCTGCCACAGAATGTACAAGTTGAATTTTGTTACAAATCCAACGAGCAATCGACTGCTTAGAAGCAGGTGCACCCAACTTGTTGGGTGCATACAGTATAAACAGCGAGTCAGATTTTCTGACTCCAGCCGTCCTTTAAATGTATATTTTTAAGGCTCTGACAACGTCCAACAACTTGGAGTCCTTCAAGTCGTCTGTAGCCGCAGGCACTACAATAGGCTGGTTCAGGTGAAACGCTGATACCACCTTAGGGAGAAAATGCGGACGCGTCCGCAGCTCTGCCCTATGTCGAATGGAAAATTAAATAAGGGCTTTTATAAGACAAAGCCGCCAGTTCAGATACTCTCCCGGCCGAAGCCAGGGCCAGTAACATAGTCACTTTCCATGTGAGATATTTCAAATCCACATTCTTTAGTGGTTCAAACCAATTGGATTTGAGGAAATCTAAAACTACATTTAGATCCCACGGTGCCACCTTAGGCACCACAGGAGGCTGTATATGCAGTACTCCTTTGATAAAAATCTGGACCTCAGGGACTGAGGCCAATTCTTTTTGGAAGAATATTGATAGGGCCGAAATTTGAACCTTAATAGATCCCAATTTGAGACCCATAGACAATCCTGATTGCAGGAAATGTAGGAAAACGACCCAGTTGAAATTCCTCCATCGGAGCACTCCGCTGCTCGCACCACGCAACATATTTTCGCCAAATACGGCGATAATGCTTCGCGGTGACTTCCTTCCTTGCCTTTATCAAGGTAGGAATGACTTCTTCTGGAATGCCTTTTCCTTTTAGGATCTGGCATTCAAACGCCATGCCGTCAAACGCAGCCGCGGTAAGTCTTGAAAAAGACAAGGACCCTGCTGAAGCAGGTCCCTTCTCAGAAGTAGAGGCCACGGACCGTCCGTGACCATCTCTTGAAGTTCCGGGTACCAAGTCCTTCTTGGCCAATCCGGAGCCACTAGTCTTACTCCTCTTTGCCGTATAATCCTCAATACCTTTGGTATGAGAGGCAGAGGAGGAAACACATATACCGACTGGTACACCCAAGGTGTTACCAGCGCGTCCACAGCTATTGCCTGCGGATCTCTTGACCTGGCGCAATACCTGTCCAGTGTTTTGTTGAGGCGAGACGCCATCATGTCCACCATTGGTTTTACCCAATGGTTTAATAGCATGTGGAAAACTTCTGGATGAAGTCCCCACTCTCCCGGGTGAAGGTCGTGTCTGCTGAGGAAGTCTGCTTCCCAGTTGTCCACGCCCGGGATGAATACTGCTGACAGTGCTATCACGTGATTCTCCGCCCAGCGAAGGATCCTGGCAGCTTCTGCCATTGCCCTCCTGCTTCTTGTGCCGCCCTGTCTGTTTACATGGGCGACTGCCGTGATGTTGTCCGACTGGATCAACACCGGTCTTCCTTGAAGCAGAGGTTCCGCCTGGCTTAGAGCATTGTAGATTGCTCTTAGTTCCAGAATGCTTATGTGAAGAGACTTTTTCAGGCTCGACCACACTCCCTGGAAATTTCTTCCCTGTGTGACTGCTCCCCAGCCTCTCAGGCTGGCATCCGTGGTCACCAGGATCCAATCCTGCATGCCGAATCTGCGGCCCTCCAATAGATGAGCCTCCTGCAACCACCACAGAAGGGATACCCTTGTCCTCGGCGACAGGGTTATCCGCAGGTGCATCTGAAGATGCGACCCTGACCATTTGTCCAACAGATCCCTTTGCATGGAATCTGCCGAAAGGGATTGCTTCGTAAGAAGCTACCATTTTTTCCCAGGACTCTTGTGCATTGATGTACAGACACCTTTCCTGGTTTTAGGAGGTTCCTGACCAGGTCAGATAACTCCTTGGCTTTTTCTTCGGGAAGAAAAACCTTTTTCTGAACTGTGTCCAGAATCATCCCCAGGAACAGCAGACGAGTTGTCGGCATTAATTGGGATTTTGGAATATTCAGAATCCATCCGTGCTGCTTTAGCACCTCTTGAGATAGTGCTAAACCCATCTCTAGCTGTTCTCTGGACCTTGCCCTTATTAGGAGATCGTCCAAGTATGGGATAATTAATACGCCTTTTCTTCGAAGAAGAAATATTATCTCGGCCATTACCTTTGTAAAGACCCGAGGTGCCGTGGACAAACCAAACGGCAGCGTCTGAAACTGATAGTGACAGTTTTGTACAACGAACCTGAGGTACCCCTGGTGTGAGGGGTAATTGGAACGTGGAGATACGCATCCTTGATGTCCAAGGATACCATAAAGTCCCCTTCTTCCAGGTTCGCTATCACTGCTCTGAGTGACTCCATCTTGAACTTGAACTTCTTTATGTACAGGTTCAAGGACTTCAGATTTAGAATAGGCCTTACCGAGCCATCCGGCTTCGGTACCACAAATAGAGTGGAATAATACCCCTTCCCTTGTTGTAGAAGAGGTACCTTGACTATCACCTGCTGAGAATACAGCTTGTGAATGGCTTCCAAAACCGTCTCCCTTTCTGAGGGGGACGTTGGTAAAGCAGACTTCAGGAAACGGCGAGGTGGCTCTGTCTCTAATTTCAACCTGTACCCCTGAGATATTATCTGCAGGATCCAGGGATTTACCTGCGAGTGAGCACACTGCGCGCTGTAATTCTTGAGACGACCGCCTACCGCCCCCGAGTCCGCTTGCGAAGCCCCAGCGTCATGCTGAGGCTTTTGTAGAAGCCGGGGAGGGCTTCTGTTCCTGGGAAGGAGCTGCCTGTTGCTGTCTCTTCCCTCGTCCTCTGCCTCGTGGCAGATATGAATAGCCCTTTGCTCTCTTATTTTTAAAGGAACGAAAGGGCTGCGGTTGAAAGGTCGGTGCCTTTTTCTGTTGGGGAGTGACTTGAGGTAGAAAGGTGGATTTCCCGGCCGTAGCCGTGGCCACCAAATCCGATAGACCGACCCCAAATAACTCCTCTACGCATCGCCTGTCCACTGTCGTGTCCATAAAGCTCTTCTGGCCGAAATGGACATAGCACTTACCCGTGATGCCAGTGTGCAGATATCTCTCTGTGCATCACGCATATAAAGAAATGCATCCTTTATTTGTTCTAACGACAGTAAAATATTGTCCCTGTCCAGGGTATCAATATTTTCGATCAGGGACTCTGACCAAACTACCCCAGCACTGCACATCCAGGCAGTCGCAATAGCTGGTCGTAGTATAACACCTGCATGTGTGTATATACCTTTTTGGATATTTTCCATCCTCCTATCTGATGGATCTTTAAGTGCGGCCGTCTCAGGAGAGGGTAACGCCACTTGTTTTGATAAGCGTGTTAGCGCTTTGTCCACCCTAGGAGGTGTTTCCCAGCGCTCCCTAACCTCTGGCGGGAAAGGGTATAAAGCCAATAACTTCTTTGAAATTAGCAGTTTTTTATCGGGGCACCCCACGCTTCATCACACACGTCATTTAATTCTTCTGATTCGGTAAAAACTACTGGTAGTTTTTTCACACCCCACATAATACCCTGTTTAGTGGTACCTGTAGTATCAGCTAAATGTAACATCTCCTTTATTGCCAAAATCATATAACGTGTGGCCCTACTGGAAAATACGGTTGATTCGTCACCTTCACCACCGGAATCAGTGCCTGTGTCTGGGTCTGTGTCGACCGACTGAGGCAAGGGGCGTTTTACAGCCCCTGACGGTGTTTGAGGCGCCTGGACAGGCACTAATTGAGTGTCCGGCCGCCTCATGTCGGCAAACGACTGCTTAAGCGAGTTGACGCTATCCCGTAATTCCACAAATAAAGGCATCCATTTTGGTGTCGACCCCCTAGGAGGTGACATCCTCATATTTGGCAATTGCTCCGCCTCCACACCAATAACGTCCTCATACATGTCGACACACACGTACCGACACACAGCAGACACACAGGGAATGCTCTATACGAAGACAGGACCCACTAGCCCTTTGGGGAGACAGAGGGAGAGTCTGCCAGCACACACCAAAAAGCGCTATATATGACAGGGATAGCCTTATGATTAAGTGCTCCCTTATAGCTGCTTTTATATTAATATATTGCCATTTATTTTGCCCCCCCTCTCTGTTATACCCTGTTTCTGTAGTGCAGTGCAGGGGAGAGACCTGGGAGCCTTCCTGACCAGCGGAGCTGTGACAGAAAATGGCGCCGTGTGCTGAGGAGATAGGCCCCGCCCCTTTTTCGGCGGGCTCGTCTCCCGCTATTTAGTACATTTAGGCAGGGGTAAATATCTCCATATAGCCTCTGGGGCTATATGTGAGGTATTTTTAGCCTTTTTAAAGGTTTTTATTTGCCTCCCAGGGCGCCCCCCCCCAGCGCCCTGCACCCTCAGTGACTGCCGTGTGAAGTGTGCTGAGAGGAAAATGGCGCACAGCTGCAGTGCTGTGCGCTACCTTAAGAAGACTGCAGGAGTCTTCAGCCGCCGATTCTGGACCTCTTCTTGCTTCAGCATCTGTGAGGGGCCGGCGGCGTGGCTCCGGTGACCATCCAGGCTGTACCTGTGATCGTCCCTCTGGAGCTTCATGTCCAGTAGCCAAGAAGCCAATCCATCCTGCACGCAGGTGAGTTCACTTCTTCTCCCCTCTGTCCCTCGTTGCAGTGATCCTGTTGCCAGCAGGAATCACTGTAAAATAAAAAACCTAAGCTAAACTCTCTAAGCAGCTCTTTATGAGAGCCACCTAGAATTGCACCCTTCTCGACCGGGCACAAAAATCTAACTGGAGTCTGGAGGAGGGTCATGGGGGGAGGAGCCAGTACACACCACCTGACCTGTAAAAGCTTTACTTTTGTGCCCTGTCTCCTGCGGAGCCGCTATTCCCCATGGTCCTTTCAGGAACCCCAGCATCCACTTAGGACGATAGAGAAATATATATATATCACTACTGCAGGACAGGTATATATTATATAATGACGGACCTGCTAGACACTGTCAGCAGAATGCGTTTATAGAATAAAAACACCACACGACGAGTGTTTAACTTTTTCAGGCAGACAATCACAATATACTGGTGGTCAGTGGTCACTGGTCAGTCACACTGGCAGTGGCACTCTGGCAGCAAAAGTGTGCACTGTTAATGTACTCCTGCTATAACTGCTCCCCAGTCTCCCCCACAATTAAGCTGTGTGAGCAGTGAGCACTCAGCACAGTCAGATATACATAGATGATGCAGCACACTGAGGCTGAGCACAGATATGGTATACTGTGTCACTGTGTATCGTTTTTTTTCAGGCAGAGAACGGATTATATTAAATAATAATAAAACTGCACTGGTGGTCACTGGTCAGTCACTAGTAAACTCTGCACTCTCTGAGTACTCCTAAGCTCCAGTAAATCAAGTGTCTCACTCTCACTATCTATTTTTATTCTAAACGGAGAGGACGCCAGCCACGTCCTCTCCCTATCAATCTCAATGCACGTGTGAAAATGGCGGCGACGCGCGGCTCCTTATATAGAATCCGAGTCTCGCGATAGAATCCTAGCCTCGCGAGAATCCGACAGCGGGATGATGACGTTCGGGCGCGCTCGGGTTAACCAAGCAAGGCGGGAAGATCCGAGTCTGCCTCGGACCCGTGTAAAAAGGCTGAAGTTCGGGGGGGTTCGGATTCCGAGGAACCGAACCCGCTCATCACTAATTTTAAGGGAAACATTCTGGTGTTGGTTTGAGGAAGATCGCTTGTTCCTGCGTATAGTTATGTGCAAAAGTAGAATATGAACATTAACTGTGTTTGCTGTATATTATGTATGCGGGGGGAATCCAGAGGAGACCACCCACAAGAAGCAGTTGAGAAAGACATAGCCCACCTTTTCAAATCAACCTATGACCTCTCCCGTAATGAAAAGGTACATCTCTGTGTCCAATAGACAAAGGGATTACAGTGACCATTGTATTGTTTTGGATGAAGTGAATAAAGAGAGCTTGTAGCAGGCTTGGACACACAAGACTCTGAACGCTATCTACCTGATGAGCGGAGGACCGTCCGGGTTGCGCTTGCGAACATTCTCACGTATGTACATTCTCTGTAGCCATTATTCTGTTTAGACTTATCTTGTTATCCTGTAGTGTATAAATTGTATTGTTTATCTTTTGGAATCAATCCACGGTGGCCTTAGAACCCTGTGGTTTCAACAACAAACTGGTGTCGTGTCCTCACTTTCCTGCAAGGGTTTAGAGTGTATTTTAACTGTAAAAGGTTTATAAGTATTGTTAAGGTGTACGCACTGCGGGTACTTTATACCGTCAGCGCTACTTAAGGTTTAAGGTATAACATCATTGCAGTACTTTGCTGCTAAGGGTTTAAAGTGTAATCATATCATTGGATTATATCATTAACAAGGTTTAAAGGTTATCAATTGTGTGTGCGCATGCTGTGTGTACTTTGTACCCACAGTGCGGCGTTTGTACGCTGAGTGCGTACACGGTACGGGACTCTGTGCGCAAATAGCATACGAAGTACGTAGCGTGACCTAGCGACCGCAGCAGCTCCATGGTAAAGGTGTGTTTAAAGGTATAGCTTTACTGTTTAAGATAATAACTGACATTATCAATTGGGGGCATCGTCCTGTTTCTCCTCATACCCACAGCCTAGCAGGTTAAAGCAGACTCTATCTATCAGCAAAAGGGTGGACAGGTATCCTACGTAAGCTTTTTTTCTGGCTGTAGAATACACTGGTAAACCCTATTTCATTGCTGATAAGATGATGTCTGCTCTGCATGGTTTGTAGGGATACTGGTGGGATCCGTAAGGTAAATATACAAAGCTATTTAAAAAGTCTGTGAATTTCTGTTTGGCGCCAAATGCGCACACAATACAAGCATACACCTGTACTCTGCATATCTGATCATATTGTTGCAAAACAAGGTTCAAATGAGTCATATTGTGTTTGATTCAGATTGGATTGTTTATCTGTTTAAGTAGGTTTAAAAGTATATTTAAAAGTTTGCATAGCTTTGATATAGTTTTATTTTTAACTGAGGCCTAAAATAACTTCAGGGGTTTGCATGGTGTGTGATTTCTTTGTGACAAAGGAAGCCGCATGGTTTGTCCTCCATTTTGGACTAACCACATGGCCTGTCCACCATTTTGTGTAACCCTCATGGATGTGGAAGGGGGAGGAGCAGCGGCCATTTTGGGAAGGTCATTTTTTTCTAAATGGCTGATTTTCAGTCTGCTCAGGAATAATCAGCCCTCCCTGGTCAAAAATAAATCACTATTTATGTTACCAATGCATTTATTTAACCCATGCCATAGTCAATTACAAATAGTTTCAGATGGGGCTAGTGAAAAGTTAATAGTAAGATGAATACCTGATGTAAGAAATACACACAGATAAAAAAAAAAAAGTTTTTTTTTCTTTACCTCTAGGATTCAGTTAACTCTGCTTGCTATAAGATAGCCATTGAAACGCAAATTAACCTGTGTAACTGCTTTTTCCTAGCAGTGAAAAAAAACACCTAAACAGACAGCCAAAAGCACAGCATTCTTATGCAAATTAGAAGCACTTAATGGGTAAATGAGTCTCAGGAGACCAGTGAATGGTACATATATATATAATATTATAATTATGTGTGTGTTTATATCAATGTATGTTCTGCAAGATGGCTATCCAATATGAATCATACCATTGGAATTATTGATTACTAGATTCATTTAGACCTGTATTTTGTACTCTGTATACCTGCTCGCATTATTGCCATAAGCATTGATTACTAGATTCATTTTGACCTGTACTGAGAAAATTTGTTGCTATTTAGTTAAAATATAGAGTAATATTTAAGGGAGTAAGTGTAAGACGCACACGCAGCCTGGCCTAGTTGTAAAGGTTGATACAGAGGAAACTGTGTGTAGTGTTAAGTGAGCGATTATAGTTAAATATCGCTTACATTTATAGAAGTGTGGGATTTGTAGTACTGCGGACGTACGGCCTTTGTACACGTGTCTCGGACCACGTTCGGGACTGCGTACGCAACAAAATGGCCTACACATGTGGCGTGTTTACGCAACGTGCGTACAGTTACGCCCACTAAGTACAAATCACACAATAGCATTGTTTCAGTTTAGGCGCGAGATGGTAGCCACGCGATAATAGCACAAATTGATCAGTTTCCAATATTTAGTTTAAAAGAACCTTCTCTTACTGTGTCACCTCTGGTACTATTCTGTTTTATCTGAATGAAAGTTAATTTTCTGTACAGAAAAACCAAAGTGTATATGAGTGAACGAGCGTGAGTGTGCAAACAATAAAGGTTTTGTGGACCCAGGGAATTCGGGATGCCATAGGAGACCACATCAGGTGAGTGGACACTTGGTGGCGTGGGAGTGGCTTTCTCACGTTAACATTGATTAAGGTATAAAGGAGCAGTTAGTATTACAGCAGACCAAGAGGTCAGCGAAGTCAGAAAAGCGCTGACTAAGTCACGCGAAGCTCTGAATACTGTGGCCTAAAAGGTCAGCGGTGAGTTGTATAGAGAGCGCAGCCGCGGGGGTTGGCGTAGTACCCATGTAGGCCTGTTCTGAAAAGCTCCGGCTGAGGTTTCACAGCCTGAAAAACGATTCCATTGGTCGTACAGCGGATAAGTAACAGTTACTTATACGCCGTGCGATTGTACCGCGCGTTAGTGTGTGCAATATTTAGCTCAACTTGATACCCTTTACGCCATTTGCGTAAAATCGCGGGATCATAGACGTTAATTGTAGCACACGCAACGTGATTTGTGTAACAGTTTTTTTTTTAAGGGAGTTTCGCTGGTCACTCAGGAAATCTCCAATGACCAATATTTACTGGTTAGGGTAAGTCACTCCCACACATTTCCAGTAAATAGAGGTTACATAGGGCCCTAGGTTGGGTACGACCGGCGCTGACGACAGTGTTTAGGTGTATTGGCCAACGTGGGCGTGAGTGGGTGAGAGCGCTCTGAGAACTTTCACCGTTCCCTTACCACTGAGTATTTTGGTTTTTTGTAGGAATTAGCTGAGAAGGCAATACCTGCAAAAGATGGGGGCCAGTTGCTCAAGTAAGGGACGATCAACCAGGGTTCAGGTTGATATTCCGCGGCCCAAGGGGTCGGCGAGGTACATAATGTGTGAGAAATATGGATCACACGCAGAGGTTTTATGCAATGAATGGGAACGTATGACTGCGGAAGATAGGGAACCATTCCCTAAGGTAGGCAGTTTTAGTCCAGAGGTGTTGCAAAATTTAAGGCGAAGGATATGTCTGTTAAAATCCCGAAAAGAAAGGATCAGACACTCAAACTGTTTACATTTATGGCAACGAGAGAGTGATATGCAGAGGGAACTAGCTTACACAGCCGGTTCCAAACCTAGCAGGAAACTGATGGCAACCGCACCACCACCACCGTATATTACAGGGAAGAAAGTGGCTACAGACAATGGCATACTGATAGATGATAAGAGTAAAGTTGATAAATGTATTAATGATGATAAGAGTTGCATCCCATTTTAAACTTCCCTCAGGACTACAAGCAAGTAGATGAACTCAGCACGATATCGGCACTCTCTCTAGCAGCCACCATACAAGACACCCAAGTGGGCACGGCCCAACCAGTAAGAGCAGTAGCAAAGGCCCCTAGCGGAGGGACAGGTGAGGTCGTGTCCACAGGTAAGTACGGTACTGTACATTATGTAGAGACAACAGCACCTCACATTGTAGAGTCAACTAAAATGTACATCATAGGGAGGTAGCGGTGTCCGTATTAATGGACGGATTAAAAGAGGCATTGAGAACTAGGGTACAAACCACTCAACCTGGCTGGAGAGGTATCTCGGTGGCTGCATTAAGAGAGTCCACTATCGAGCACGATCGGAACATCATTAAACACAGGGAGTCACAGGGGGATAAGCTGATGACAGTAAGTATAAAAGCCCTGACAACGAAGCCACATCAGCCGAAACCCCAGACCCCTGATGGTAAGTCGTATGTAGTAAAATGTTATAACTGCCAGAAGGAAGGACATTACGCACGGAACTGTAATTATAAGAGACCAACATAAGGTATATCGACCCCCTAGACCAGAACATGACCCACATTATGACACACGTAATTGGGATCAGGGATAACATATGAAAAAATTTTGGCCCGAACCTGTAGTCTGCAGCCAGTGAAGTTGATTGCTAGCCTTGGTAGTAAACCTGAGGTCACAGTTGATGTAGTTGGTAGATCATTTCTTGTAGATACAGGGGCGGCCAGGTAAACTCTGTGATTTATCTTTAAAGTTTCCTTTTCATCTCTGACGTTCACCGACAGAACTACAGCTCAAACGTCACATGTCTACTCGGTCTTTTCAGAGGTCTGCCCAACCCCAGTATATCTCACCAGCATCATTGTGCCTGGCCATGCACAGAGGGTGGAGAGTGGAAATACTGGTGGAGGGAGACTGTGCAGAGATACCGATAGACATGTTGGTGTGACAGCCTGATGGTGAACGCAAATCTGACAAATTTTATTTTTATTATTCTCTCTCTCTCTCTCTCTCTTTTTTCATTTTCCACGGATGGTTTATTTCACACAACAGTTAGACACCTTGTAATGCAGGATTTATGCTCCCTACAGAAAGGTCGCTGACTCGGAAAGAATATCGTATCACTGGAGTGTATGTTCCAGGAAGACTGAGAGGCAGCACTGTTGAGACGGCATCTGAGCAAGGAGAGCAACAAGACTAGAGGCGGTTGTCGTACCAGTTTTCTTTTTCCTTTTTATTATTTTCTCCATCTCCCATTACCCTCCTTTCCTCCCCCTTTCCTTGCTCCTTTTTCTCTCCCCTTAACAAGATGGACTTACCCCAAGAGACTGCATTCCGGGTTTTCCTGTTGACCCTGTTGTTGACCAGAGCAGTCTGTTTCGGTGAGAGTACCAGAGAGGTTGAGAAAGGATCTGGAATGGGTTCTGATGACAAGGACGGATTTGTAGAATTCCAAGAGCAACACATTCACCGAGCAAAGGCGAGTATCAGAAAACGATCTGGTAGTCAAGAAACTAGAAGACACTGTGAAGGGTTATTGGCTGAAGAAAATTGTATCTGTAGAAATTGTGAAAACATAGTTGTGCATCCAGAGATATCAGTCCAGCCTTAATATCAACGTGGGTAAGGTTTTAAACCAAACAGAATGCTGGGTGTGCTCACAAGTACCTCAAGGTCAGAGCAAGTCAGGACTAATACCGTATCCTTTAGCAATAGATGAGGTACTTGAACTACGGGGTGGGAGACCGGTGGACAAGAAATTTAATATTTCTAGGCCCCCTAGTCTGAAGCTCCACCAATATCATGTGGATAGGTCCTTAGTATGTTTCAACATTTCCAATCCCCGAAAGCCGGGAAATTGGGAAGTAACATGGAATAACCAAACCATGGCATTTTCACACAGAGCTGACAGAATGCCCGTAGACCCCGAACTTATACGCCAAATAGCCGACGGTGGGAGGTATTTTCGGTACAGGTATACTCTAGGAAGTAGTACCATGCGGGTTGGAGAAGTATCACCAGGGTACTGTGCGCATATCATACAGCCTGATACGTGTACTGAAGAGTTAGGGATAGGAGTTAGGGATAGGATTTTTCAGTTGGAAGGTTTGCAATAGGGTAATGTCATATTCTGTCCCAAATGTTCTCCCCGATGATGCATATTTCATATGCGGGAGGAAGGCGTATAAGTGGCTTGCCCCAAACTCAGAGGGATTGTGTTACATTGGAAGAGTGTTGCCAGAAGTAATGACCCTTACCCATAATAAGATGAAAGACGTTCACCGCAATGCTCAAGCTCCTTACACTCACACTCACTATGAACACATCGTTAAGAGACACCTTATAGATAGGACAGAGCACGCAGCCTCTGATTTAATTCACAAATCCACCGGGATTCAATTCCTACTCGCGTTAGATATCACCCGTACTGCCAGAGGAATTATAAATTTTAGGTATATTCATGCGCTAGCGAACCTGATAGATAATATCACTAGAGATGTGCACTTGAAATTTTTCGGGTTTTGTGTTTTGGTTTTGGGTTCGGTTCCGCGGCCGTGTTTTGGGTTCGACCGCGTTTTGGCAAAACCTCACCGAATTTTTTTTGTCGGATTCGGGTGTGTTTTGGATTCGGGTGTTTTTTTTTTAAAAACACTAAAAAACAGCTTAAATCATAGAATTTGGGGGTCATTTTGATCCCAAAGTATTATTAACCTCAAAAACCATAATTTCCACTCATTTTCAGTCTATTCTGAATACCTCACACCTCACAATATTATTTTTAGTCCTAAAATTTGCACCGAGGTCGCTGGATGACTAAGCTAAGCGACCCTAGTGGCCGACACAAACACCTGGCCCATCTAGGAGTGGCACTGCAGTGTCACGCAGGATGTCCCTTCCAAAAAACCCTCCCCAAACAGCACATGACGCAAAGAAAAAAAGAGGCGCAATGAGGTAGCTGTGTGAGTAAGATAAGCGACCCTAGTGGCCGACACAAACACCGGGCCCATCTAGGAGTGGCACTGCAGTGTCACGCAGGATGGCCCTTCCAAAAAACCCTCCCCAAACAGCACATGACGCAAAGAAAAAAAGAGGCGCAATGAGGTAGCTGTGTGAGTAAGATAAGCGACCCTAGTGGCCGACACAAACACCGGGCCCATCTAGGAGTGGCACTGCAGTGTCACGCAGGATGTCCCTTCCAAAAAACCCTCCCCAAACAGCACATGACGCAAAGAAAAAAAGAGGCGCAATGAGGTAGCTGTGTGAGTAAGATAAGCGACCCTAGTAGCCGACACAAACACCGGGCCCATCTAGGAGTGGCACTGCAGTGTCACGCAGGATGGCCCTTCCAAAAAACACTCCCCAAACAGCACATGACGCAAAGAAAAAAAGAGGCGCAATGAGGTAGCTGTGTGAGTAAGATAAGCGACCCTAGTGGCCGACACAAACACCGGGCCCATCTAGGAGTGGCACTGCAGTGTCACGCAGGATGTCCCTTCCAAAAAACCCTCCCCAAACAGCACATGACGCAAAGAAAAAAAGAGGCGCAATGAGGTAGCTGTGGGAGTAAGATAAGCGACCCTAGTGGCCGACACAAACACCTGGCCCATCTAGGAGTGGCACTGCAGTGTCACGCAGGATGTCCCTTCCAAAAAACCCTCCCCAAACAGCACATGACGCAAAGAAAAAAAGAGGCGCAATGAGGTAGCTGTGTGAGTAAGATAAGCGACCCTAGTGGCCGACACAAACACCGGGCCCATCTAGGAGTGGCACTGCAGTGTCACGCAGGATGGCCCTTCCAAAAAACCCTCCCCAAACAGCACATGACGCAAAGAAAAAAAGAGGCGCAATGAGGTAGCTGTGTGAGTAAGATAAGCGACCCTAGTGGCCGACACAAACACCGGGCCCATCTAGGAGTGGCACTGCAGTGTCACGCAGGATGTCCCTTCCAAAAAACCCTCCCCAAACAGCACATGACGCAAAGAAAAAAAGAGGCGCAATGAGGTAGCTGTGTGAGTAAGATAAGCGACCCTAGTGGCCGACACAAACACCGGGCCCATCTAGGAGTGGCACTGCAGTGTCACGCAGGATGTCCCTTCCAAAAAACCCTCCCCAAACAGCACATGACGCAAAGAAAAAAAGAGGCGCAATGAGGTAGCTGTGTGAGTAAGATAAGCGACCCTAGTGGCCGACACAAACACCGGGCCCATCTAGGAGTGGCACTGCAGTGTCACGCAGGATGGCCCTTCCAAAAAACACTCCCCAAACAGCACATGACGCAAAGAAAAAAAGAGGCGCAATGAGGTAGCTGTGTGAGTAAGATAAGCGACCCTAGTGGCCGACACAAACACCGGGCCCATCTAGGAGTGGCACTGCAGTGTCACGCAGGATGTCCCTTCCAAAAAACCCTCCCCAAACAGCACATGACGCAAAGAAAAAAAGAGGCGCAATGAGGTAGCTGTGTGAGTAAGATAAGCGACCCTAGTGGCCGACACAAACATCTGGCCCATCTAGGAGTGGCACTGCAGTGTCACGCAGGATGGCCCTTCCAAAAAACCCTCCCCAAACAGCACATGACGCAAAGAAAAAAAGAGGCGCAATGAGGTAGCTGTGTGAGTAAGATAAGCGACCCTAGTGGCCGACACAAACACCGGGCCCATCTAGGAGTGGCACTGCAGTGTCACGCAGGATGGCCCTTCCAAAAAACCCTCCCCAAACAGCACATGACGCAAAGAAAAAAAGAGGCGCAATGAGGTAGCTGTGTGAGTAAGATAAGCGACCCTAGTGGCCGACACAAACACCGGGCCCATCTAGGAGTGGCACTGCAGTGTCACGCAGGATGGCCCTTCCAAAAAATACTCCCCAAACAGCACATGACGCAAAGAAAAATTAAAGAAAAAAGAGGTGCAAGATGGAATTGTCCTTGGGCCCTCCCACCCACCCTTATGTTGTATAAACAGGACATGCACACTTTAACCAACCAATCATTTCAGTGACAGGGTCTGCCACACGACTGTGACTGAAATGACGGGTTGGTTTGGACCCCCACCTAAAAAGAAGCAATTAATCTCTCCTTGCACAAACTGGCTCTACAGAGGCAAGATGTCCACCTCATCATCATCCTCCGATATATCACCGTGTACATCCCCCTCCTCACAGATTATCTATTCGTCCCCACTGGAATCCACCATCTCAGCTCCCTGTGTACTTTGTGGAGGCAATTGCTGCTGGTCAATGTCTCCACGGAGGAATTGATTATAATTCATTTTAATGAACATCATCTTCTCCACATTTTCTGGATGTAACCTCGTACGCCGATTGCTGACAAGGTGAGCGGCGGCACTAAACACTCTTTCGGAGTACACACTTGTGGGAGGGCAACTTAGGTAGAATAAAGCCAGTTTGTGCAAGGGCCTCCAAATTGCCTCTTTTTCCTGCCAGTATAAGTACGGACTGTGTGACGTGCCTACTTGGATGCGGTCACTCATATAATCCTCCACCATTCTTTCAATGGTGAGAGAATCATATGCAGTGACAGTAGACGACATGTCCATAATCGTTGTCAGGTCCTTCAGTCCGGACCAGATGTCAGCATCAGCAGTCGCTCCAGACTGCCCTGCATCACCGCCAGCGGGTGGGCTCGGAATTCTGAGCCTTTTCCTCGCACCCCCAGTTGCGGGAGAATGTGAAGGAGGAGATGTTGACAGGTCGCGTTCCGCTTGACTTGACAATTTTCTCACCAGCAGGTCTTTGAACCCCAGCAGACTTGTGTCTGCCGGAAAGAGAGATCCAAGGTAGGCTTTAAATCTAGGATCGAGCATGGTGGCCAAAATGTAGTGCTCTGATTTCAACAGATTGACCACCCGTAAATCCTTGTTAAGCGAATTAAGGGCTCCATCCACAAGTCCCACATGCCTAGCGGAATCGCTCTGTGTTAGCTCCTCCTTCAATGTCTCCAGCTTCTTCTGCAAAAGCCTGATGAGGGGAATGACCTGACTCAGGCTGGCAGTGTCTGAACTGACTTCACGTGTGGCAAGTTCAAAGGGCATCAGAACCTTGCACAATGTTGAAATCATTCTCCACTGCGCTTGAGACAGGTGCATTCCACCTCCTATATCGTGCTGAATTGTATAGGCTTGAATGGCCTTTTGCTGCTCCTCCAACCTCTGAAGCATATAGAGGGTTGAATTCCACCTCGTTACCACTTCTTGCTTCAGATGATGGCAGGGCAGGTTCAGTTGTTTTTGGTGGTGCTCCAGTCTTCTGTACGTGGTGCCTGTACGCCGAAAGTGTCCCGCAATTCTTCTGGCCACCGACAGCATCTCTTGCACACCCCTGTCATTTTTTAAAAAATTCTGCACCACCAAATTCAAGGTATGTGCAAAACATGGGACGTGCTGGAATTTGCCCATATTTAATGCACACACAATATTGCTGGCGTTGTCCGATGCCACAAATCCACAGGAGAGTCCAATTGGGGTAAGCCATTCCGCGATGATCTTCCTCAGTTGCCGTAAGAGGTTTTCAGCTGTGTGCGTATTCTGGAAAGCGGTGATACAAAGCGTAGCCTGCCTAGGAAAGAGTTGGCGTTTGCGAGATGCTGCTACTGGTGCCGCCGCTGCTGTTCTTGCGGCGGGAGTCCATACATCTACCCAGTGGGCTGTCACAGTCATATAGTCCTGACCCTGCCCTGCTCCACTTGTCCACATGTCCGTGGTTAAGTGGACATTGGGTACAACTACATTTTTTAGGACACTGGTGAGTCTTTTTCTGACGTCCGTGTACATTCTCGGTATCGCCTGCCTAGAGAAGTGGAACCTAGATGGTATTTGGTAACGGGGGCACACTGCCTCAATAAATTGTCTAGTTCCCTGTGAACTAATGGCGGATACCGGACGCACGTCTAACACCAACATAGTTGTCAAGGCCTCAGTTATCCGCTTTGCAGCAGGATGACTGCTGTGATATTTCATCTTCCTCGCAAAGGACTGTTGGACAGTCAATTGCTTACTGGAAGTAGTACAAGTGGGCTTACGACTTCCCCTCTGGGATGACGATCGACTCCCAGCAGCAACAACAGCAGCGCCAGCAGCAGTAGGCATTACACTCAAGGATGCATCGGAGGAATCCCAGGCAGGAGAGGACTCGTCAGAATTGCCAGTGACATGGCCTGCAGGACTATTGGCATTCCTGGGTAAGGAGGAAATTGACACTGAGGGAGTTGGTGGGGTGGTTTGCGTGAGCTTGGTTACAAGAGGAAGGGATTTACTGGTCAGTGGACTGCTTCCGCTGTCACCCAAAGTTTTTGAACTTGTCACTGACTTATTATGAATGCGCTGCAGGTGACGTATAAGGGAGGATGTTCCGAGGTGGTTAACGTCCTTACCCCTACTTATTACAGCTTGACAAAGGCAACACACGGCTTGACACCTGTTGTCCGCATTTCTGTTGAAATACTTCCACACCGAAGAGCTGATTTTTTTGGTATTTTCACCAGGCATGTCAATGGCCATATTCCTCCCACTGACAACAGGTGTCTCCCCGGGTGCCTGACTTAAACAAACCACCTCACCATCAGAATCCTCCTGGTCAATTTCCTCCCCAGCGCCAGCAACACCCATATCCTCCTCATCCTGGTGTACTTCAACACTGACATCTTCAATCTGACTATCAGGAACTGGACTGCGGGTGCTCCTTCCAGCACTTGCAGGGGGCGTGCAAATGGTGGAAGGCGCATGCTCTTCACGTCCAGTGTTGGGAAGGTCAGGCATCGCAACCGACACAATTGGACTCTCCTTGTGGATTTGGGATTTCGAAGAACGCACAGTTCTTTGCGGTGCTTTTGCCAGCTTGAGTCTTTTCATTTTTCTAGCGAGAGGCTGAGTGCTTCCATCCTCATGTGAAGCTGAACCACTAGCCATGAACATAGGCCAGGGCCTCAGCCGTTCCTTGCCACTCCGTGTGGTAAATGGCATATTGGCAAGTTTACGCTTCTCCTCCGACAATTTTATTTTAGGTTTTGGAGTCATTTTTTTACTGATATTTGGTGTTTTGGATTTTACATGCTCTGTACTATGACATTGGGCATCGGCCTTGGCAGACGACGTTGCTGGCATTTCATCGTCTCGGCCATGACTAGTGGCAGCAGCTTCAGCACGAGGTGGAAGTGGATCTTGATCTTTCCCTAATTTTGGAACCTCAACATTTTTGTTCTCCATATTTTAATAGGCACAACTAAAAGGCACCTCAGGTAAACAATGGAGATGGATGGATACTAGTATACTTATGGATGGACTGCCGAGTGCCGACACAGAGGTAGCTACAGCCGTGGACTACCGTACTGTGTCTGCTGCTAATATAGACTGGATGATAATGAGATGAAATCAATATATATGTATATATAATATCACTAGTACTGCAGCCGGACAGGTATATATTATATATTTATTATGTAATGACTGATGACGGACCTGCTGGACACTGTCAGCTCAGCAGCACCGCAGACTGCTACAGTAAGCTACTATAGTAGTATGTATAAAGAAGAAAGAAAAAAAAAACAACCACGGGTAGGTGGTATACAATTATGGATGGACTGCCGAGTGCCGACACAGAGGTAGCTACAGCCGTGGACTACCGTACTGTGTCTGCTGCTAATATAGACTGGATGATAATGAGATGAAATCAATATATATGTATATATAATATCACTAGTACTGCAGCCGGACAGGTATATATTATATATTTATTATGTAATGACTGATGACGGACCTGCTGGACACTGTCAGCTCAGCAGCACCGCAGACTGCTACAGTAAGCTACTATAGTAGTATGTATAAAGAAGAAAGAAAAAAAAAACAACCACGGGTAGGTGGTATACAATTATGGATGGACTGCCGAGTGCCGACACAGAGGTAGCTACAGCCGTGGACTACCGTACTGTGTCTGCTGCTAATATAGACTGGATGATAATGAGATGAAATCAATATATATGTATATATAATATCACTAGTACTGCAGCCGGACAGGTATATATTATATATTTATTATGTAATGACTGATGACGGACCTGCTGGACACTGTCAGCTCAGCAGCACCGCAGACTGCTACAGTAAGCTACTATAGTAGTATGTATAAAGAAGAAAGAAAAAAAAAACAACCACGGGTAGGTGGTATACAATTATGGATGGACTGCCGAGTGCCGACACAGAGGTAGCTACAGCCGTGGACTACCGTACTGTGTCTGCTGCTAATATAGACTGGATGATAATGAGATGAAATCAATATATATGTATATATAATATCACTAGTACTGCAGCCGGACAGGTATATATTATATATTTATTATGTAATGACTGATGACGGACCTGCTGGACACTGTCAGCTCAGCAGCACCGCAGACTGCTACAGTAAGCTACTATAGTAGTATGTATAAAGAAGAAAGAAAAAAACAACAACCACGGGTAGGTGGTATACAATTATGGATGGACTGCCGAGTGCCGACACAGAGGTAGCTACAGCCGTGGACTAACGTACTGTGTCTGCTGATAATATAGACTGGATGATAATGAGATGAAATCAATATATATGTATATATAATATCACTAGTACTGCAGCCGGACAGGTATATATTATATATTTATTATGTAATGACTGATGACGGACCTGCTGGACACTGTCAGCTCAGCAGCACCGCAGACTGCTACAGTAAGCTACTATAGTAGTATGTATAAAGAAGAAAGAAAAAAAAAACAACCACGGGTAGGTGGTATACAATTATGGATGGACTGCCGAGTGCCGACACAGAGGTAGCTACAGCCGTGGACTAACGTACTGTGTCTGCTGCTAATATAGACTGGATGATAATGAGATGAAATCAATATATATGTATATATAATATCACTAGTACTGCAGCCGGACAGGTATATATTATATATTTATTATGTAATGACTGATGACGGACCTGCTGGACACTGTCAGCTCAGCAGCACCGCAGACTGCTACAGTAAGCTACTATAGTAGTATGTATAAAGAAGAAAGAAAAAAAAAACAACCACGGGTAGGTGGTATACAATTATGGATGGACTGCCGAGTGCCGACACAGAGGTAGCTACAGCCTTGGACTAACGTACTGTGTCTGCTGCTAATATAGACTGGATGATAATGAGATGAAATCAATATATATGTATATATAATATCACTAGTACTGCAGCCGGACAGGTATATATTATATATTTATTATGTAATGACTGATGACGGACCTGCTGGACACTGTCAGCTCAGCAGCACCGCAGACTGCTACAGTAAGCTACTATAGTAGTATGTATAAAGAAGAAAGAAAAAAAGAAAAAAAACACGGGTAGGTGCTAGGTGGTATACAATATTATATATATATTATATACAATTATATATATATATATATATATAATATATATTAAACTCATAAACTGGTGGTGATTATTAAACTGGTGGTCAGGTCACTGGTCACACTATCAGCAACTTGCAAGTAGTACTCCTGAGTCCTAAGCAGACAATCACAATATATATTATACTGGTGGTCAGTGTGGTCACAAACAATGGCAGTGTGGCTGGCACTCTGGCAGCAAAAGTGTGCACTGTACGTTATATGTACTCCTGAGTCCTGAGTCCTGCTCTCAGACTCTAACTGCTCCCCACTGTCAGTGTCTCCCCCACAAGTCAGATAATACAGTCACACTATCTCTCTCTATCACTTCAGCAAGTACTAGTAGTAGTAGTAGTACTCCTCCTAATGCTCCCCAAATTACTACTGTGTCTCTCTCTGTCTCACTCTCTTCTCGAATCTCTATAAACGGAGAGGACGCCAGCCACGTCCTCTCCCTATGAATCTCAATGCACGTGTGAAAAATGGCGGCGACGCGCGGCTCCTTATATAGAATCCGAGTCTCACGATAGAATCCGAGCCTCGCGAGAATCCGACAGCGTGATGATGACGTTCGGGCGCGCTCGGGTTAACCGAGCAAGGCGGGAAGATCCGAGTCGCTCGGACCCGTGTAAAAAAACATGAAGTTCGGGCGGGTTCGGATTCCGAGGAACAGAACCCGCTCATCTCTAAATATCACCGAGATGTATGATGACACCTTCAGGTATACTGGGAGGGAGTTGCAAGCTTACAAAACGGAACTGATCCAGCACAGGATGGTTCTCAATTACATCACAGCGGTGACAGGCGGGTACTGTGTCACCCTAGCAACTCAGTATGGTGTGAAGTGCTGTACGTATATCACAAACAGCACTGATGACCCAACCAAGGTCATAGATCAAAAGATGGACGATATCTTGCAATTGAAATGGTAGTTCCGAAGGAGACACAACCTTACCCTTACTGCTGTGAGTAATGAACTGACCGGCTGGGTCTCATGGTTGAACCCACGCAATTGGTTCTCAGGTTTAGGAGAATGGGCTTAAAATGTTATCGTGAGTGTAGGAAAGTTTCTCTTTTGTATCCTGGGAGTTGTCATAATGATTGGTTTGATATTTAGGTGTGTTCGAGTTTTAATACGGCGCAAGCATAGTACCAAAGTGATGAGTTTAAGGAATGGGTGCATTGTTGCAACAACTGATTTGATTTATGACCCATCAAAAGAGACAATGTTGTGATAAGACGTGATTCCACGGTCCGTTTCTTTCACCTGTTTCTCCTTTGTTTTCCCTCAGCGAAAATACATCCCTACAGAAAAGACTTTGATGAATTTTCCCAGCAAAGATACATCTATCCGGAAAAGACTTTAATGGACACTCTAAAGACTTTAATGGACACTCAAAAAACTTTAAGGGACATTCACAGCAAACATACACCCACACGGACAAGACTTCAAATCAACACCCAAGGACGATTGTACAACTGATTATGTGAATGTATTTGTGATATGTGTCTTACCTTCATCTCTACAACCTTCAGGTAGTATCACACATAGTCGACAGGTGATATCCACATATTAGCATTCACATATGTTCCCCCCCCATGTATCATCAACTAAATGTGCACCCCATTTGTTGGAACAAGAAGCCGAAATGAGCTCGGTAGTGTTTGTTGGCCCAATTACAGACCCTTGATATGGGATAAGAAGGATTTAATGTATACTTCTCAATACCTCGAGGCTTATCTAGAACATATACGGCACGATGATACATGCCCCTCAGACATGGATTTCATACATACATGTTTTTACATACATTTCCCACCTACCCCTCTCCTCCTACCGTCCAATTATCTGTAGATAATATGTATTGTTTTTTTTTTATTTAACCATCTTTAGATATTGTATTGTATATTTTTCTGTTTAATGTTTAGATAGTGGCAAATATTGTTGACTGCCAAAGGGTGGACTGTCAAAGTCGAAAAATATTGTAATACATTCCCCATGTACTAACCACACACACATGCCCGCTGCGCATGCACTTGTTCCGCCATGTGTGCACATATTCGCAATTTGCGTATTATTGCTCCCATGGATCTGCGCGTGGTATGGGTATTTACGGCGGAGTTTGTGAGCGCATAGAGGGTTATCAGAACATTACATATTTAACCAAAATAGTGCACATTGTACACATAGCCCCCTGCACCACAGCAAAAATAAATAGCTGTTTAAAATGATTACTGAACAAAGGGATTCACCTTTACAGGATAGGAGGGGACAGAACAAGGTTACAAGGTGATGTTTGGTATCCAGCTGTAGGGTATTTTAAGGGAAACATTCTGGTGTTGGTTTGAGAAAGATCGATTGTTCCTGCGTATAGTTATGTGCAAAAGTAGAATATGAACATTAACTGTGTTTACTGTATATTATGTATGCGGGGGGAATCCAGAGGAGACCACCCACAAGAAGCAGTTGAGAAAGACATAGCCCACCTTTTCAAATCAACCTATGACCTCTCCCGTAATGAAAAGGTACATCTCTGTGTCCAATAGACAAAGGGATTACAGTGACCATTGTATTGTTTTGGATGAAGTGAATAAAGAGAGCTTGTAGCAGGCTTGGACACACTAGACTCTGAACGCTATCTACCTGATGAGCGGAGGACCGGATCCGGGTTGCGCTTGCGAACATTCTCACGTATGTACATTCTCTGTAGCCATTATTCTGTTTAGACTTATCTTGTTAGCCTGTAGTGTATAAAATAAGAATTTACTCACCGGTAATTCTATTTCTCGTAGTCCGTAGTGGATGCTGGGTACTCCGTAAGGACCATGGGGTATAGACAGGCTCCGCAGGAGACTGGGCACTCTTAAAAGAAAGATTAGGTACTATATCTGGTGTGCACTGGCTCCTCCCTCTATGCCCCTCCTCCAGACCTCAGTTAGGGAAACTGTGCCCGGAAGAGCTGACATTACTAGGAAAGGATTGGAATCCAGGGTAAGACTCATACCAGCCACACCAATCACACCGTACAACTCGTGATAACTATACCCAGTTAACAGTATGAACAATAACTGAGCCTCTCTCAACAGATGGCTCATACAATAACCCTTTAGTTAAGCAATAACTATATACATGTATTGCAGAGAGTCCGCACTTGGGACGGGCTCCCAGCATCCACTACGGACTACGAGAAATAGAATTACCGGTGAGTAAATTCTTATTTTCTCTGACGTCCTAGTGGATGCTGGGTACTCTGTAAGGACCATGGGGATTATACCAAAGCTCCCAAACGGGCGGGAGAGTGCGGATGACTCTGCAGCACCGAATGAGCAAACTCAAGGTCCTCCTCAGCCAGGGTATCAAACTTGTAGAATTTTGCAAAAGTGTTTGAACCCGACCAAGTAGCAGCTCGGCAAAGTTGTAAAGCCGAGACCCCTCGGGCAGCCGCCCAAGAAGAGCCCACCTTCCTCGTGGAATGGGCTTTTACTGATTTAGGATGCGGCAGTCCAGCCGCAGAATGTGCAAGCTGAATCGTGCTACAGATCCAGCGAGCAATAGTCTGCTTTTAAGCAGGAGCACCCAGCTTGTTGGGTGCATGCAGGATAAATAGCGAGTCAGTCTTTCTGACTCTAGCCGTCCTGGAAACATAAAGTTTCAGGGCCCGGACTACGTCCAGCAACTTGGAATCCTCCAAGTCCCTAGTAGCCGCAGGCACCACAATATGAAACGATGATACCACCTTAGGGAGAAATTGGGGACGAGTCCTCCATTCTGCCCTTTCCATATGGAAGATCAGATATGGGCTTTTACATGACAAAGCCGCCAATTCTGACACACGCCTAGTCCAAGCTAGGGCCAAAAGCATGACCACTTTCCACGTGAGATATTTTAGCTCCACGGTCTTAAGTGGCTCAAACCAGTGAGATTTTAGGAATCCAACACACGTTAAGATCCCAAGGTGCCACTGGAGGTACAAAAGGGGCTGAATATGCAGCACCCCTGTAACAACGTCCGAACTTCAGGCAGTGAAGCCAGTTCTTTTTGAGAGAAAAAGGGATAGGGCCGAAATCTTGGCCTTTATGGATCCTAATTTTAGGCCCATAGTCACTCCTGACTGTAGGAAGTGCAGGAATCGACCCCCCTGGAATTCCTCTGTAGGGCCTTCCCGGCCACACACCAAGCAACCTATTTTCGCCATATACAGTGAAAAAGTCTTGCTGTCACGTCTTTCCTAGCCTTTATCAGCGTAGGAATAACTGCATCCGGAATGCCCTTTTCCGCTAGGATCCGGCGTTCAACCGCCATGCCGTCCAACGCAGCCGCGGTAAGTCTTGGATCAGACAGGGTCCCTGTTGCAACATGTCCTGACTGAGAGGCAGAGGCCATGGGTCCTCTGAGAGCATTTCTTGCAGTTCCGGGTACCGAGTCCTTCTTGGCCAATCCGGAGCAAAGAATATTGTTCACACTCCTCCGTTTATTACAATTCTCAGCCCTTGGGTCTGAGAGGAAGAGGAGGGAATATATAGACCGACTGGAACACCCACGGTGTTACTAGTGCGACCACAGCTATCGCCTGAGAGTCCCTTGACCCAGCGTAAAACCTTTTTTATCTTTTATTTGAGGTGGGACGCCATGTAGTCCACCTGAGGCAGTTTCCATCAATTTGCAAAACTACGTGAAGACTTCCTGATGAAGTCACCACTTTCCCGGGTGGAGGTCGTGTCCACTCCCGGAATGAACACTGCTGACAGTGCGCTTACTTGATTCTCCGCCCAGCGAAGAATTCTGGTGGCTTCTACCCTCGCCACCCTGCTCCTTGTGCCGTCCTGGCGGTTTACATGAGCCCCTGCGGTCTGACTGGATCAGAACCGGTTGGTCGCGAAGCAGGAACTCCGCTTGACTTAGGGCGTTGTATATGGCCCTTAGTTCCAGGATATTGATGTGAAGGCAAGTCTGTTGGCTTGACCACAAACCTTGGAATTTTCTTCCCTGTGTAACTGCCTCCCACCCTCGGAGGCTTGCATCCGTGGTCACCAGGACCCAGTCCTGAATGCCGAATCTACGGCCCTCGAGAAGGTGAGCACTCCGCAGCCACCACAGGAGAGACACCCTGGCCCTGGGGGATAGGGTGATTAACCGATGCATCTGAAGATGTGATCCGGACCACTTGTCCAGTAAGTTCCATTGTCCTTGCATGGAACCAGCCGAAGGGGATGGCCTCGTATGATGCTGCCATCATCCTTCCCAGGACTCGAGTGCAGTGATGCACTGACACCTGTTTTGGTTTTCAATAGATTCCTGACTAGTGTCATGAGCTCCTGAGCTCTCTCTATCGGGAGATAAACCCTCTTCTGGTCTGTGTCTAGGATCATGCCTAGGCGAGGCAGATGAGCTGTAGGAACCAACTGCGACTTCGGAATATATAGAATCCAGTCGTGTTGCCGTTTCACTTCCAGAGAAGGTGATACGCTGTCCAGCAACTGCTCTCTTGATCTCGCTTTTATTGAGGAGATCATCCAAGTATGTGATAATAGTGACACCTTGCTTCCGCAGGAGCACCATCATATCCGCCATTACCTTGGTGAAATTGGTAATGACAATCCCGTACCGCAATTCTGAGGTACGCCTGATGAGGTGGATAAATGGAGACACGAAGGTATGCATCCCTTATGTCCCGATTCATTTCAGGCTTGCAATGACCGCTCTTAGCGATTCCATCTTGAACCTGAACCTTTTCAGGTATTTGTTCAGGGATTTTAATTCAATATGGGTCTAACCGAACCGTCTGGTTTCGGGATTATAACATGGTCGAATAATAACACCCTCTTGTTGAAGGAGGGGACCCTTGACCACCACCTGTTGAAGATACAATTTACGAATTGCAGTTAACACTGGCTCCCTCTCTTGGGGGGAAGCCCGCCGGGTCATCGGTGAGGGGGCATCTTCTCACAGTCCAGCCTGTATCCCTGCGATACAATTTCTATTGCCCAGGGATCTAACAGGGAGTGAACCCACTTGTGGCTGAACTTACAAAGGCGTGTCCCCACCGGGCCTAGCTCCGCCTGTGGAGCCCCAGCGACATGCGGTGGATTTTTGTAGAGGCCGGGGAGGACTTCTGTTCCTGGGGACTAGCTGTGTTGTACAGCTTCTTTCCTCTGCCCCCGGCTCTAACAAGAAAGGACGCACCTCAGACTTTCTTGTTTCTTTATTCGAAAAGCTGCATTTAATAATGTCGTGCTTTCCTAGGCTGTGCAGGAATATAAGGCAAAATATCAGAATTACCAGCTATAGCTGTGGAGACCAGGCCAGAGAACCTTTCTCCACACAATCCTCAGCCTTCCATATGCCTCTTAAGTCGGCATCATCTGTCCAATGTATATTCTACAGGACACGTCAAGCAGAAATCGACATAGCTTTTGTCTCTAGGACCCAGTATACTCATGTCCCTTTGGGCATGCTTTATAATTATATATTTATCACTTAAGACAGCATCTTAAAATATTTATATGCATACTAGGGTCTCAATCTCTGCTGTTAAGGTACCTGTCCACGCTGCCACAGCGCTATAAACCCATGCCGACACAATCGCCGGTCTGGGTAGTATACTAGAATGTGCACACTATCTGCAGGATCCCTGAGAATAGCTAGTGCAAACAGGACACCCAAGGGGAAGATTCTCAACACATCCTGGCCCTAGTGGGGAAAGGATACAGCCTGAGAATTCTCTTGTGGGAAGCTGCCGTCTCTTGTCTGGAGATTCCCGCTCTTTTTCCTCATGAGAGGAGGGAAATTTACCCCAGCATTCTTCCCCTTAACATGTGTACTCTCGTGTCAGGGACAGATGAGTCATCAGTGATATGCAAATCATCTTTTATTCCAATAATCATATATTGAATATCTTTTAGCCCTTTTGGCTGTAACTTTGCATTATCGTAGTCGACAGTGGAGTTAAACTCCGTGTCGATACTTTGTTATTTTGGATAGTGAGCATAGAGAGACTCTGAAGGACTCTGTGACATAGGGACAGACCAGGGTAGATTTCCTTTCTGTTCCCTAACCTTTTGTGCAATAATTTTACCTCAGCACTTACACATATCCAAACAGGTGTCGGCGTTGGTGACCGAGACACCCTCCCACACACTTATCCGCTCTATCACCTCCTTAGAGGAGCCTTTTACCTCAGACATGTTGACACACGCGTACCGACACACCACACACACAGGGGATGCTCTTTTGAAGACAGTTCCCCCACCAGGCCCTTTGGAGAGACAGAGAGAGAGTATGCCAGCACACACCACAGCGCTATATAATACAGGGATGTACACTATACTGAGTGATTTTTCCCCTATAGCAGCTTATATACACAGTTTTGCGCCTAAATTTATGTGCCCCCCCTCTCTTTTTTACCCTTTGTGTACCAGGATACTGCAGGGGAGAGCCTGGAGAGCTTCCTTCCAGCTGAGCTGTGAAGAGAAAATGGCGCCGGTGTGCTGAGGAAGAAGGCCCGGCCCCCTCAGCGGCGGGATTCTGTCCTTTTATGTACTTTAATGGCGGGGGTTAATGCACATATGCAGTTTATCAGACTGTATTATGTGCTTTTCGCCAAGTAAGGTAATCTAATTGCTGCCCAGGGCCCCCCCCTCCCAGCGCCCTGCACCCATCAGTGACCGGAGTGTGTGGTGTGCTAAGGGAGCAATGGCGCACAGCTGCAGTGCTGTGCGCTACCTTAATGAAGACCGGAGTCTTCTGCCGCCGATTTTCAACTTCTCTTCGTTCTTCTGGCTCTGCAAGGGGGACGGCGGCGCGGCTCCGGGACCGGACGACCGAGGACTGGGCCTGTGTTCGATCCCTCTGGAGCTAATGGTGTCCAGTAGCCTTAGAAGCCCAAGCTAGCTGCAAGCAGGTAAGTTCGCTTCTCTCCCCTCAGTCCCATGTAGCAGTGAGTCTGTTGCCAGCAGATCTCACTGTAAATAAAAAACCTAACAAATACTTTCTTTTCTAGGAAGCTCAGGAGAGCCCCTAGGGTGCATCCAGCTCTGGCCGGGCACAGATACTAACTGAGGTCTGGAGGAGGGGCATAGAGGGAGGAGCCAGTGCACACCAGATATAGTACCTAATCTTTCTTTTAAGAGTGCCCAGTCTCCTGCGGAGCCCGTCTATACCCCATGGTCCTTACGGAGTACCCAGCATCCACTAGGACGTCAGAGAAATTGTATTGTTTACCTTTTGGAATCAATCCACAGTGGCCTTAGAACCCTGTGGTTTCAACAACAAACTGGTGTCGTGTCCTCACTTTCCCTCAAGGGTTTAGAGTGTATTTTAACTGTAAAAGGTTTATAAGTATTGTTAAGGTGTACGCACTGCGGGTACTTTACACCGTCAGCGCTACTTAAGGTTTAAGGTATAACATAATTGCAGTACTTTGCTGCTAAGGGTTTAAAGTGTAATCATATCATTGCATTATATCATTAACAAGGTTTAAAGGTTATCAATTGTGTGTGCGCACGCTGTGTGTACTTTGTACCCACAGTGCAGCGTTTGTACGCTGAGTGCGTACATGGTACGGGATTCTGTGCGCAAATAGCGCACAAAGGCCCTCATTCCGAGTTGTTCGCTCGTTCTTTTTCATCGCATCGCAGTGAAAATCCGCTTAGTACGCATGCGCAAAGTTCGCACTGCGACTGCGCCAAGTAACTTTACTATGAAGAAAGTATTTTTACTCACGGCTTTTTCTTCGCTCCGGCGATCGTAATGTGATTGACAGGAAATGGGTGTTACTGGGCGGAAACACGGCGTTTCAGGGGCGTGTGGCTGAAAACGCTACCGTTTCCGGAAAAAACGCAGGAGTGGCCGGGGAAACGGTGGGAGTGCCTGGGCGAACGCTGGGTGTGTTTGTGACGTCAACCAGGAACGACAAGCACTGAAATGATCGCACAGGCAGAGTAAGTCTGGAGCTACTCAGAAACTGCTAAGTAGTTAGTAATCGCAATATTGCGAATACATCGGTCGCAATTTTAAGAAGCTAAGATTCACTCCCAGTAGGCGGCGGCTTAGCGTGTGTAACTCTGCTAAATTCGCCTTGCGACCGATCAACTCGGAATGAGGGCCAAAGTACGTAGCGTGAGCTAGCGACCGCAGCAGCTCCATGGTAAAGGTGTGTTTAAAGGTATAGCTTTACTGTTTAAGATAATAACTGACATTATCAGTACTATCTCATCAGAATCTTATATTGTGTTTCTCTAACCTGTATGCATATGGAACTTTTATGGGCTTTGAGAAAAATAGCGTCCCAATCCCTGTCTGAGAGAGAGATGTTCAGATCTCTCTCCAATTTCTGGGTGAAAAGAGGCGGGGTCAAGGAGTCAGACGCACATAGGAGCTTATACAGGGTGGACACCGTATGTAAGGGGTTTAGGGGCGGAACACACATTTTTTCAAATGACGTCAGCTCCCGGGACGCCCGGCGGTACATATTGTCCGTGTATAGAAAGTGTCGAACCTGTAAGAACTTCCAGAAGTCTGCCTGCGGGATCTCCCATTTTGCTCGAATCTCCGAGAATTGCTTAATCCCGGACGGGTGAACTAGCTGACCTACCCTAAAAAGTCCCTCCAGCGCCCAGTTTTGGTATTACCCCAGAGAGAGGCCAGGTGGGAACGTCGGGTTGCTCAAAAAGGAGGTAAGGGGGCCAAAGACCGAGGAGATGTACGAATGTCGTCTTATCCCTTTCCAAAAGGATAGCGTAGGAGAAACAGTCGGGTGAGGGTGCAGGAGTTTGGGCAAAGTCGGGAGCCAAGGGAAGATTTCAGGGTACATCTGAACACATAGGCCCTCCAAGACCACCCATTGTTTGACCTCCCGACCCCTGGTCCAGTCCAAGACCCTGTTTAAGAGGATCGCATGGTAATAGGTTTTAATATCTGGAAGTTGAAATCCACCATTTTTAGGCGGGCGAGTCAGAACAGATCTACCAATTCTGGGCCTCTTACGGCGCCAAATAAATTGTTGAATTGTTGACCACTTTCCACGTGAGATATTTTAGCTCCACGGTCTTAAGTGGCTCAAACCAGTGGGATTTTAGGAATCCAACACACGTTAAGATCCCAAGGTGCCACTGGAGGCACAAAAGGGGCTGAATATGCAGCACCCCTGTAACAACGTCCGAACTTCAGGCAGTGAAGCCAGTTCTTTTTGAGAGAAAAAGGGATAGGGCCGAAATCTTGGCCTTTATGGATCCTAATTTTAGGCCCATAGTCACTCCTGACTGTAGGAAGTGCAGGAATCGACCCCCCTGGAATTCCTCTGTAGGGCCTTCCCGGCCACACATCAAGCAACCTATTTTCGCCATATACAGTGAAAAAGTCTTGCTGTCACGTCTTTCCTAGCCTTTATCAGCGTAGGAATAACTGCATCCGGAATGCCCTTTTCCGCTAGGATCCGGCGTTCAACCGCCATGCCGTCCAACGCAGCCGCGGTAAGTCTTGGATCAGACAGGGTCCCTGTTGCAACATGTCCTGACTGAGAGGCAGAGGCCATGGGTCCTCTGAGAGCATTTCTTGCAGTTCCGGGTACCGAGTCCTTCTTGGCCAATCCGGAGCAAAGAATATTGTTCACACTCCTCCGTTTATTACAATTCTCAGCCCTTGGGTCTGAGAGGAAGAGGAGGGAATATATAGACCGACTGGAACACCCACGGTGTTACTAGTGCGACCACAGCTATCGCCTGAGAGTCCCTTGACCCAGCGTAAAACCTTTTTTATCTTTTATTTGAGGTGGGACGCCATGTAGTCCACCTGAGGCAGTTTCCATCAATTTGCAAAACTGCGTGAAGACTTCCTGATGAAGTCACCACTTTCCCGGGTGGAGGTCGTGTCCACTCCCGGAATGAACACTGCTGACAGTGCGCTTACTTGATTCTCTGCCCAGCGAAGAATTCTGGTGGCTTCTACCCTCGCCACCCTGCTCCTTGTGCCGTCCTGGCGGTTTACATGAGCCCCTGCGGTCTGACTGGATCAGAACCGGTTGGTCGCGAAGCAGGAACTCCGCTTGACTTAGGGCGTTGTATATGGCCCTTAGTTCCAGGATATTGATGTGAAGGCAAGTCTGTTGGCTTGACCACAAACCTTGGAATTTTCTTCCCTGTGTAACTGCCCCCCACCCTCGGAGGCTTGCATCCGTGGTCACCAGGACCCAGTCCTGAATGCCGAATCTGCGGCCCTCGAGAAGGTGAGCACTCCGCAGCCACCACAGGAGAGACACCCTGGCCCTGGGGGATAGGGTGATTAACCGATGCATCTGAAGATGTGATCCGGACCACTTGTCCAGTAAGTTCCATTGTCCTTGCATGGAACCAGCCGAAGGGGATGGCCTCGTATGATGCCATCATCCTTCCCAGGACTCGAGTGCAGTGATGCACTGACACCTGTTTTGGTTTTCAATAGATTCCTGATCAGTGTCATGAGCTCCTGAGCTCTCTCTATCGGGAGATAAACCCTCTTCTGGTCTGTGTCTAGGATCATGCCTAGGCGAGGCAGATGAGCTGTAGGAACCAACTGCGACTTCGGAATATATAGAATCCAGTCGTGTTGCCGTTTCACTTCCAGAGAAGGTGATACGCTGTCCAGCAACTGCTCTCTTGATCTCGCTTTTATTGAGGAGATCATCCAAGTATGTGATAATAGTGACACCTTGCTTCCGCAGGAGCACCATCATATCCGCCATTACCTTGGTGAAATTGGTAATGACAATCCCGTACCGCAATTCTGAGGTACGCCTGATGAGGTGGATAAATGGAGACACGAAGGTATGCATCCCTTATGTCCCGATTCATTTCAGGCTTGCAATGACCGCTCTTAGCGATTCCATCTTGAACCTGAACCTTTTCAGGTATATGTTCAGGGATTTTAATTCAATATGGGTCTAACCGAACCGTCTGGTTTCGGGATTATAACATGGTCGAATAATAACACCCTCTTGTTGAAGGAGGGGACCCTTGACCACCACCTGTTGAAGATACAATTTACGAATTGCAGTTAACACTGGCTCCCTCTCTTGGGGGGAAGCCCGCCGGGTCATCGGTGAGGGGGCATCTTCTCACAGTCCAGCCTGTATCCCTGCGATACAATTTCTATTGCCCAGGGATCTAACAGGGAGTGAACCCACTTGTAGCTGAACTTACAAAGGCGTGTCCCCACCGGGCCTAGCTCCGCCTGTGGAGCCCCAGCGACATGCTGTGGATTTTTGTAGAGGCCGGGGAGGACTTCTGTTCCTGGGGACTAGCTGTGTTGTACAGCTTCTTTCCTCTGCCCCCGGCTCTGACAAGAAAGGACGCACCTCAGACTTTCTTGTTTCTTTATTCGAAAAGCTGCATTTAATAATGTCGTGCTTTCCTAGGCTGTGCAGGAATATAAGGCAAAATATCAGAATTACCAGCTATAGCTGTGGAGACCAGGCCAGAGAACCTTTCTCCACACAATCCTCAGCCTTCCATATGCCTCTTAAGTCGGCATCATCTGTCCAATGTATAGTCTACAGGACACGTCAAGCAGAAATCGACATAGCTTTTGTCTCTAGGACCCAGTATACTCATGTCCCTTTGGGCATGCTTTATAATTATATATCTATCACTTAAGACAGCATCTTAAAATATTTATATGCATACTAGGGTCTCAATCTCTGCTGTTAAGGTACCTGTCCACGCTGCCACAGCGCTATAAACCCATGCCGACACAATTGCCGGTCTGGGTAGTATACTAGAATGTGCACACTATCTGCAGGATCCCTGAGAATAGCTAGTGCAAACAGGACACCCAAGGGGAAGATTCTCAACACATCCTGGCCCTAGTGGGGAAAGGATACAGCCTGAGAATTCCCTTGTGGGAAGCTGCCGTCTCTTGTCTGGAGATTCCCGCTCTTTTTCCTCATGAGAGGAGGGAAATTTACCTCAACATTCTTCCCCTTAACATGTGTACTCTCGTGTCAGGGACAGATGGGTCATCAGTGATATGCAAATCATCTTTTATTCCAATAATCATATATTGAATATCTTTTAGCCCTTTTGGCTGTAACTTTGCATTATCGAAGTCGACAGTGGAGTTAAACTCCGTGTCGATACTTTGTTATTTTGGATAGTGAGCATAGAGAGACTCTGAAGGACTCTGTGACATAGGGACAGACTAGGGTAGATTTCCTTTCTGTTCCCTAACCTTTTGTGCAATAATTTTACCTCAGCACTTACACATATCCAAACAGGTGTCGGCGTTGGTGACCGAGACACCCTCCCACACACTTATCCGCTCTATCACCTCCTTAGAGGAGCCTTTTACCTCAGACATGTCGACACACGCGTACCGACACACCACACACACAGGGGATGCTCTTTTGAAGACAGTTCCCCCACCAGGCCCTTTGGAGAGACCGAGAGAGAGTATGCCAGCACACACCACAGCGCTATATAATACAGGGATGTACACTATACTGAGTGATTTTTCCCCTATAGCAGCTTATATACACAGTTTTGCACCTAAATTTATGTGCCCCCCCCCCTCTCTTTTTTACCCTTTGTGTACCAGGATACTGCAGGGGAGAGCCTGGGGAGCTTCCTTCCAGCTGAGCTGTGAAGTTAAATTGGCGCCGGTGTGCTGAGGAAGAAGGCCCAGCCCCCTCAGCGGCGGGCTTCTGTCCTTTTATGTACTTTAATGGCGGGGGTTAATGCACATATACAGTTTATCAGACTGTATTATGTGCTTTTCGCCAAGTAAGGTAATCTAATTGCTGCCCAGGGCCCCCCCCTCCCAGCGCCCTGCACCCATCAGTGACCGGAGTGTGTGGTGTGCTAAGGGAGCAATGGCGCACAGCTGCAGTGCTGTGCGCTACCTTAATGAAGACCGGAGTCTTCAGCCGCCGATTTTCAACTTCTCTTCGTTCTTCTGGCTCTGCAAGGGGGACGGCGGCGCGGCTCCGGGACCGGACGACCGAGGACTGGGCCTGTGTTCGATCCCTCTGGAGCTAATGGTGTCCAGTAGCCTTAGAAGCCCAAGCTAGCTGCAAGCAGGTAAGTTCGCTTCTCTCCCCTCAGTCCCATGTAGCAGTGAGTCTGTTGCCAGCAGATCTCACTGTAAATAAAAAACCTAACAAATACTTTCTTTTCTAGGAAGCTCAGGAGAGCCCCTAGGGTGCATCCAGCTCTGGCCGGGCACAGATACTAACTGAGGTCTGGAGGAGGGGCATAGAGGGAGGAGCCAGTGCACACCAGATATAGTACCTAATCTTTCTTTTAAGAGTGCCCAGTCTCCTGCGGAGCCCGTCTATACCCCATGGTCCTTACGGAGTACCCAGCATCCACTAGGACGTCAGAGAAATTGTATTGTTTACCTTTTGGAATCAATCCACAGTGGCCTTAGAACCCTGTGGTTTCAACAACAAACTGGTGTCGTGTCCTCACTTTCCCTCAAGGGTTTAGAGTGTATTTTAACTGTAAAAGGTTTATAAGTATTGTTAAGGTGTACGCACTGCGGGTACTTTACACCGTCAGCGCTACTTAAGGTTTAAGGTATAACATGATTGCAGTACTTTGCTGCTAAGGGTTTAAAGTGTAATCATATCATTGCATTATATCATTAACAAGGTTTTAAGGTTATCAATTGTGTGTGCGCACGCTGTGTGTACTTTGTACCCACAGTGCAGCGTTTGTACGCTGAGTGCGTACATGGTACGGGATTCTGTGCGCAAATAGCGCACAAAGTACGTAGCGTGAGCTAGCGACCGCAGCAGCTCCATGGTAAAGGTGTGTTTAAAGGTATAGCTTTACTGTTTAAGATAATAACTGACATTATCAGTACTATCTCATCAGAATCTTATATTGTGTTTCTCTAACCTGTATGCATATGGAACTTTTATGGGCTTTAAGAAAAATAGCGTCCCAATCCCTGTCTGAGAGAAAGATGTTCAGATCTCTCTCCAATTTCTGGGTGAAAAGAGGAGGGGTCAAGGAGTCAGTTGCACATAGGAGCTTATACAGGGTGGACACCGTATGTAAGGGGTTTAGGGGCGGAACACACATTTTTTCAAATGCCGTCAGCTCCCGGGACGCCCGGCGGTACATATTGTCCGTGTATAGAAAGTGTCGAACCTGTAAGAACTTCCAGAAGTCTGCCTGCGGGATCTCCCATTTTGCTCGAATCTCCGAGAATTGCTTAATCCCGGACGGGTGAACTAGCTGACCTACCCTAAAAAGTCCCTCCAGCGCCCAGTTTTGGTATTACCCCAGAGAGAGGCCAGGTGGGAACATCGGGTTGCTCAAAAAGGAGGTAAGGGGGCCAAAGACCGAGGAGATGTACGAATGTCATCTTATCCCTTTCCAAAAGGATAGCGTAGGAGAAACAGTCGGGTGAGGGTGCAGGAGTTTGGGCAAAGTCGGGAGCCAAGGGAAGATTTCAGGGTACATCTGAACACATAGGCCCTCCAAGACCACCCATTGTTTGACCTCCCGACCCCTGGTCCAGTCCAAGACCCTGTTTAAGAGGATTGCATGGTAATAGGTTTTAATAGCTGGAAGTTGAAATCCACCTTTTTTAGGCGGGCGAGTCAGAACAGATCTACCAATTCTGGGCCTCTTACGGCGCCAAATAAATTGTTGAATCAAGAATCTTACAGTCTGGAACCAGGAGTCCGAGATTCGAATCGGTAAGGTCTGGAGGAGATAGAGCAATTTGGGTAGTGTCTTAATCTTTACAACATTGATTCTGCCTAGCCACGAAAGATTATGGTGTTACAATCTGCAATAATCATTTCTAATGGCCTGGAGAATAGGGTGGAAGTTCAGGGACACCAAACGTGATGAGTCGCTGGAAAGTTGGACTCCTAGGTATGTAATGTGGGAGTCTCTCCATATAAATGGGAAAGTGGATTTCAAGACAGTTAAGATCTTTTGAGGGGTTGAGATATGAAGGGCATAGGATTTAGATGTGTTGACTTTAAAACCGGAGAGTGAACTGAAAATGTTTAACTCACTCATTAGGTTAGGAAGTGAGTGGGCAGGTTCTGTGACAGCCGTCAGCAGGTCATCTGCAAATAGAGCAAGTTTATATTCTATGTTACCTATGTTACCTACTTGAAGCCCCTTAATACCATCATTCGCTCTAATAGCCCTGGCCAGAGCTTCAATACAAAGAACGAAAATCAAGGGGGACAAGGGGCAGCCCTGTCTCGTTCCATTACTTATAAAGAAGTTGTCAGAAAGGGTCCCATTAACCCGCACTCTAGCCGATGGCTGCGTATAAAGTGAAAGTATTCTATGGAGGGCCCGTGGGCCCAACCCAATGTGCTCCAGCACCGCCCTCATGAAGTCCCAATTTACTCTGTCGAAGGCCTTTTCGGCGTCAGTAGACAGCAACACAGTAGATGTCCTGCTGCTAGAGGCCAGATGTATAAGGTTGAGGATTTTTGTCGTATTGTCTTTTGCTTCACGGCCAGGGACAAAGCCCACCTGGTCGCTGTGGATGAGGGATGGGAGAAACTCGTTCAATCTAAGAGCCATCAATTTCGCAAAAAGTTTAAGATCCACATTGAGCAAGGAAATGGGTCTGTAACTGGAGCACACTGGGGGGTCCTTCCCCTGTTTAGGGATCACAGTAATGTGGGCCTCCAGGGACTGACGTGAGAAGTGGGTTTCAGCGGATATGGAGTTAAAGGCCTGTAATAATCTGGGGGCAAGAGTCTCCTTAAATGTCTTATAATAGGTGGCTGTAAAACCGTCCGGGCCCGGGCTTTTACGTAGGGGTGTGATGGAAATAACATGTTCCACCTCAGCTAAGGTGAAAGGTGCTTCCAGAGAGTCACGAACGGAGATCGACAACTGAGGGAACGCCACTTTAGCTAAGTATTTCCTGGATCTCAACATATTAGAAAGGGGGTCCTGGATCGGAGAAGGGTCACCTAGGTTGTATAAAGTTTTATAACAATTTTTAAAGCACGTTGCTATCTCTGGTGTCTTAAAGCATACGGAGTCCGCACTGTTTTTCATTGAGGGGATAAAAGAGGCCAATCTCTGGGACCTAAGTGCCTGTGCCAGCAGGCGCCCCAGCTTATTTCCCCACTTATAGTATTTGCTAGTGATGTGCACCGGAAATTTTTCGGGTTTTGTGTTTTGGTTTTGGATTCGGTTCCGCGGCCGTGTTTTGGATTCGGACGCGTTTTAGCAAAACCTCACCGAAATTTTTTTTTGTCGGATTCGGGTGTGTTTTGGATTCGGGTGTTTTTTTTCAAAAAACCCTAAAAAACAGCTAAAATCATAGAATTTGGGGGTCATTTTGATCCCATAGTATTATTAACCTCAATTACCATAATTTCCACTAATTTCCAGTCTATTCTGAACACCTCACACCTCACAATATTATTTTTAGTCCTACAATTTGCACCGAGGTCGCTGGATGGCTAAGCTAAGCGACACAAGTGGCCGACACAAACACCTGGCCCATCTAGGAGTGGCACTGCAGTGTCAGGCAGGATGGCACTTCAAGAAAATTGTCCCCAAACAGCATGGCATATTGGCAAGTTTACGCTTCTCATCAGACGCTTTCAATTTAGATTTTTGGTTCATTTTACTGAACTTTTGTTTTTTGGATTTTACATGCTCTCTACTATGACATTGTGCATCGGCCTTGGCAGACGACGTTGATGGCATTTCATCGTCTCGGCCATGACTAGTGGCAGCAGCTTCAGCACGAGGTGGAAGTGGATCTTGATCTTTCCCTATTTTACCCTCCACATTTTTGTTCTCCATTTTTTAATGTGTGGAATTATATGCCAGTATCAATAGCAATGGCCTACTACTATATATACTGCGCACAATTAAAATGCACCACAGGTATAGAATGTAGATGGATAGTATACATAATGACGACACAGAGGTAGGCACAGCAGTGGCCTTCCGTATCGTACTGCTATATATAGTATACTGGTGGTCACTGTGTCGGCAAACTGCAAAACTAAAATGCACCACAGGTATAGAATGTAGATGGATAGTATACTTAATGACGACACAGAGGTAGGCACAGCAGTGGCCTTCCGTATCGTACTGCTATATATAGTATACTGGTGGTCACTGTGTCGGCAAACTGCAAAACTAAAATGCACCACAGGTATAGAATGTAGATGGATAGTATACTTAATGACGACACAGAGGTAGGCACAGCAGTGGCCTTCCGTATCGTACTGCTATATATAGTATACTGGTGGTCACTCTGCACTGTACTCCTCCTATATAATATTAATTATACTGGTGGTCCCCAGTCCCCACAATAAAGCAGCACACTGAGCACAGATATGGAGTGTTTTTCAGGCAGACAACGTATACTGGTGGTCACTGTCAGCAAAACTCTGCACTGTACTCCTGCTATATAATACAGCTGCTCCCCAGTCCCCACAATTAAGCAGTGTGAGCACAGATATATTATGCAGCACACTGAGCACAGATATGGAGCGTTTTTTTCAGGCAGAGAACGGATAAAACTGGTGGTCACTGATCAGCAAAACTCTGCACTGTACTCCTCCTATATTATACAGCTGCTCCCCAGTCCTCCCCACAATTAAGCAATAAAGCAATAAAGTTCAACAATAAACGGAGAGGACGCCAGCCACGTCCTCTCCCTATCATCTCCAATGCACGAGTGAAAATGGCGGCGACGCGCGGCTGCTTATATAGAATCCGAATCTCGCGAGAATCCGACAGCGGGATGATGACGTTCGGGCGCGCTCGGGTTAGCCGAGCCATACGGGAGAATCCGAGTATGGCTCGGACCCGTGTAAAATGGGTGAAGTTCGGGGGGAAGTTCGGTTTCCGAGAAACCGAACCCGCTCATCACTAGTATTTGCTGTTGCATTTACGCAAAGAGGCTTGGGTTTTATTGTTGAGGGTTGTCCGGAGGTGTGTCCGAGTTTCGGACAGCTCCACCAAATCGGAGGGAGACAGGGAGGATTTGTGGCGGGCCTCTAAGGAATGAATTTTATGCAGTAGTGTGGTGATTAAGGCCAGTCTATTTTTCTTCACAAAGGAGCCTAATTGAATCAATTTACCCCGTATAACACATTTGTGGGCCTCCCAGACCATAAGTTTGGATACATCCTTTGTATCATTAATGGCAAAATAATCAGATAGCGCCTTATCTAGTTCTGACTTGCAATACTCATCATATAGAAGGGATTCATTAAGTCGCCAGGTCCAAGGACCAGGGGTTCGGGAGGGGGCTGAAAGAGACAGGAATACTGGGGCATGGTCTGACCAAGTAATGGAGCCAATAGAGACGTCCATTATTAATGGAAGGTGTTTATGGCTCAAAAACAAATAGTCTAGGCGTGAGTAAACCTGATGTGGGTGTGAGAAGAATGAGTAGTCTCTGTCAGCGGGATGTGTGACCCGTCAGGAGTCCGCTAGTTGAAATTCGTGGAAGACCTTCCTAACTTGCCTGTGTTTTTGTTCAGAGAATTTAGGGGCTGGCGGGGAGATATCAATGGAGGGGTCCATGGACCAGTTTAAGTCACCACCCAAAACTACAATACCCGTCATGAGAGCTTCAAGTCGGGGAAGTTGGGACCGAAAAAAGGACAGTTGACCCTGGTTTGGAGCATAGAGGGCTATGAGAGTGTACGCCTGAGAAAATATAGGGGGTCATTCCGAGTTGTTCGCTCGTTATTTTCTTCTCGCAACAGAGCGATTAGTCGCTAATGCGCATGCGCAATGTCCGCAGTGCGACTGCGCCAAGTAAATTTGCTATGCAGTTAGGTATTTTACTCACGGCATTACAAGGTTTTTTCTTCGTTCTGGTGATCGTAATGTGATTGACAGGAAGTGGGTGTTTCTGGGCGGAAACTGGCCGTTTTATGGGAGTGTGTGAAAAAACGCTACCGTGGCTCAAACCAGTGGGATTTTAGGAATCCAACACACGTTAAGATCCCAAGGTGCCACTGGAGGCACAAAAGGGGCTGAATATGCAGCACCCCTGTAACAACGTCCGAACTTCAGGCAGTGAAGCCAGTTCTTTTTGAGAGAAAAAGGGATAGGGACGAAATCTTGGCCTTTATGGATCCTAATTTTAGGCCCATAGTCACTCCTGTCTGTAGGAAGTGCAGGAATCGACCCCCCTGGAATTCCTCTGTAGGGCCTTCCCGGCCACACACCAAGCAACCTATTTTCGCCATATACAGTGAAAAAGTCTTGCTGTCACGTCTTTCCTAGCCTTTATCAGCGTAGGAATAACTGCATCCGGAATGCCCTTTTCCGCTAGGATCCGGCGTTCAACCGCCATGCCGTCCAACGCAGCCGCGGTAAGTCTTGGATCAGACAGGGTCCCTGTTGCAACATGTCCTGACTGAGAGGCAGAGGCCATGGGTCCTCTGAGAGCATTTCTTGCAGTTCCGGGTACCGAGTCCTTCTTGGCCAATCCGGAGCAAAGAATATTGTTCACACTCCTCCGTTTATTACAATTCTCAGCCCTTGGGTCTGAGAGGAAGAGGAGGGAATATATAGACCGACTGGAACACCCACGGTGTTACTAGTGCGACCACAGCTATCGCCTGAGAGTCCCTTGACCCAGCGTAAAACCTTTTTTATCTTTTATTTGAGGTGGGACGCCATGTAGTCCACCTGAGGCAGTTTCCATCAATTTGCAAAACTGCGTGAAGACTTCCTGATGAAGTCACCACTTTCCCGGGTGGAGGTCGTGTCCACTCCCGGAATGAACACTGCTGACAGTGCGCTTACTTGATTCTCCGCCCAGCGAAGAATTCTGGTGGCTTCTACCCTCGCCACCCTGCTCCTTGTGCCGTCCTGGCGGTTTACATGAGCCCCTGCGGTCTGACTGGATCAGAACCGGTTGGTCGCGAAGCAGGAACTCCGCTTGACTTAGGGCGTTGTATATGGCCCTTAGTTCCAGGATATTGATGTGAAGGCAAGTCTGTTGGCTTGACCACAAACCTTGGAATTTTCTTCCCTGTGTAACTGTCCCCCACCCTCGGAGGCTTGCATCCGTGGTCACCAGGACCAAGTCCTGAATGCCGAATCTGCGGCCCTCGAGAAGGTGAGCACTCCGCAGCCACCACAGGAGAGACACCCTGGCCCTGGGGGATAGGGTGATTAACCGATGCATCTGAAGATGTGATCCGGACCACTTGTCCAGTAAGTTCCATTGTCCTTGCATGGAACCAGCCGAAGGGGATGGCCTCGTATGATGCCATCATCCTTCCCAGGACTCGAGTGCAGTGATGCACTGACACCTGTTTTGGTTTTCAATAGATTCCTGACCAGTGTCATGAGCTCCTGAGCTCTCTCTATCGGGAGATAAACCCTCTTCTGGTCTGTGTCTAGGATCATGCCTAGGCGAGGCAGATGAGCTGTAGGAACCAACTGCGACTTCGGAATATATAGAATCCAGTCGTGTTGCCGTTTCACTTCCAGAGAAGGTGATACGCTGTCCAGCAACTGCTCTCTTGATCTCGCTATTATTGAGGAGATCATCCAAGTATGTGATAATAGTGACACCTTGCTTCCGCAGGAGCACCATCATATCCGCCATTACCTTGGTGAAATTGGTAATGACAATCCCGTACCGCAATTCTGAGGTACGCCTGATGAGGTGGATAAATGGGGACACGAAGGTATGCATCCCTTATGTCCCGATTCATTTCAGGCTTGCAATGACCGCTCTTAGCGATTCCATCTTGAACCTGAACCTTTTCAGGTATATGTTCAGGGATTTTAATTCAATATGGGTCTAACCGAACCGTCTGGTTTCGGGATTATAACATGGTCGAATAATAACACCCTCTTGTTGAAGGAGGGGACCCTTGACCACCACCTGTTGAAGATACAATTTACGAATTGCAGTTAACACTGGCTCCCTCTCTTGGGGGGAAGCCCGCCGGGTCATCGGTGAGGGGGCATCTTCTCACAGTCCAGCCTGTATCCCTGCGATACAATTTCTATTGCCCAGGGATCTAACAGGGAGTGAACCCACTTGTGGCTGAACTTACAAAGGCGTGTCCCCACCGGGCCTAGCTCCGCCTGTGGAGCCCCAGCGACATGCGGTGGATTTTTGTAGAGGCCGGGGTAGGACTTCTGTTCCTGGGGACTAGCTGTGTTGTACAGCTTCTTTCCTCTGCCCCCGGCTCTGACAAGAAAGGACGCACCTCAGACTTTCTTGTTTCTTTATTCGAAAAGCTGCATTTAATAATGTCGTGCTTTCCTAGGCTGTGCAGGAATATAAGGCAAAATATCAGAATTACCAGCTATAGCTGTGGAGACCAGGCCCGAGAACCTTTCTCCACACAATCCTCAGCCTTCCATATGCCTCTTAAGTCGGCATCATCTGTCCAATGTATATTCTACAGGACACGTCAAGCAGAAATCGACATAGCTTTTGTCTCTAGGACCCAGTATACTCATGTCCCTTTGGGCATGCTTTATAATTATATATCTATCACTTAAGACAGCATCTTAAAATATTTATATGCATACTAGGGTCTCAATCTCTGCTGTTAAGGTACCTGTCCACGCTGCCACAGCGCTATAAACCCATGCCGACACAATCGCCGGTCTGGGTAGTATACTAGAATGTGCACACTATCTGCAGGATCCCTGAGAATAGCTAGTGCAAACAGGACACCCAAGGGGAAGATTCTCAACACATCCTGGCCCTAGTGGGGAAAGGATACAGCCTGAGAATTCCCTTGTGGGAAGCTGCCGTCTCTTGTCTGGAGATTCCCGCTCTTTTTCCTCATGAGAGGAGGGAAATTTACCTCAGCATTCTTCCCCTTAACATGTGTACTCTCGTGTTAGGGACAGATGAGTCATCAGTGATATGCAAATCATCTTTTATTCCAATAATCATATATTGAATATCTTTTAGCCCTTTTGGCTGTAACTGTGCATTATCGTAGTCAGGGCCGGTGCTAGAGTGTTTGGCGCCCCCCTGCAAATTATAAATTTGCGCCCTCCCATCTGTAAAAAAGGGAGAGGACGTGACGCAAAAAGGGATGTGGTCACACAAAAAAGGAGCGTGGCCCACAATTCAAATTACATCACACAGTATTACAATCTTATTCACTTTACCACAAACATAGTGCCCCTGATTCATATTACACCCTCTAGTAGTGCCCCTTATCCATTAACGTCACACAGTAGTGCCCCTTATACACGTTACACCACACAGTACTTATACACAATGCCCACAGTAGTGCCCCTTATTAGAGGTGTAGATAGGTGCCATGATGCCCGGAGTAAGGGTATGTTTCACTTTCAGCACCCTTTCCCTGTGTTGGATTGGAGGTATGTTACATTTGAAAAGAAAAATATATTTTAAAATTGGTGACATGGCCTGTTCTAGACCTTGAGGAGCTCAGGACAAGTTTCCTTTGGCGTTAGCCATGCTCAGGTCAGGGACAGTGCGCGCCGAAGGCGCGCACCAAATATATAGGGTTGTGGACACAGAATAGTAAAAATTCACATTTGACATTACACTGCACAGTAATATCCGTTAGTCACATTACACTGCACAGTAATATCCGTTAGTCACATTACACCGCACAGTAGTGTCCGTTAGTCACATTACACCCCACAGTAGTGTCCGTTAGTCACATTACACCCCACAGTAGTGTCCGTTAGTCACATTACACCGCACAGTAGTGTCCGTTAGTCACATTACACCCCACAGTAGTGTCCGTTAGTCACATTACACCCCACAGTAGTGTCCGTTAGTCACATTACACCGCACAGTAGTGTCCGTTAGTCACATTACACCCCACGGTAGTGTCCGTTAGTCACATTACACCGCACAGTAGTGTCCGTTAGTCACATTACATCGCACAGTAGTGTCCGTTAGTCACATTACACCGCACAGTAGTGTCCGTTAGTCACATTACACCGCACAGTAGTGTCCGTTAGTCACATTATACCCCACAGTAGTGTCCGAAAGTCACATTATACCACACAGTAGTGTCCGTTAGTCACATTATACCACACAGTAGTGTCCGTTAGTCACATTATACCCCACAGTAGTGTCCGTTAGTCACATTATACCACACAGTAGTGTCCGTTAGTCACATTATACCCCACAGTAGTGTCCGTTAGTCACATTATACCACACAGTAGTGTCCGTTAGTCACATTATACCCCACAGTAGTGTCCGTTAGTCACATTACACCCCACAGTAGTGTCCGTTAGTCACATTACACCGCACAGTAGTGTCCGTTAGTCACATTACACCCCACGGTAGTGTCCGTTAGTCACATTACACCGCACAGTAGTGTCCGTTAGTCACATTACATCGCACAGTAGTGTCCGTTAGTCACATTACACCGCACAGTAGTGTCCGTTAGTCACATTACACCGCACAGTAGTGTCCGTTAGTCACATTATACCCCACAGTAGTGTCCGAAAGTCACATTATACCACACAGTAGTGTCCGTTAGTCACATTATACCACACAGTAGTGTCCGTTAGTCACATTATACCCCACAGTAGTGTCCGTTAGTCACATTATACCACACAGTAGTGTCCGTTAGTCACATTATACCCCACAGTAGTGTCCGTTAGTCACATTATACCACACAGTAGTGTCCGTTAGTCACATTATACCCCACAGTAGTGTCCGTTAGTCACATTATACCACACAGTAGTGTCCGTTAGTCACATTATACCACACAGTAGTGTCCGTTAGTCACATTATACCACACAGTAGTACTCTTATACATGTTACACCACACACACACACACAATAAAAGCTGCTTATACACGTTATGCCAGGTATAGCCCAACCACGTCATACATACCACGCTGCTACTGTAAATGTAGTACCTTCTGCTTCATTACTTTGTATGCATAACTCTGACTGATGCTCTGCCTTGGATCCACGCTTGGGCGCTGCTCCTCCTCTACCCTCCCGTAGGCTCCGTTACTCCAGCAGCAGCAGCTCTGGAGGATGTCGGCAGTTTTGGCGAGAGAGGAGGGGGCGGGTACAAATTACGCAGGCCTGGGACTGATGAAGGGGCTCAGCAGGGGCCCTGGTCCACTGCACTCCTACCTCCCTTCTTACTGGGCAGCAGCAACAGCATAAGTTCTCATCATGGCAGTGTGTGCTGTGCTGCAGTGCCAGAGGCAGAGAGGCTGCTGCTGCGGAGCCTCTGCCTGTTCCTGTATGGCTAGGTGGAGAGTGATCACACTGATCACGCTCCCCACTCGAATTGCCACTGGCTGAGGGGCTCCTCAAGGCTCCCTAACCTGCTGGACTCTGCAAAGTTTAAAAAATTAAATTAAAATGAACAATTCCAAAAGGGGGCGTGGTCACGCCCCCCCCCCCCCCCCCGTGATTAGGCCACGCCCCTAAAAGTCTACCCGCCCTGCAAAACAGCAGCGCTGTGAGGAGGAGCCTGGAGGTGGGAGGAGGATGGGGGAGGAAGCTAGAGGGACCTTGCACTGACTGAGAGCCGGGCTACACGCTGCCAGCGCCGTTACCTGTCTTCCACTATGACAGGCGCAACGGAGCTGACAGCAGCAGGGACAAGGGTAGCAGAGCAGGGAGAGCTCAGCGCCTCTTCAGCTGAGCGCCTCCCTGCACTGCATACCCTTGCTGAGCGGGTAGCGCCGGCTCTGATCGTAGTCGACAGTGGAGTTAAACTCCGTGTCGATACTTTGTTATTTTGGATAGTGAGCATAGAGAGACTCTGAAGGACTCTGTGACATAGGGACAGACCAGGGTAGATCTCCTTTCTGTTCCCTAACCTTTTGTGCAATAATTTTACCTCAGCACTTACACATATCCAAACAGGTGTCGGCGTTGGTGACCGAGACACCCTCCCACACACATATCCGCACTATCACCTCCTTAGAGGAGCCTTTTACCTCAGACATGTCGACACACGCGTACCGACACACCACACACACAGGGGATGCTCTTTTGAAGACAGTTCCCCCACCAGGCCCTTTGGAGAGACAGAGAGAGAGTATGCCAGCATACACCACAGCGCTATATAATACAGGGATGTACACTATACTGAGTGATTTTTCCCCTATAGCAGCTTATATACACAGTTTTGCGCCTAAATTTATGTGCCCCCCCTCTCTTTTTTACCCTTTGTGTACCAGGATACTGCAGGGGAGAGCCTGGGGAGCTTCCTTCCAGCTGAGCTGTGAAGAGAAAATGGCGCCGGTGTGCTGAGGAAGAAGGCCCGGCCCCCTCAGCGGCGGGCTTCTGTCCTTTTATGTACTTTAATGGCGGGGGTTAATGCACATATACAGTTTATCAGACTATTATGTGCTTTTCGCCAAGTAAGGTAATCTAATTGCTGCCCAGGGCCCCCCCTCCCAGCGCCCTGCACCCATCAGTGACCGGGGTGTGTGGTGTGCTAAGGGAGCAATGGCGCACAGCTGCAGTGCTGTGCGCTACCTTAATGAAGACCGGAGTCTTCAGCCGCCGATTTTCAACTTCTCTTCGTTCTTCTGGCTCTGCAAGGGGGACGGCGGCGCGGCTCCGGGACCGGACGACCGAGGACTGGGCCTGTGTTCGATCCCTCTGGAGCTAATGGTGTCCAGTAGCCTTAGAAGCCCAAGCTAGCTGCAAGCAGGTAGATTCGCTTTTCTCCCCTCAGTCCCACGTAGCAGTGAGTCTGTTGCCAGCAGATCTCACTGTAAATAAAAAACCTAACAAATACTTTCTTTTCTAGGAAGCTCAGGAGAGCCCCTAGGGTGCATCCAGCTCTGGCCGGGCACAGATACTAACTGAGGTCTGGAGGAGGGGCATAGAGGAAGGAGCCAGTGCACACCAGATATAGTACCTAATCTTTCTTTTAAGAGTGCCCAGTCTCCTGCGGAGCCCGTCTATACCCCATGGTCCTTACGGAGTACCCAGCATCCACTAGGACGTCAGAGAAATTGTATTGTTTACCTTTTGGAATCAATCCACAGTGGCCTTAGAACCCTGTGGTTTCAACAACAAACTGGTGTCGTGTCCTCACTTTCCCTCAAGGGTTTAGAGTGTATTTTAACTGTAAAAGGTTTATAAGTATTGTTAAGGTGTACGCACTGCGGGTACTTTACACCGTCAGCGCTACTTAAGGTTTAAGGTATAACATAATTGCAGTACTTTGCTGCTAAGGGTTTAAAGTGTAATCATATCATTGCATTATATCATTAACAAGGTTTCTCTAACGTCCTAATCCTAAATGGATGCTGGGGACTCCGTAAGGACCATGGGGAATAGCGGCTCCGCAGGAGACTGGGCACAAAGTAAAAGCCTTAGGACTAGCTGGTGTGCACTGGCTCCTCCCCCTATGACCCTCCTCCAAGCCTCAGTTAAGATTTTGTGCCGAACGAGAAGGGTGCATGCTAGGTGGCTCTCCTGAGCTGCTTAGAGTAAAAGTTTAAATAGGTTTTTTTATTTTCAGTGAGACCTGCTGGCAACAGGCTCACTGCATCGAGGGACTAAGGGGAGAAGAAGCGAACTCACCTGCGTGCAGAGTGGATTGGGCTTCTTAGGCTACTGGACATTAGCTCCAGAGGGACGATCACAGGTTCAGCCTGGATGGGTCCCGGAGCCGCGCCGCCGGCCCCCTTACAGAGCCAAAAGAGCGAAGAGGTCCGGAAAAATCGGCGGCAGAAGACGTTCCTGTCTTCAAATAAGGTAGCGCACAGCACCGCAGCTGTGCGCCATTGCTCTCAGCACACTTCACACTCCGGTCACTGAGGGTGCAGGGCGCTGGGGGGGAGCGCCCTGAGACGCAATAAAACACGTTTTAAACCTTATATGGCTAAAGAAATGCATCACATATAGCTCCTGGGCTATATGGATGCATTTAACCCCTGCCAGTTTTCAAAAAAAAAAAAAGCGGGAGAAAAGGCCGCCGTGAAGGGGGCGGAGCCTATCTCCTCAGCACACAAGCGCCATTTTCCCTCACAGCTCCGTTGGAGGGAAGCTCCCTGGCTCTCCCCTGCAGTCACTACACTACAGAAAGGGTTAAAAAAGAGAGGGGGGCACTAATTAGGCGCAGTATTAACTATACAGCAGCTATAAGGGGAAAAACACTTATATAAGGTTATCCCTGTATATATATAGCGCTCTGGTGTGTGCTGGCAAACTCTCCCTCTGTCTCCCCAAAGGGCTAGTGGGGTCCTGTCCTCTATCAGAGCATTCCCTGTGTGTGTGCTGTATGTCGGTACTTTTGTGTCGACATGTATGAGGAGAAAAATGATGTGGAGACGGAGCAGATTGCCTGTAATAGTGATGTCACCCCATAGGGGGTCGACACCTGAGTGGATGAACTGTTGGAAGGAATTACGTGACAGTGTCAGCTCTGTATAAAAGACAGTGGTTGACATGAGACAGCCGGCTACTCAGCTTGTGCCTGTCCAGACGTCTCATAGGCCGTCAGGGGCTCTAAAGCGCCCGTTACCTCAGATGGCAGATATAGACGCCGACACGGATACTGACTCCAGTGTCGACGGTGAAGAGACAAATGTGACTTCCAGTAGGGCTACACGTTACATGATTGAGGCAATGAAAAATGTTTTACACATTTCTGATAATACGAGTACCACCAAAAAGGGGTATTATGTTCGGTGAGGAAAAACTACCTGTAGTTTTCCTGAATCTGAGAAATTAAATGAGGTGTGTGATGATGCGTGGGTTTCCCCCGATAACAACGGATAATTTCTAAAATGTTATTGGCATTATATCCTTTCCCGCCAGAGGTTAGAGTGCGTTGGGAAACACCCCCTAGGGTGGATAAAGCGCTCACACGCTTGTAAGGGCTCTACCTTCGCCTGAGATGGCCGCCCTTAAGGATCCTGCTGATAGAAAGCAGGAGGGTATCCTAAAAGGTATTTACACACATACTGGTGTTATACTGCGACCAGCAATCGCCTCAGCCTGGATGTGCAGTGCTGGGTTGGCGTGGTCGGATTCCCTGACTGAAAATATTGATACCCTAGATAGGGACAGTATATTTTTGCCTATAGAGCATTTAAAAGATGCATTTCTATATATGCGTGATGCACAGCGGAATATTTGCCGACTGGCATCAAGTCTAAGTGCGTTGTCCATTTCTACCAGTAGAGGGTCATGGACACGTCAGTGGTCAGGTGATGCGTATTCCAAATGGCATTTGGAAGTATTGCTTTATTAAGGAGTTATTTGGGGTCGGTCTTTCAGACCTGGTGGCCACGGCAACAGCTGGGATTTCCACGTTTGTATCCTAGGTCGCCTCTCAACATGAGAAGACGCCGTATTATCAGGCGCAGTCTTTTCGTGGACAAGCGGGCAAAAGGTTCCTCATTTCTGCCCCGTGACAGAGGGAGAGGAAAAAGGCTGCAGAAATCAGCCAGTTCCCAGGAACAGAAACCCTCTCCCGCCTCTGCCAAGCCCTCAGTATACGCTGGGGCTTTACAAGCAGAATCAGGCACGGTAGGGGGCCCGTCTCAATGAATTTCAGCGCGCAGTGGGCTCACTCGCAAGTAGACCCCTGGATCCTTCAGGTGATATCTCAGGGGTACAAATTAGAATTCGAGACGTCTCCCCCTCGCCGTTTCCTAAAGTCGGCTTTACCGATGTCTCCTTCTGACAGGGAGACAGTTTTGGAAGCCATTCACAAGCTGTATTCCCAGCAGGTGATAATCAAGATACCCCTCCTGCAACAGGGAACGGGGTATTATTCCACACTGTTGTGGTACCGAAGCCGGACGGCTCGGTGAGACCGATTCTAAATCTAAAATCTTTGAACACTTACATACAGAGGTTCAAATTCAAGATTGAGTCACTCAGAGCAGTGATTGCGAACCTGGAAGAAGGGGACTACATGATGTCTCGGGACATCAAGGATGCTTACCTTCATGTAAAAATTTACCCTTCTCACCAAGGGTACCTCAGGTTTATGGTACAGAACTGTCACTATCAGTTCAGACGCTGCCGTATGGATGGTCCACGGCACCCCGGGTCTTTACCAAGGTAATGGCCGAAATGATGATATTCCTTCGAAGGAAGGGAATTTTAGTTATCCCTTACTTGGACAATTCCCTGATAAGGGTAAGATCCAGGGAACAGTTGGAGGTCGGTGTAGCACTATCTCAGGTAGTGTTGCGGCAGCACGATTGGATTCTCAATATTCCAAAATCGCACCTGGTTCCGACGACGTGTCTTCTGTTCCTAGGGATGATCCTGGACACAGTCCAGAAAAAGGTGTTTCTCCCGGAGGAGAAAGCCAGGGAGTTATCCGAGCTAGTCAGGAACCTCCTAAAACCGAGCCAAGTCTCAGTGCATCAATGCACAAGGGTTCTGGGTAAAATGGTGGCTTCCTACGAAGCAATCCCATTCGGCAGATTCCACGCAAGAACTTTCCAGTGGGACCTGCTGGACAAATGGTCCGGGTCGCATCTTCAGATGCATCAGCGGATAACCCTGTCACCAAAGACAAGGGTGTCCCTCCTGTGGTGGTTGCAGAGTGCTCATCTTCTAGAGGGCCGCAGATTAGGCATTCAGGACTGGGTCCTGGTGACCACGAATGCCAGCCTGCGAGGCTGGGGAGCAGTCACACAGGGAAGGAATATCCAGGGCTTATGGTCAAGCCTGGAGACATCACTTCACATAAATATCCTGAAGCTAAGGGACATTTACAATGCTCTAAGCTTAGCAAGACCTCTGCTTCAAGGTCAGCCGGTGTTGATCCAGTCGGACAACATCACGGCAGTCACCCACGTGAACAGACAGGGTGGCACAAGAAGCAGGAGGGCAATGGCAGAAGCTGCAAGGATTCTTCGCTGGGCGGAAAATCATGTGATAGCACTGTCAGCAGTATTCATTCCGGGAGTGGACAACTGGGAAGCAGACTTCCTCAGCACGACCTCCACCCGGGAGAGTGGGGACTTCACCCAGAAGTCTTCCACATGATTAAAAACTCGACAGGTATTGCGCCAGGTCCAGGGACCCTCAGGCAATAAGCTGTAGACGCTCTGGTAACACCGTGGGTGTACCAGTCAGGGTATGTGTTCCCTCCTCTGCCTCTCATACCCAAGGTACTGAGATTGATAAGATGGAGAGGAGTAAGCACTATATTCGTGGTTCCGGATTGGCCAAGAAGGACTTGGTAACCGGAACTTCAAGAGATGCTCACGGAGGATCCGTGGACTCTACCTCTAAGAAGGGACCTGCTCCAGCAAGGACCCTGTCTGTTCCAAGACTTACCGCGGCTGCGTTTGACGGCATGGCGGTTGAACGCCGGATCCTGAAGGAAAAAAGGCATTCCGGATGAAGTCATCCCTATCCTGATCAAAGCCAGGAAGGATGTAACCGCAAAAACATTATCACCGCAATTGGCGAAAATATGTTGCGTGGTGCGAGGCCAGTAAGGCCCGACGGAGGAAATTCAACTGGGTCGATTCCTACATTTCCTGCAAACAGGAGTGTCTATGGGCCTGAAATTGGGGTCCATTAAGGTTCAAATTTCGGCCCTGTCAATTTTCTTCCAAAAAGAACTAGCTTCAGTCCCTGAAGTTCAGACGTTGTAAAAGGGGTACTGCATATACAGCCTCCTTTTGTGCCTCCAGTGGCACTTTGGGATCTCAATGTAGTTTTGGGTTCCAAAAGTCACATTGGTTGGAACCACTAAAATCTGTGGAGTTAAAATATCTCACATGAAAAGTGGTCATGCTGTTGGCCCTGGCCTGGGCCAGGCGCGTGTCAGTATTGGCGGCTTTATCCTGAAAAAGCCCTTATCTGATTTTCCATTCGGACAGGGCGGAATTGAGGACTCGTCCTCAGTTTCTCCCCAAGGTGGTTTCAGCGTTTCACCTGAACCAACCTATTTGTGGTGCCTGCGGCTACTAGGGACTTGGAGGATTCCAAGTTGCTGGACGTAGCCAGGGCCCTGAAAATGTATGTTTCCAGGACGGCTGGAGTCAGAAAATCTGACTCGCTGTTTATCCTGTATGCACCCAACAAGCTGGGTAATCCTGCTTCTAAGCAGACTATTGCTCGTTGGATTTGTAGTACAATTCAGCTTGCACATTCTGTGGCAGGCATGCCACAGCCAAAAATCTGTAAATGCCCACTCCACAAGGAAGGTGGGCTCATCTTGGGCGGCTGCCCGAGGAGTCTCGGCTTTACAACTTTGCCGAGCAGCTACTTGGTCAGGAGCAAATACGTTTGTAAAATTCTACAAAATTGATATCCTGGCTGAGGAGGACCTGGAGTTCTCTCATTTGGTGCTGCAGAGTCATCCGCACTCTCCCGCCCGTTTGGGAGCTTTGGTATAATCCCCATGGTCCTTACGGAGTCCCCAGCATCCACTTAGGACGTTAGAGAAAATAAGAATTTACTTACCGATAATTCTATTTCTCATAGTCCGTAGTGGATGCTGGGCGCCCATCCCAAGTGCGGATTGTCTGCAATACTTGTACATAGTTATTGTTACAAAAATCGGGTTATTATTGTTGTGAGCCATCTTTCAGAGGCTCCTCTGTTATCATGCTGTTAACTGGGTTCAGATCACAGGTTATACGGTGTGATTGGTGTGGCTGGTATGAGTCTTACCCGGGATTCAAAATCCTTCCTTATTGTGTACGCTCGTCCGGGCACAGTATCCTAACTGAGGCTTGGAGGAGGGTCATAGGGGGAGGAGCCAGTGCACACCAGCTAGTCCTAAAGCTTTTACTTTGTGCCCAGTCTCCTGCGGAGCCGCTATTCCCCATGGTCCTTACGGAGTCCCCAGCATCCACTACGGACTATGAGAAATAGAATTATCGGTAAGTAAATTCTTATTTTAAAGGTTATCAATTGTGTGTGCGCACGCTGTGTGTACTTTGTACCCACAGTGCAGCGTTTGTACGCTGAGTGCGTACATGGTACGGGATTCTGTGCGCAAATAGCGCACGAAGTACGTAGCGTGAGCTAGCGACCGCAGCAGCTCCATGGTAAAGGTGTGTTTAAAGGTATAGCTTTACTGTTTAAGATAATAACTGACATTATCAGTACTATCTCATCAGAATCTTATATTGTGTTTCTCTGACCTGTATGCATATGGAACTTTTATGGGCTTTGAGAAAAATAGCGTCCCAATCCCTGTCTGAGAGAGAGATGTTCAGATCTCTCTCCAATTTCTGGGTGAAAAGAGGAGGGGTCAAGGAGTCAGACGCACATAGGAGCTTATACAGGGTGGACACCGTATGTAAGGGGTTTAGGGGCGGAACACACATTTTTTCAAATGCCGTCAGCTCCCGGGACGCCCGGCGGTACATATTGTCCGTGTATAGAAAGTGTCGAACCTGTAAGAACTTCCAGAAGTCTGCCTGCGGGATCTCCCATTTTGCTCGAATCTCCGAGAATTGCTTAATCCCGGACGGGTGAACTAGCTGACCTACCCTAAAAAGTCCCTCCAGCGCCCAGTTTTGGTATTACCCCAGAGAGAGGCCAGGTGGGAACGTCGGGTTGCTCAAAAAGGAGGTAAGGGGGCCAAAGACCGAGGAGATGTACGAATGTCGTCTTATCCCTTTCCAAAAGGATAGCGTAGGAGAAACAGTCGGGTGAGGGTGCAGGAGTTTGGGCAAAGTCGGGAGCCAAGGGAAGATTTCAGGGTACATCTGAACACATAGGCCCTCCAAGACCACCCATTGTTTGACCTCCCGACCCCTGGTCCAGTCCAAGACCCTGTTTAAGAGGATTGCATGGTAATAGGTTTTAATATCTGGAAGTTGAAATCCACCTTTTTTAGGCGGGCGAGTCAGAACAGATCTACCAATTCTGGGCCTCTTACGGCGCCAAATAAATTGTTGAATCAAGAATCTTACAGTCTGGAACCAGGAGTCCGAGATTCGAATCGGTAAGGTCTGGAGGAGATAGAGCAATTTAGGTAGTGTCTTAATCTTTACAACATTGGCCCTCATTCCGAGTCGTTCGCTCTGTATTTTTCATCGCATCGCAGTGAAATTCCGCTTAGTACGCATGCGCAATATTCGCACTGCGACTGCGCCAAGTAATTTTACAATGGAGATAGTATTTTTACTCACGGCTTTTTCATCGCTCCGGCGATCGTAGTGTGATTGACAGGAAATGGGTGTTACTGGGCGGAAACACTGCGTTTTCGGGGCGTGTGGATAAAAACGCTACCGTTTCCGGAAAAAACGCAGGAGTGGCCGGAGAAACAGGGGAGTGTCTGGGCGAACGCTGGGTGTGTTTATGACGTCAAACCAGGAACAACAAGCACTGAACTGATCGCAGATGCCGAGTAAGTCTGAAGCTACTCAGAAACTGCTAAGTAGTTTGTAATCGCAATATTGCGTATACATCGGTCGCAATTTTAAGAAGCTAAGATACACTCCCAGTAGGCGTAGGCTTAGCCTGAGCAACTCTGCTAAATTCGCCTTGCGAGCGTTCAACTCGGAATGAGGGCCATTGATTCTGCCTAGCCACGAAAGATTATGGTGTTGCAATCTGCAATAATCATTTCTAATGGCCTGGAGAATAGGGTGGAAGTTCAGGGACACCAAACGTGATGAGTCGCTGGAAAGTTGGACTCCTCCTAGGTATGTAATGTGGGAGTCTCTCCATATAAATGGGAAAGTGGATTTCAAGACAGTTAAGATCTTTTGAGGGGTTGAGATATGAAGGGCATAGGATTTAGATGTGTTGACTTTAAAACCGGAGAGTGAACTGAAAATGTTTAACACACTCATTAGGTTAGGAAGTGAGTGGGCAGGTTCTGTGACAGCCGTCAGCAGGTCATCTGCAAATAGAGCAAGTTTATATTCTATGTTACCTATGTTACCTACTTGAAGCCCCTTAATACCATCATTCGCTCTAATAGCCCTGGCCAGAGCTTCAATACAAAGAACGAAAATCAAGGGGGACAAGGGGCAGCCCTGTCTCGTTCCATTACTTATAAAGAAGTTGTCAGAAAGGGTCCCATTAACCCGCACTCTAGCCGATGGCTGCGTATAAAGTGAAAGTATTCTATGGAGGGCCCGTGGGCCCAACCCAATGTGCTCCAGCACCGCCCTCATGAAGTCCCAATTTACTCTGTCGAAGGCCTTTTCGGCGTCAGTAGACAGCAACACAGTAGATGTCCTGCTGCTAGAGGCCAGATGTATAAGGTTGAGGATTTTTGTCGTATTGTCTTTTGCTTCACGGCCAGGGACAAAGCCCACCTGGTCGCTGTGGATGAGGGATGGGAGAAACTCGTTCAATCTAAGAGCCATCAATTTCGCAAAAAGTTTAAGATCCACATTGAGCAAGGAAATGGGTCTGTAACTGGAGCACACTGAGGGGTCCTTCCCCTGTTTAGGGATCACAGTAATGTGGGCCTCCAGGGACTGACGTGAGAAGTGGGTTTCAGCGGATATGGAGTTAAAGGCCTGTAATAATCTGGGGGCAAGAGTCTCCTTAAATGTCTTATAATAGGTGGCTGTAAAACCGTCCGGGCCCGGGCTTTTACGTAGGGGTGTGATGGAAATAACATGTTCCACCTCAGCTAAGGTGAAAGGTGCTTCCAGAGAGTCACGAACGGAGATCGACAACTGAGGGAACGCCACTTTAGCTAAGTATTTCCTGGATCTCAACATATTAGAAAGGGGGTCCTGGATCGGAGAAGGGTCACCTAGGTTGTATAAAGTTTTATAACAATTTTTAAAGCACGTTGCTATCTCTGGTGTCTTAAAGCATACGGAGTCCGCACTGTTTTTCATTGAGGGGATAAAAGAGGCCAATCTCTGGGACCTAAGTGCCTGTGCCAGCAGGCGCCCCGGCTTATTTCCCCACTTATAGTATTTGCTAGTGATGTGCACCGGAAATTTTTCGGGTTTTGTGTTTTGGTTTTGGATTCGGTTCCGCGGCCGTGTTTTGGATTCGGACGCGTTTTAGCAAAACCTCACCGAAAATTTTTTTGTCGGATTCGGTTGTGTTTTGGATTCGGGTGTTTTTTTTTCAAAAAACCCTAAAAAACAGCTAAAATCATAGAATTTGGGGGTCATTTTGATCCCATAGTATTATTAACCTCAATTACCATAATTTCCACTAATTTCCAGTCTATTCTGAACACCTCACACCTCACAATATTATTTTTAGTCCTACAATTTGCACCGAGGTCGCTGGATGGCTAAGCTAAGCGACACAAGTGGCCGACACAAACACCTGGCCCATCTAGGAGTGGCACTGCAGTGTCAGGCAGGATGGCACTTCAAAAAAATTGTCCCCAAACAGCACATGATGCAAAGAAAAAAAGAGGCGCACCAAGGTCGCTGTGTGACTAAGCTAAGCGACACAAGTGGCCGACACAAACACCTGGCCCATCTAGGAGTGGCACTGCAGTGTCAGGCAGGATGGCACTTCAAAAAAATTGTCCCCAAACAGCACATGATGCAAAGAAAAAAAGAGGCGCACCAAGGTCGCTGTGTGACTTAGCTAAGCGACACAAGTGGCCGACACAAACACCTGGCCCATCTAGGAGTGGCACTGCAGTGTCAGGCAGGATGGCACTTCAAGAAAATTGTCCCCAAACAGCATGGCATATTGGCAAGTTTACGCTTCTCATCAGACGCTTTCAATTTAGATTTTTGGTTCATTTTACTGAACTTTTGTTTTTTTGGATTTTACATGCTCTCTACTATGACATTGTGCATCGGCCTTGGCAGACGACGTTGATGGCATTTCATCGTCTCGGCCATGACTAGTGGCAGCAGCTTCAGCACGAAGTGGAAGTGGATCTTGATCTTTCCCTATTTTACCCTCCACATTTTTGTTCTCCATTTTTTAATGTGTGGAATTATATGCCAGTATCAATAGCAATGGCCTACTACTATATATACTGCGCACAATTAAAATGCACCACAGGTATAGAATGTAGATGGATAGTATACTTAATGACGACACAGAGGTAGGCACAGCAGTGGCCTTCCGTATCGTACTGCTATATATAGTATACTGGTGGTCACTGTGTCGGCAAACTGCAAAACTAAAATGCACCACAGGTATAGAATGTAGATGGATAGTATACTTAATGACGACACAGAGGTAGGCACAGCAGTGGCCTTCCGTATCGTACTGCTATATATAGTATACTGGTGGTCACTGTGTCGGCAAACTGCAAAACTAAAATGCACCACAGGTATAGAATGTAGATGGATAGTATACTTAATGACGACACAGAGGTAGGCACAGCAGTGGCCTTCCGTATCGTACTGCTATATATAGTATACTGGTGGTCACTCTGCACTGTACTCCTCCTATATAATATTAATTATACTGGTGGTCCCCAGTCCCCACAATAAAGCAGCACACTGAGCACAGATATGGAGTGTTTTTCAGGCAGACAACGTATACTGGTGGTCACTGTCAGCAAAACTCTGCACTGTACTCCTGCTATATAATACAGCTGCTCCCCAGTCCCCACAATTAAGCAGTGTGAGCACAGATATATTATGCAGCACACTGAGCACAGATATGGAGCGTTTTTTTCAGGCAGAGAACGGATAAAACTGGTGGTCACTGATCAGAAAACTCTGCACTGTACTCCTCCTATATTATACAGCTGCTCCCCAGTCCTCCCCACAATTAAGCAATAAAGTTCAACAATAAACGGAGAGGACGCCAGCCACGTCCTCTTCCTATCATCTCCAATGCATGAGTGAAAATGGCGGCGACGCGCGGCTGCTTATATAGAATCCGAATCTCGCGAGAATCCGACAGCGGGATGATGACGTTCGGGCGCGCTCGGGTTAGCCGAGCCATACGGGAGAATCCGAGTATGGCTCGGACCCGTGTAAAATGGGTGAAGTTCGGGGGGGGGGGTTCGGTTTCCGAGAAACCGAACCCGCTCATCACTAGTATTTGCTGTTGCATTTACGCAAAGAGGCTTGGGTTTTATTGTTGAGGGTTGTCCGGAGGTGTGTCCGAGTTTCGGACAGCTCCACCAAATCGGAGGGAGACAGGGAGGAATTGTGGCGGGCCTCTAAGGAATGAATTTTATGCAGTAGTGTGGTGATTAAGGCCAGTCTATTTTTCTTCACAAAGGAGCCTAATTGAATCAATTTACCCCGTATAACACATTTGTGGGCCTCCCAGACCATAAGTTTGGATACATCCTTTGTATCATTAATGGCAAAATAATCAGATAGCGCCTTATCTAGTTCTAACTTGCAATACTCATCATATAGAAGGTATTCATTAAGTCGCCAGGTCCAAGAACCAGGGGTTCGGGAGGGGGCTGAAAGAGACAGGAATACTGGGGCATGGTCTGACCAAGTAATGGAGCCAATAGAGGCGTCCATTATTAATGGAAGGTGTTTATGGCTCAAAAACAAATAGTCTAGGCGTGAGTAAACCTGATGTGGGTGTGAGAAGAATGAGAAGTCTCTGTCAGCGGGATGTGTGACCCGTCAGGAGTCCGCTAGTTGAAATTCGTGGAAGACCTTCCTAACTTGCCTGTGTTTTTGTTCAGAGAATTTAGGGGCTGGCGGGGAGGTATCAATGGAGGGGTCCATGGACCAGTTTAAGTCACCACCCAAAACTACAATACCCGTCATGAGAGCTTCAAGTCGGGGAAGTTGGGACCGAAAAAAGGACAGTTGACCCTGGTTTGGAGCATAGAGGGCTATGAGAGTGTACGCCTGAGAAAATATAGGGGGTCATTCCGAGTTGTTCGCTCGTTATTTTCTTCTCGCAACAGAGCGATTAGTCGCTAATGCGCATGCGCAATGTCCGCAGTGCGACTGCGCCAAGTAAATTTGCTATGCAGTTAGGTATTTTACTCACGGCATTACAAGGTTTTTTCTTCGTTCTGGTGATCGTAATGTGATTGACAGGAAGTGGGTGTTTCTGGGCGGAAACTGGCCGTTTTATGGGAGTGTGTGAAAAAACGCTACCGTGGCTCAAACCAGTGGGATTTTAGGAATCCAACACACGTTAAGATCCCAAGGTGCCACTGGAGGCACAAAAGGGGCTGAATATGCAGCACCCCTGTAACAACGTCCGAACTTCAGGCAGTGAAGCCAGTTCTTTTTGAGAGAAAAAGGGATAGGGCCGAAATCTTGGCCTTTATGGATCCTAATTTTAGGCCCATAGTCACTCCTGACTGTAGGAAGTGCAGGAATCGACCCCCCTGGAATTCCTCTGTAGGGCCTTCCCGGCCACACACCAAGCAACCTATTTTCGCCATATACAGTGAAAAAGTCTTGCTGTCACGTCTTTCCTAGCCTTTATCAGCGTAGGAATAACTGCATCCGGAATGCCCTTTTCCGCTAGGATCCGGCGTTCAACCGCCATGCCGTCCAACGCAGCCGCGGTAAGTCTTGGATCAGACAGGGTCCCTGTTGCAACATGTCCTGACTGAGAGGCAGAGGCCATGGGTCCTCTGAGAGCATTTCTTGCAGTTCCGGGTACCGAGTCCTTCTTGGCCAATCCGGAGCAAAGAATATTGTTCACACTCCTCCGTTTATTACAATTCTCAGCCCTTGGGTCTGAGAGGAAGAGGAGGGAATATATAGACCGACTGGAACACCCACGGTGTTACTAGTGCGACCACAGCTATCGCCTGAGAGTCCCTTGACCCAGCGTAAAACCTTTTTTATCTTTTATTTGAGGTGGGACGCCATGTAGTCCACCTGAGGCAGTTTCCATCAATTTGCAAAACTGCGTGAAGACTTCCTGATGAAGTCACCACTTTCCCGGGTGGAGGTCGTGTCCACTCCCGGAATGAACACTGCTGACAGTGCGCTTACTTGATTCTCCGCCCAGCGAAGAATTCTGGTGGCTTCTACCCTCGCCACCCTGCTCCTTGTGCCGTCCTGGCGGTTTACATGAGCCCCTGCGGTTTGACTGGATCAGAACCGGTTGGTCGCGAAGAGGGAACTCCGCTTGACTTAGGGCGTTGTATATGGCCCTTAGTTCCAGGATATTGATGTGAAGGCAAGTCTGTTGGCTTGACCACAAACCTTGGAATTTTCTTCCCTGTATAACTGCCCCCCACCCTCGGAGGCTTGCATCCGTGGTCACCAGGACCCAGTCCTGAATGCCGAATCTGCGGCCCTCGAGAAGGTGAGCACTCCGCAGCCACCACAGGAGAGACACCCTGGCCCTGGGGGATAGGGTGATTAACCGATGCATCTGAAGATGTGATCCGGACCACTTGTCCAGTAAGTTCCATTGTCCTTGCATGGAACCAGCCGAAGGGGATGGCCTCGTATGATGCCATCATCCTTCCCAGGACTCGAGTGCAGTGATGCACTGACACCTGTTTTGGTTTTCAATAGATTCCTGACCAGTGTCATGAGCTCCTGAGCTCTCTCTATCGGGAGATAAACCCTCTTCTGGTCTGTGTCTAGGATCATGCCTAGGCGAGGCAGATGAGCTGTAGGAACCAACTGCGACTTCGGAATATATAGAATCCAGTCGTGTTGCCGTTTCACTTCCAGAGAAGGTGATACGCTGTCCAGCAACTGCTCTCTTGATCTCGCTTTTATTGAGGAGATCATCCAAGTATGTGATAATAGTGACACCTTGCTTCCGCAGGAGCACCATCATATCCGCCATTACCTTGGTGAAATTGGTAATGACAATCCCGTACCGCAATTCTGAGGTACGCCTGATGAGGTGGATAAATGGGGACACGAAGGTATGCATCCCTTATGTCCCGATTCATTTCAGGCTTGCAATGACCGCTCTTAGCGATTCCATCTTGAACCTGAACCTTTTCAGGTATATGTTCAGGGATTTTAATTCAATATGGGTCTAACCGAACCGTCTGGTTTCGGGATTATAACATGGTCGAATAATAACACCCTCTTGTTGAAGGAGGGGACCCTTGACCACCACCTGTTGAAGATACAATTTACGAATTGCAGTTAACACTGGCTCCCTCTCTTGGGGGGAAGCCCGCCGGGTCATCGGTGAGGGGGCATATTCTCGCAGTCCAGCCTGTATCCCTGCGATACAATTTCTATTGCCCAGGGATCTAACAGGGAGTGAACCCACTTGTGGCTGAACTTACAAAGGCGTGTCCCCACCGGGCCTAGCTCCGCCTGTGGAGCCCCAGCGACATGCGGTGGATTTTTGTAGAGGCCGGGGAGGACTTCTGTTCCTGGGGACTAGCTGTGTTGTACAGCTTCTTTCCTCTGCCCCCGGCTCTGACAAGAAAGGACGCACCTCAGACTTTCTTGTTTCTTTATTCGAAAAGCTGCATTTAATAATGTCATGCTTTCCTAGGCTGTGCAGGAATATAAGGCAAAATATCAGAATTACCAGCTATAGCTGTGGAGACCAGGCCCGAGAACCTTTCTCCACACAATCCTCAGCCTTCCATATGCCTCTTAAGTCGGCATCATCTGTCCAATGTATATTCTACAGGACACGTCAAGCAGAAATCGACATAGCTTTTGTCTCTAGGACCCAGTATACTCATGTCCCTTTGGGCATGCTTTATAATTATATATCTATCACTTAAGACAGCATCTTAAAATATTTATATGCATACTAGGATCTCAATCTCTGCTGTTAAGGTACCTGTCCACGCTGCCACAGCGCTATAAACCCATGCCGACACAATCGCCGGTCTGGGTAGTATACTAGAATGTGCACACTATCTGCAGGATCCCTGAGAATAGCTAGTGCAAACAGGACACCCAAGGGGAAGATTCTCAACACATCCTGGCCCTAGTGGGGAAAGGATACAGCCTGAGAATTCCCTTGTGGGAAGCTGCCGTCTCTTGTCTGGAGATTCCCGCTCTTTTTCCTCATGAGAGGAGGGAAATTTACCTCAGCATTCCTCCCCTTAACATGTGTACTCTCGTGTCAGGGACAGATGAGTCATCAGTGATATGCAAATCATCTTTTATTCCAATAATCATATATTGAATATCTTTTAGCCCTTTTGGCTGTAACTTTGCATTATCGTAGTCGACAGTGGAGTTAAACTCCGTGTCGATACTTTGTTATTTTGGATAGTGAGCATAGAGAGACTCTGAAGGACTCTGTGACATAGGGACAGACCAGGGTAGATTTCCTTTCTGTTCCCTAACCTTTTGTGCAATAATTTTACCTCAGCACTTACACATATCCAAACAGGTGTCGGCGTTGGTGACCGAGACACCCTCCCACACACTTATCCGCTCTATCACCTCCTTAGAGGAGCCTTTTACCTCAGACATGTCGACACACGCGTACCGACACACCATACACACAGGGGATGCTCTTTTGAAGACAGTTCCCCCACCAGGCCCTTTGGAGAGACAGAGAGAGAGTATGCCAGCACACACCACAGCGCTATATAATACAGGGATGTACACTATACTGAGTGATTTTTCCCCTATAGCAGCTTATATACACAGTTTTGCGCCTAAATTTATGTGCCCCCCCTCTCTTTTTTACCCTTTGTGTACCAGGATACTGCAGGGGAGAGCATGGGGAGCTTCCTTCCAACTGAGCTGAGCAGAGAAAATGGCGCCGATGTGCTGAGGAAGAAGGCCCGGCCCCCTCAGCGGCGGGCTTCTGTCCTTTTATGTACTTTAATGGCGGGGGTTAATGCACATATACAGTTTATCAGACTGTATTATGTGCTTTTCGCCAAGTAAGGTAATCTAATTGCTGCCCAGGGCCCCCCCTCCCAGCGCCCTGCACCCATCAGTGACCGGAGTGTGTGGTGTGCTAAGGGAGCAATGGCGCACAGCTGCAGTGCTGTGCGCTACCTTAATGAAGACCGGAGTCTTCAGCCGCCGATTTTCAACTTCTCTTCGTTCTTCTGGCTCTGCAAGGGGGACGGCGGCGCGGCTCCGGGACCGGACGACCGAGGACTGGGCCTGTGTTCGATCCCTCTGGAGCTAATGGTGTCCAGTAGCCTTAGAAGCCCAAGCTAGCTGCAAGCAGGTAAGTTCGCTTCTCTCCCCTCAGTCCCATGTAGCAGTGAGTCTGTTGCCAGCAGATCTCACTGTAAATAAAAAACCTAACAAATACTTTCTTTTCTAGGAAGCTCAGGAGAGCCCCTAGGGTGCATCCAGCTCTGGCCGGGCACAGATACTAACTGAGGTCTGGAGGAGGGGCATAGAGGGAGGAGCCAGTGCACACCAGATATAGTACCTAATCTTTCTTTTAAGAGTGCCCAGTCTCCTGCGGAGCCCGTCTATACCCCATGGTCCTTACGGAGTACCCAGCATCCACTAGGACGTCAGAGAAATTGTATTGTTTACCTTTTGGAATCAATCCACAGTGGCCTTAGAACCCTGTGGTTTCAACAACAAACTGGTGTCGTGTCCTCACTTTCCCTCAAGGGTTTAGAGTGTATTTTAACTGTAAAAGGTTTATAAGTATTGTTAAGGTGTACGCACTGCGGGTACTTTACACCGTCAGCGCTACTTAAGGTTTAAGGTATAACATGATTGCAGTACTTTGCTGCTAAGGGTTTAAAGTGTAATCATATCATTGCATTATATCATTAACAAGGTTTTAAGGTTATCAATTGTGTGTGCGCACGCTGTGTGTACTTTGTACCCACAGTGCAGCGTTTGTACGCTGAGTGCGTACATGGTACGGGATTCTGTGCGCAAATAGCGCACAAAGTACGTAGCGTGAGCTAGCGACCGCAGCAGCTCCATGGTAAAGGTGTGTTTAAAGGTATAGCTTTACTGTTTAAGATAATAACTGACATTATCAGTACTATCTCATCAGAATCTTATATTGTGTTTCTCTAACCTGTATGCATATGGAACTTTTATGGGCTTTAAGAAAAATAGCGTCCCAATCCCTGTCTGAGAGAAAGATGTTCAGATCTCTCTCCAATTTCTGGGTGAAAAGAGGAGGGGTCAAGGAGTCAGTTGCACATAGGAGCTTATACAGGGTGGACACCGTATGTAAGGGGTTTAGGGGCGGAACACACATTTTTTCAAATGCCGTCAGCTCCCGGGACGCCCGGCGGTACATATTGTCCGTGTATAGAAAGTGTCGAACCTGTAAGAACTTCCAGAAGTCTGCCTGCGGGATCTCCCATTTTGCTCGAATCTCCGAGAATTGCTTAATCCCGGACGGGTGAACTAGCTGACCTACCCTAAAAAGTCCCTCCAGCGCCCAGTTTTGGTATTACCCCAGAGAGAGGCCAGGTGGGAACATCGGGTTGCTCAAAAAGGAGGTAAGGGGGCCAAAGACCGAGGAGATGTACGAATGTCATCTTATCCCTTTCCAAAAGGATAGCGTAGGAGAAACAGTCGGGTGAGGGTGCAGGAGTTTGGGCAAAGTCGGGAGCCAAGGGAAGATTTCAGGGTACATCTGAACACATAGGCCCTCCAAGACCACCCATTGTTTGACCTCCCGACCCCTGGTCCAGTCCAAGACCCTGTTTAAGAGGATTGCATGGTAATAGGTTTTAATATCTGGAAGTTGAAATCCACCTTTTTTAGGCGGGCGAGTCAGAACAGATCTACCAATTCTGGGCCTCTTACGGCGCCAAATAAATTGTTGAATCAAGAATCTTACAGTCTGGAACCAGGAGTCCGAGATTCGAATCGGTAAGGTCTGGAGGAGATAGAGCAATTTGGGTAGTGTCTTAATCTTTACAACATTGATTCTGCCTAGCCACGAAAGATTATGGTGTTACAATCTGCAATAATCATTTCTAATGGCCTGGAGAATAGGGTGGAAGTTCAGGGACACCAAACGTGATGAGTCGCTGGAAAGTTGGACTCCTAGGTATGTAATGTGGGAGTCTCTCCATATAAATGGGAAAGTGGATTTCAAGACAGTTAAGATCTTTTGAGGGGTTGAGATATGAAGGGCATAGGATTTAGATGTGTTGACTTTAAAACCGGAGAGTGAACTGAAAATGTTTAACTCACTCATTAGGTTAGGAAGTGAGTGGGCAGGTTCTGTGACAGCCGTCAGCAGGTCATCTGCAAATAGAGCAAGTTTATATTCTATGTTACCTATGTTACCTACTTGAAGCCCCTTAATACCATCATTCGCTCTAATAGCCCTGGCCAGAGCTTCAATACAAAGAACGAAAATCAAGGGGGACAAGGGGCAGCCCTGTCTCGTTCCATTACTTATAAAGAAGTTGTCAGAAAGGGTCCCATTAACCCGCACTCTAGCCGATGGCTGCGTATAAAGTGAAAGTATTCTATGGAGGGCCCGTGGGCCCAACCCAATGTGCTCCAGCACCGCCCTCATGAAGTCCCAATTTACTCTGTCGAAGGCCTTTTCGGCGTCAGTAGACAGCAACACAGTAGATGTCCTGCTGCTAGAGGCCAGATGTATAAGGTTGAGGATTTTTGACGTATTGTCTTTTGCTTCACGGCCAGGGACAAAGCCCACCTGGTCGCTGTGGATGAGGGATGGGAGAAACTCGTTCAATCTAAGAGCCATCAATTTCGCAAAAAGTTTAAGATCCACATTGAGCAAGGAAATGGGTCTGTAACTGGAGCACACTGAGGGGTCCTTCCCCTGTTTAGGGATCACAGTAATGTGGGCCTCCAGGGACTGACGTGAGAAGTGGGTTTCAGCGGATATGGAGTTAAAGGCCTGTAATAATCTGGGGGCAAGAGTCTCCTTAAATGTCTTATAATAGGTGGCTGTAAAACCGTCTGGGCCCGGGCTTTTACGTAGGGGTGTGATGGAAATAACATGTTCCACCTCAGCTAAGGTGAAAGGTGCTTCCAGAGAGTCACGAACGGAGATCGACAACTGAGGGAACGCCACTTTAGCTAAGTATTTCCTGGATCTCAACATATTAGAAAGGGGGTCCTGGATCGGAGAAGGGTCACCTATGTTGTATAAAGTTTTATAACAATTTTTAAAGCACGTTGCTATCTCTGGTGTCTTAAAGCATACGGAGTCCGCACTGTTTTTCATTGAGGGGATAAAAGAGGCCAATCTCTGGGACCTAAGTGCCTGTGCCAGCAGGCGCCCCAGCTTATTTCCCCACTTATAGTATTTGCTAGTGATGTGCACCGGAAATTTTTTGGGTTTTGGTTTTGGATTCGGTTCCGCGGCCGTGTTTTGGATTCGGACGCGTTTTGGCAAAACCTCACCGAAATTTTTTTTGTCGGATTCGGGTGTGTTTTGGATTCGGGTGTTTTTTTTCAAAAAAACCTAAAAAACAGCTAAAATCATAGAATTTGGGGGTCATTTTGATCCCATAGTATTATTAACCTCAATTACCATAATTTCCACTCATTTCCAGTCTATTCTGAACACCTCACACCTCACAATATTATTTTTAGTCCTACAATTTGCACCGAGGTCGCTGGATGGCTAAGCTAAGCGACACAAGTGGCCGACACAAACACCTGGCCCATCTAGGAGTGGCACTGCAGTGTCAGGCAGGATGGCACTTCAAAAAAATTGTCCCCAAACAGCACATGATGCAAAGAAAAAAAGAGGCGCACCAAGGTCGCTGTGTGACTAAGCTAAGCGACACAAGGGGCCGACACAAACACCTGGCCCATCTAGGAGTGGCACTGCAGTGTCAGGCAGGATGGCACTTCAAAAAAATTGTCCCCAAACAGCACATGATGCAAAGAAAAAAAGAGGCGCACCAAGGTCGCTGGATGGCTAAGCTAAGCGACACAAGTGGCCGACACAAACACCTGGCCCATCTAGGAGTGGCACTGCAGTGTCAGGCAGGATGGCACTTCAAAAAAATTGTCCCCAAACAGCACATGATGCAAAGAAAAAAAGAGGCGCACCAAGGTCGCTGTGTGACTAAGCTAAGCGACACAAGGGGCCGACACAAACACCTGGCCCATCTAGGAGTGGCACTGCAGTGTCAGGCAGGATGGCACTTCAAAAAAATTGTCCCCAAACAGCACATGATGCAAAGAAAAAAAGAGGCGCACCAAGGTCGCTGTGTGACTAAGCTAAGCGACACAAGGGGCCGACACAAACACCTGGCCCATCTAGGAGTGGCACTGCAGTGTCAGGCAGGATGGCACTTCAAAAAAATTGTCCCCAAACAGCACATGATGCAAAGAAAAAAAGAGGCGCACCAAGGTCGCTGTGTGACTAAGCTAAGCGACACAAGTGGCCGACACAAACACCTGGCCCATCTAGGAGTGGCACTGCAGTGTCAGGCAGGATGGCACTTCAAGAAAATTGTCCCCAAACAGCATGGCATATTGGCAAGTTTACGCTTCTCATCAGACGCTTTCAATTTAGATTTTTGGTTCATTTTACTGAACTTTTGTTTTTTGGATTTTACATGCTCTCTACTATGACATTGTGCATCGGCCTTGGCAGACGACGTTGATGGCATTTCATCGTCTCGGCCATGACTAGTGGCAGCAGCTTCAGCACGAGGTGGAAGTGGATCTTGATCTTTCCCTATTTTACCCTCCACATTTTTGATCTCCATTTTTTAATGTGTGGAATTATATGCCAGTATCAATAGCAATGGCCTACTACTATATATACTGCGCACAATTAAAATGCACCACAGGTATAGAATGTAGATGGATAGTATACTTAATGACGACACAGAGGTAGGCACAGCAGTGGTCTTCCGTATCATACTGCTATATATAGTATACTGGTGGTCACTGTGTCGGCAAACTGCAAAACTAAAATGCACCACAGGTATAGAATGTAGATGGATAGTATACTTAATGACGACACAGAGGTAGGCACAGCAGTGGCCTTCCGTATCGTACTGCTATATATAATATACTGGTGGTCACTGTGTCGGCAAACTGCAAAACTAAAATGCACCACAGGTATAGAATGCAGATGGATAGTATACTTAATGACGACACAGAGGTAGGCACAGCAGTGGCCTTCCGTATCGTACTGCTATATATATAGTATACTGGTGGTCACTGTGTCGGCAAACTGCAAAACTAAAATGAACCACAGGTATAGAATGCAGATGGATAGTATACTTAATGACGACACAGAGGTAGGCACAGCAGTGGCCTTCCGAATCGTACTGCTATATATAGTATACTTGTGGTCACTGTGTCGGCAAACTGCAAAACTAAAATGCACCACAGGTATAGAATGTAGATGGATAGTATACTTAATGACGACACAGAGGTAGGCACAGCAGTGGCCTTCCCTATCGTACTGCTATATATAGTATACTGGTGGTCACTGTGTCGGCAAACTGCAAAACTAAAATGCACCACAGGTATAGAATGCAGATGGATAGTATACTTAATGACGACACAGAGGTAGGCACAGCAGTGGCCTTCCGTATCGTACTGCTATATATATAGTATACTGGTGGTCACTGTGTCGGCAAACTGCAAAACTAAAATGAACCACAGGTATAGAATGCAGATGGATAGTATACTTAATGACGACACAGAGGTAGGCACAGCAGTGGCCTTCCGAATCGTACTGCTATATATAGTATACTTGTGGTCACTGTGTCGGCAAACTGCAAAACTAAAATGCACCACAGGTATAGAATGTAGATGGATAGTATACTTAATGACGACACAGAGGTAGGCACAGCAGTGGCCTTCCCTATCGTACTACTATATATAGTATACTGGTGGTCACTGTGTCGGCAAACTGCAAAACTAAAATGCACCACAGGTATAGAATGTAGATGGATAGTATACTTAATGACGACACAGAGGTAGGCACAGCAGTGGCCTTCCGTATCGTACTGCTATATATAGTATACTGGTGGTCACTCTGCACTGTACTCCTCCTATATAATATTAATTATACTGGTGGTCCCCAGTCCCCACAATAAAGCAGCACACTGAGCACAGATATGGAGTGTTTTTCAGGCAGACAACGTATACTGGTGGTCACTGTCAGCAAAACTCTGCACTGTACTCCTGCTATATAATACAGCTGCTCCCCAGTCCCCACAATTAAGCAGTGTGAGCACAGATATATTATGCAGCACACTGAGCACAGATATGGAGCGTTTTTTTCAGGCAGAGAACGGATAAAACTGGTGGTCACTGATCAGCAAAACTCTGCACTGTACTCCTCCTATATTATACAGCTGCTCCCCAGTCCTCCCCACAATTAAGCAATAAAGCAATAAAGTTCAACAATAAACGGAGAGGACGCCAGCCACGTCCTCTCCCTATCATCTCCAATGCACGAGTGAAAATGGCGGCGACGCGCGGCTGCTTATATAGAATCCGAATCTCGCGAGAATCCGACAGCGGGGTGATGACGTTCAGGCGCGCTCGGGTTAGCTGAGCCATACGGGAGAATCCGAGTATGGCTCGGACCCGTGTAAAATGGGTGAAGTTCGGGTGGGGTTCGGTTTCCGAGAAACCGAACCCGCTCATCACTAGTATTTGCTGTTGCATTTACGCAAAGAGGCATGGGTTTTATTGTTGAGGGTTGTCCGGAGGTGTGTCCGAGTATCGGACAGCTCCACCAAATCGGAGGGAGACAGGGAGGATTTGTGGCGGGCCTCTAAGGAATGAATTTTATGCAGTAGTGTGGTGATTAAGGCCAGTCTATTTTTCTTCACAAAGGAGCCTAATTGAATCAATTTACCCCGTATAACACATTTGTGGGCCTCCCAGACCATAAGTTTGGATACATCCCCTGTATCATTAATGGCAAAATAATCAGATAGCGCCTTATCTTGTTCTGACTTGCAATACTCATCATATAGAAGGGATTCATTAAGTCGCCAGGTCCAAGGACCAGGGGTTCGGGAGGGGGCTGAAAGAGACAGGAATACTGGGGCATGGTCTGACCAAGTAATGGAGCCAATAGAAGCGTCCATTATTAAGGGAAGGTGTTTATGGCTCAAAAACAAATAGTCTAGGCGTGAGTAAACCTGATGTGGGTGTGAGAAGAATGAGAAGTCTCTGTCAGCGGGATGTGTGACCCGTCAGGAGTCCGCTAGTTGAAATTCATGGAAGACCTTCCTAACTTGCCTGTGTTTTTGTTCAGAGAATTTAGGGGCTGGCGGGGAGGTATCAATGGAGGGGTCCATGGACCAGTTTAAGTCACCACCCAAAACTACAATACCCGTCATGAGAGCTTCAAGTCGGGGAAGTTGGGACTGAAAAAAGGACAGTTGACCCTGGTTTGGAGCATAGAGGGCTATGAGAGTGTACGCCTGAGAAAATATAGGGGGTCATTCCGAGTTGTTCGCTCGTTATTTTTTTCTCGCAACGGAGCGATTAGTCGGTAATGTGCATGCGCAATGTCCGCAGTGCGACTGCGCCAAGTAAATTTGCTATGTAGTTAGGTATTTTACTCACGGCATTACGAGGTTTTTTCTTCGTTCTGGTGATCGTAATGTGATTGACAGGAAGTGGGTGTTTCTGGGCGGAAACTGGCCGTTTTATGGGAGTGTGTGAAAAAACGCTACAGTTTCTGGGAAAAACGCGGGAGCGGCTGGAGAAACGGAGGAGTGTCTGGGTGAACGCTGGGTGTGTTTATGACGTCAAACCAGGAACGACAAGCACTGAACTGATCGCAGATGCCGGGTAAGTCTGGAGCTACTCATAAACTGCTAAGAAGTGTCTATTCGCAATTTTGCTAATCTTTCGTTCGCAATTTTGATAAGCTAAGATTCACTCCCAGTAGGCGGCGGCTTAGCGTGTGCAAAGCTGCTAAAAGCAGCTTGCGAGCGAACAACTCGGAATGAGGGCCATAGTGCAATGGACCACCAGCAATCTCCCTGGAACTAATTTATGGACAGAGACATCGGTTACTTGGAGAGCTTTAGAGAAAAGTATAGCGACCCCTTTAGATTTACTTTCAGGATTGTTGGAGTAGAAAGCAAGGGGGAATCTATGATTCACTAAAGAGGGCCTGCGAGCAGAGATCTTAAAGTGTGTCTCCTGAATCAGAGCCACATCTACTCCGTCTGATCGCAGCGTCCAAAATAATTGGGACCGTTTCTCGGGGATGTTAAGACCTTTGGCGTTAATTGAGGTGAATTTAAGTATACCCGGGGTAGCCATCAAATCGTATCACAACACAGGATAGCAGAACACTCGGACAGGTCACCAAAGAAAATAAAAAAACAGTTCAGGAGAGAAAGATAGAAGAGAAAGCAAGTCACAGAAAATAGAAACATCATGAACAAAGAAACACCCGCAATGGGAGAGCAGGTAAGTATATATACCAGCATCCCCATAGGGCACAGCGGCCGTGTGCGGGACCGGGGCAAGGGAGTCACCCCTACAGGCACCATATCTGTTGTAAACATTATACATTAACCGGCAGTAACAATTAACTGTCTAAAAGCATAGTCTCTATACTAATCTCCAAATGTGAAGGTGAAACCGGGGAGAAGAGTGTGAGACGGAGTAGTAGTAGCCAGTGACGTGCGGTGGGGTTAATGACTGGGGAGGCACTAGCTATCATTAGAGTCGGATTTACACACATTATATATATATATATATATACATTATACACATGCAGTGGTCGAAGTGGAAATTTTGAAGTGGGGGTATGCAAAAGTCAAGGACGTAATTATGCGCGCGCTCCAGAAAAGGGGGTGTGGTCACCCAAAAGGGTGCGTAGTCACACAAAGGGGCGTGTCCAGTGTAGTAGAACCCCTTATACTATCTAGTACTGGTGCCCCTTTCACCTTATAGCACACTGTACGAGCCGAAATTCACATTGTAGCACACGGTACGAGCCGAAATTCACATTGTAGCCCACTGAATGAGCCGAAATTCACATCGTAGCACACTGAATGAGCCAAAATTCACCTTGTAGCACACAGAATGAGCCAAAATTCACCTTGTAGCACACAGAATGAGCCGAAATTCACCTTGTAGCACACTGACTGAGCCGAAATTCACATTGTAGCACACTGAATGAGCCAAAATTCACATTGTAGCACACTGAATGAGCCAAAATTCACATTGTAGCACACTGTATGAGCCGAAATTCACATTGTAGCACACGGTACGAGCCGAAATTCACATTGTAGCACACTGAATGAGCCAAAATTCACATTGTAGCACACTGAATGAGCCGAAATTCACATTGTAGCACACTGAATGAGCCGAAATTCACATTGTAGTACACTGAATGAGCCGAAATTCACATTGTAGCACACTGTATGAGCCGAAATTCACCTTGTAGCACACTGAATGAGCCGAAATTCACCTTGTAACACACTGAATGAGCCGAAATTCACCTTGTAGCACACCGAATGAGCCGAAATTCACATTGTAGCACAATGAATGAGCCGAAACTCACAGAGAGAGTGACGACAGGGAGAGAGAGTGACGACAGGGAGAGAGAGTGACGACAGTGACAACAGGGAGAGAGTGACGACAGGGAGAGAGTGACGACAGGGAGAGTGACGACAGGGAGAGAGAGTGACGACAGTGATGATAGGGAGAGAGAGTGACGACAGGGAGAGAGAGTGACGACAGTGATGACAGGGAGAGAGTGACGACAGGGAGAGAGTGATGACAGGGAGAGTGACGACAGGGAGAGTGACGACAGTGATGATAGGGAGAGAGAGTGACGACAGTGATGACAGGGAGAGAGTGACGACAGGGAGAGAGAGTGACGACAGTGATGACAGGGAGAGAGTGACGACAGTGATGACAGGGAGAGAGTGACGACAGGGAGAGAGAGTGACGACAGGGAGAGAGAGTGACGACAGTGATGACAGGGAGAGAGTGACGACAGGGAGAGAGAGTGACGACAGGGAGAGAGAGTGACGACAGTGATGACAGGGAGAGAGTGACGACAGGGAGAGAGAGTGACGACAGGGAGAGAGAGTGACGACAGTGACAGCAGGGAGAGAGAGAGTGACAAGGACGGTAACGACAGGGAAAGAGGTGACAGCAGAGGAACAATACCTCATTTGTTGCTGGTGGCTTGGCAGCGGTGAGCGGCGGGCTGCTGAAGGCTGGCAGCGGAGAGGGGACTCAGGTCTGCGCCCCTCTCCCCAGGTATACGGCCAGGCTTCCTCTGGTCAGTGCTATAATCACCTCCCTGGATGCGGGTCCCAGCGTTGCAGTGACGGCGTCAGCTTCTGTGTGTGTGTGTGGTGGGGGGGGGTGCGCTCATTATAACAGCGGGACCGGGGGGGCGGACGTGCGGTCACTTTAGCAGCGCGTCCGGGCTGGGGGGTTAACGGTAGATGCGGCTACCTTAACACTTTAACAGCGGGTCCGGGGGGGAGATTTATCGGGAGATGCGGTTACTTTAAAAGCTGGTCGGGGGGGGGGGGGGGGGATTTGCGGACACCTTAACAGCAGGTCCGGGGGGGGGGGGGGGGCGCGGCGGGCGGCGGTGTGATCAGGAGATGACGGTACTTTAAAAGCTGGTCCGGGGGCGGAGGGGTATGCGGGCATTCTTAACAGCGGGCCCAGGGAGGGGAAGGCTGCAGGAGGGTGGGTGTGCAGTCTCTATACCAGCGGGCCCGGGATGCAGACGATGGCCAGCCAGTGTCAATGTTTCCTGACGCGGTGGCTCGGTCTCTTCCTGGATGGTCACATGACCGAGGTTCCCAATCACAGCTCCAGCCAGTGTGAGGCATGCCTCACTTGGATCTGTTTTGACTGGTGTGATTGGCCACTGTGTATCCTCTCCTCCCTCCACAGGCAGCGCTGCAGCAGTTCCCAACTATGAGATGTGAGGCAGAGCTGTTGATGCCTCACGTCTCATTTCTCCCTTCAGATCCACAGTGATATTAAATCCTGCAGAGTTTTTACTATACAAATGATCACTTTAATACAAAGAAGATGATTATTAGTTATACACATCTTCTTTGTATTATTCTAATCATTATATAGTCAAACCTCTGGAGAATGACAGGGAGCATGACAGGTGAGGCTCTGCCTCCCGTGCCTCCCCTGACTGCACGTCCCTGGTAGTAGCGCGGGGCGGCATAGGATGTAACTCACCCGGCATGCCACCTCTGGAGCGCTCAACCCTCCTGCATAATAAGAGAAAGTCCAGTTTGCAGAACAATAAAGAAAGATGTCTTCAGGTAGCGGAAGAGTCCTGGCAAACGGAGAGGGTTTTCGAGGTTTTCTTCTGAGAACTACGTGCAACTTGCCATGACGCTCCACTCCCGGCAGGTTGTGGCGGATGCAGGTCAGGAAAGATGAAGTCCCAATCAGGAATCTTTATGGGTGGGAGACCGGAGCAGAAAGTGGGAAGGTCGGAGGGAGTATGCAGGGCGTGGATCTTTCCAGAAAAGGAGACCTGGAGGTTGAAAGGAAAACCCCATCGGTATTTCAGTTGTCGTTTGCGGAGTTCCTCCGTGAGGGGGCGGAGGGTCTTCCTTTGTTGAAGCGTATGCCAGGAGAGATCCTGGAAGATGGAAATTGGGTCGCCATTAAAGTCCAGGCCATCTAGGCGACGCACTTTATTCATAATTTCCTCTTTCTGAGAGTAGTAATGCAATCGACATATGACGTCCCGAGGTCGGTCGGCGGGGAGTCCTCTCGGTTTCAGGGCACGGTGAGCTCTGTCAAAGGTTATGGTGTTATCCGGGTCTTTACCCAGAACTGCGTTGAATATTTTCGTCAGAGCTTCTACTAAGCCTGTCTGGGGGACATCCTTGGGGATTCCTCTCACCCGAACATTGTTTCTCCTACCTCTATTGTCCAAATCCAACACACGGGACCTCAGCGACCGGATTTCATCCGATTGAGCCTTGATAACATATGTAAGGGACCCCATAAAAACATCCGCAGAGTCACGATGGTCCTCCAGGACGGTCACCCTATCAGAAAGTTGCGATATATCATGTTTAATAGATGCCAACTCTCTACGCATGGTATCCTGGAGATCCTGCTTAGTTGGAAGCGTTTTCATTAACTTCAAGATGTCCTAGAGAGCGGCATCGCCATGAGCGCTTGGGGTAGGTTGTTCCATCACTAAAGGGGAGGCAGGAGAGGTGGGATGGCAGGAAGAGGGACTTGAGGGGGAGAGATCACTGGAAGGCGTAGCGGGAGTAGGTTGTAGGAATGATCTCATTACCGGCTGGGTCACGGTCTCCCTCGGTTGCGTAGTATTACCTTTCTTCTTCCCGGATCTGACCATGCTGAGGGGAGGATAGATATTTGAGCGTGTTCATGTGATAGAGAGACTAAATGCAATGGTACTGCTCAGTACGCTGTGAAGTGCCTACAGCATGATGACTCCCAGTGGAATGGCACTAGCACGCCATTAATCAAATTTCAGCTAATAGGGCATCAAGCACACATTGGGCATCATATTCCGCATCCCCAAGAAGGAGAGGGCGGATGCAGGACATCCGTGCCACCGACTCACAATAGACGTCCCGAGACAATTTGCAAAATCTGTCAGGCAGGTGTAAATGCAGTGGAGTTACAGATATAAGCTTGTGTATCTGGGAGAGCCACTAGGGGGAGCTCCAACCCAGTACATATACTTCATAGAGCAAATCCACTGTGCAATGGGAGAAGAATCAGCAGTAAATAGTAATTGCACGGGAACAGAACCTGCCTCAATGATAACATACAGCCCTCCAATAGCCCCCCCACAAACGGTGGAGTAGAGAAATACAATGGATAATTGCAGCAGTAGGGACAATGGAGGGGTCTCACCCGGTCATCAGGTCGGCTCCAGGCTGCAGCAGCGTCCTCCAAGTTCAGGGGGAAGATGGCCACCCAGAATATATTCAGGCGAGGGAGACTGCTGCAGGCAGTGTCCCTCGCACCTCTGCGTACCCCAGGAGTAGGAGGGCCTCGTTCAGGGGCCAGGGAAGGTCCCGGAGCCGTATGCCGGGCTCAGCCGCCGGGCTCCGCAGCGGCGTCACGTGATGTACCCGGAGGTCGGAGCCGCCGCCGTTGAGTATGGCCGTGCGGGCAGAGAGAGGCAACGCTGTACAGCAGCTGAGCCGCTGCAGAGGACGGTCTCCCCGTATTTAAAGTAGCGGTAAGCTTCGGAGGGGGGATCCGGGGTGGGAGGAGTGTCCGGCTTCACCGAGGGCGGCTCCAGCAGGGTAGGAGGGAAAATTGAGTCCCCGGCTTCCAGGCAGGGAACAGGCCGCAACCTGCAGAGGGGTAGGAGACCCACCTCAGCTCCGCGAACCCGGTTCCCGTGACAGGGGATGCATCCAGGCACCAAGGAGGGTGTTTGTGGATGCGGGATGGGGGGATAGAGCCACTGGAAAGGGGTCTGTTAGGCTGATTTGGCAGGAGCTCTTTCAAAGCCTGTGTGCATTCAATGGCAGTCAAGCCACGCCCCTCTATCTATATGTTAATGTACAGCTTTAACAGATTTATTAAGAAATTTTCTCTTACGTCCTAGAGGATGCTGGGGTCCACATTAGTACTATGGGCTATAGACGGGTCCCTTGGGAGCCATGGGCACTTTAAGAGTTTAACAGTGTGGGATGGCTCCTCCCTCTATGCCCCTCCTACCAGACTCAGTTTAGAAAATGTGGCCGGTGGAACCGGTCACAGCTAGGGGAGCTCCTACGGGCTTTTCTAGTTTTATTGTTTTTTTAAGATGTTAGGCACAGGGAGGCTGCTGGCAACAGCCTCCCTGCTTCGTGGGACTTAGGGGGGGGGGAGTAGGATCCAACCCCAGAGGTTAATGGTTCTCTATCTCGGCTGACAGGACACTGAGCTCCTGAGGGTGGTGATCGAAAGCCCCTGAGGCGACCGCTCGCTCCCGCAGCACTGCCACCACCACCTAACAAAGCCATAAGACGCGGTGGTGAGTAGGACACCGGCGCCCCGACAAGCGGGGAGCCGGTGAGAATGGTGGCATCAGGGTGGGAGCGCAGCGCTGCTGCTGTGCTCCGGAGGGCTCAGAGGTACAAGTGTGCGGCGCTGGGAGGGGCGTCCTGGGCCAGAGCAATACCCTAATATCTGGTCATATAGGTTCACAGGGGCTAAATCCCGCTGTTAGCTGCTGAAAACCTCCGGCCAGTATAATCTCAAAGTGCGGGAAGACGCGCCATCACAGGGGGCAGGGCTTCCCCTCAGAGCGGTTCCAGCACTCACCAGCGCCATTTTCTCCCTGCAGATCACACAGCCAGAGACGCTGACAGGGAGAACTGACCCTCCACATAACTCCAGCTATCCTGTGCGGTACCAGGGGGTTATAGAAGGGGGAGGGAGAGTTATTTAACTGGATTTATCTATTTAATTGGTGACAGTTATTACAGTCCGCGCCAGGCATTTGTCATATAACTGCCTTGTGGGGCGCTGTGTGTGTGTTGCTGGCTCCTAAACTCTGTGTCTCTCTGAAGGTACTTGGGGGAAACTGTGTCTGACATTTTCCTGTGTGTGTGTGTGTGTGTGTGTGTGTGTATGTTACATACAGTATCTCACATTACCATGTCTAGGGACTCTGTGTCATGTGCTGCAGAGTATGTATTTTCTCCAGAAGAGTCTATTCCATGTACTCAGGAATGCAATATACTGTCTCAGCCTTCTGAATCCGAACCCCAGTGGGTGGCTTCTATTAAGGGAATGATATCCCAGATTTCATCTAGGATAGCTCATAATGAGACTGAAACGCAGGTTTTAAAAAAATTTGTAGAGGTTTTGTCGTATTTGGATCCCACCACCTCATCGAAATCCCCTGGTATATGCCCAAAAAAGCGTGCTCTTGCCCAGATTATGCAAGTCGACACGGACACCGACTCGGATACGGGAGATGGTGATGGGGATATACAGGGGGGGAGGCATCCCTTGCAAAGGGGGTGCAACTCATGATATAGGCCTTTAGGGGTGTTTTTCACATTACTGACAAGGTACCTGAACAGGTAGAGGAGGCTTACTTTACAGACAATAAGAAAGCCTCCCTTACCTCTCCTGCGTCTAAGAAATTAAACGCATTGTTTGAAAAATCCTGGGAAAACCCGGAGAAAAAATCCCAGATCCCAAAGAGGGTTCTCATTGCTTTTCCTTTCCCTGAAGAGGATAGAAAAAAGTGGGAAAACCCCCCTATAGTTGACGCTTCTGTATCTAGATTGTCTAAAAAGGTGGTTTTACCTGTTCCTGGGTCTACCGCTTTGAAAGAGCCGGCAGACTGCAAGATTGAGACTACGCTCAAATCAATATACACTGCTTCAGGCGTGGCGCTAAGACCCACTATTGCCTGTGCATGGATTTCTAAAGCCATAGTAAAGTGGTCAGGCACATTACTAGAGGATTTAGATTCTTTGGATAGAAGTAACATTGAAATGTTTTTACGTCACATACAGGATTCTGCAGGTCTCATGGTGGAGGCCATGAAGGACCTTGGTCATCTGAATACAAGGACGTCTTCCATGGCTGTCTCGGCACGCAGGGGACTCTGGCTGCGCAAAGGGTCTGCGGATGCGGAATCCAAGAAAAGTGTGGAGAACCTGCCCTTCACAGGTCAGGCTCTGTTTGGGGAAGCAATGGATGCGTGGATTTCCACGGCTACCACGGGTATGTCAACCTTTCTTCCCTCAGCCACCCAGCCAACGAGAAAATCCTTTCCTACGTCTACAATGCAGTCCTTTCGGACCGCAAAGGTTAAAAGTTCAAAGCCCCTTCCACTTTCTTCAGAGGTGGTCGTGGTAAGTCTAGAAAACCTACACCAGCAGGTTCCCAGGAACAGAAGCCTGGTTCTGCTTCCTCCAAATCCTCAGCATGACGGTGGACCTCCCAGCCTGGAAATCGAGCAGGTGGGAGCATGTCTAAGAAATTTCAGTCAGGTCTGGGCGTCCTCAGGCCTTGACCCCTGGATGCAAGATATTGTATCTCAGGGGTACAGACTGGAGTTTCAAGAACTCCCACCTCACAGATTCTTCAGTTCAGGCTTACCAGCTTTGCTGACAGAAAGGGCTATCCTACAGGAAGCCATTCAAAAATTGCAAAGGGCAAATGTCATTGTCCCAGTTCCACCTCATCTGGAAAACAGGGGTTACTATTCAAACCTATTTGTGGAACCAAAACCGGACGGTTCGGTCAGATCAATATTGAACCTGAAATCTTTAAACCCTTATTTGAGGGAATTCAAGTTCAAAATGGAGTCTCTGAGAGCGGTGATACCAGGTCTGGAGGAGGGGGAATTCCTGGTATCCTTAGGTATCAAAGATGCATACCTCCACATTCCGATTTGGCCACCGCACCAAGCTTATCTCAGATTTGCGGTGTTGGACTGTCACTATCAGTTCCAGGCGCTGCCATTTGGCCTCTCCACGGCACCGAGGGTGTACACCAAGGTAATGGCAGAAATGATGCTACTCCTCCGCAAGCAGCGAGTTAACTTAACATAGTTCCATATCTGAACAATCTGCTGATAAAAGCAGCTTTCAGGGAGAAGTTGTTGCAGCACATTGCTCTCACAACTCGACAACTCCAGGATCATGGATGGATCCTGAATCTTCCAAAGTCACATTTGGAGCCAACAAGGAGATATATGTAGTGGGGTGCCAACAGCCATCTTACATCTCCAACAGGTATTGGGTACCCCGGGGTAAATTTTAGCTAATATATTCGGACAGCGGTACCATCTCGTGAGTACTTTGTAGTGGGTTTCCAGCACCAGAACATTGGCAGAGGAAGAGAAAGTGTTACTATAAATACCCTCCCAGTCATCTTCCACTACTAAACCCGCGGGGTCCAGTTCCCAGTCCCTAACAAATTTAGGTTGGGAAGTAAATCTATGGTCCCGTATCCATTTGTAGAATGTAGAGAGGGTGTGGCGAGGATAAGTGTGAGAGAGGCACAGTTGTTCAAACGTGGTCATAGCCCGTCTACCCTTCACTGGAGAATTAAAGGTCATTAGAAAATGTTTAATTTGAAGGTATCTCCAAATTTCCTTATTTGGTAAATCCCACTGAGATTGCAGCTCAGGAAAGCCTATTATGCCTGATGTAACCAGCAGCTGATCTACTCTCTGGATGCCTCTATCTCGCCAGAGCTGGAACGACGAGGATTGGCAGCCTGGGGGGAAATCAGGATTCCCAAACAGTGGTGTGAGTGGGGAAGGAGCGCTGAAACAGGGGGAAGAATGCGTAAGTGGCGCCAGCAAGCGGATGCAGCACCTTTGGGATTTTAGAGAGCCAAGGGGAGTCCGAGCGGAGAGTGGGGAGTGAGGCCAGTTCAATGTCTACCCATAGCTTTCTGTTAGACTCACGACTCCACTCCAATACTCTAGTAAGGAGCACAGCTTGATAATCGGAGAAAAAATGGGGCAGTTGGAGCCCCCCCTGGTGTTTACGCCTAAAGAGTATCTCATGTTTAAACCAAGGTTTACGTCCCGCCCATATAAAGTCTCTAATCTGTCGCTGCAGTGCAACAAACCAGGACCGGGGGACAGCAACGGGTAAAGTTTGTAAAAGGTACAGAATTCTAGGTAAGATATTCATCTTAATAACTCCTACTCTACCAATCCATGAAATTTTCTTCCCACCCCAAGAGGCTAGGTCTGAGTGGAGTTTGGTGAGGAGTGGGGGAAAATTAGAGTGATAAACCTGGGAGAGATCCTTGTGCAGAATCACCCCTAAATATTTTAATTGTGTAGGGTGCCATGCAAAGGGAGAAATAGTTTGAAGGACCTGCAGACTCGTCTGGTCCAATGTTAAGTTCATTGCTGTGGACTTAGTTAGATTGACTTTAAACTGAGAGGGCACCAAATCGTTCAAATTCCGCAAGGAGATTAGGTATGGAGGTGAGGGGATTGGAAAGCACAGCAAGGAGGTCATCCGCAAACAGGGCAAGCTTATATTCTTTATTCCCCACTAGCAAGCCAGTGATATTGATATTCCGACGAATGGCCCTCGCCAGGGCCTCCATACATAGCACAAAAATAAGAGGCGACAAGGGGCAACCCTGACGAGTACCATTCCGAATCTGGAAATGGTCCGACAGCTCACCATTGATGCGGACACGAGCTGAGGGCCTAGTGTATAGAGCCCGAATTCTCTGGAAGCCCACCTGCCCCAAGCCCAGATGCTCCAGCACCCCTAAGAGAAAGTCCCAGTCCACCCTATCAAATGCATTAAGTCTGGAACCTTAGTGGTATTGTCCCTGGCCTCACAACCCGGGACAAAACCCACCTGGTCTGTGTGTACTAAATTTGGGAGGAAGATCTTCAAGCGGTTCGCCATTAATTTAGCAAAGAGCTTCAAGTCAATGTTCAACAGGGAAATGGGTCGGTAACTGGAGCACTGGGCCGGGTCCTTACCCTCCTTGGGAATCACCGAGATGTGAGCTAACAAAGACTGAGGAGAAAAAGGGGTCTGGTCAGAAACCTGGTTAAAGGCTCTAAGCATCAGTGGTGACAGAACATCCCCAAACATCTTATAGTAGGCCAGGGAGAAGCCATCGGGGCCAGGACTCCTGCCATCAGGGGTAGTTTTAATAGCTTCTTCAAGCTCTAAAGGGGTAAAAGGCGCCTCAAGCGACTCAACATCCTCTGCCGTAAGTGTCGGGAAGTTAACTTCTCTTAAGAACTCAATGATGGAGGCCTTTCGAGAAGCATTCGACCCATTCTCATCGGAACCTCGCAAATTGTATAACCGAGTATAGAAAAGCCGGAAGGCTGCCGCTATCTCTGTCGTGGTGTTACGGGTAGTCCCAGCATGTGATTTAATTTTAGGTATAAATGCTGCTACCCGCTGGGCCTGCAGTGCCCGTGCCAGCATCTTCCCGGGTTTATTTCCCCATAAAAAGTAACGACTACGGCATTTTCTTGCGTCCAATTTTAATTTGTTAGACATAAGCGAGTCTAGTTCCTTCCAAGTCTGTAAAAGAGACTGGAGGACATCGTCCGACAGGGCGGATTTATGGAGTAGCTCCAACGCCTGAATCTTCCGTATTATAGCTTCCCGTGCCGCCATGCGTTGCTTTTTCATGTAAGCGCCCAGCTGTATGAGTTTACCCCTTATTACACACTTGTGGGCCTCCCAAACCACCACTTTAGAGATCTCGGCAGTATCATTAACATTAATATAGTCAGTTATCGCCTCCCTAATCTGTTGCTGACAGTAGGGATCCTGGAGGATCAAATCATTCAATCTCCACGTGTATGAATTCGGATGTGCCGGGGACAGACAAACCCCGAGAGAGACAGGTGGATGGTCAGTCCAGGATATACTACCCACAGCGGACACTTCAGCCAAATGTAAAAATCTATGAGAGATAAACAGGTAGTCAATCCTAGTGTAGGTGCTGTGTGGGTGCGAGTAGAAGGTGTAGTCGCGCGTTGAGGGGTGGTGGACACGCCAGACGTCAATGAGCTGAAAGTTATGGAGACTTTTCCTAATCATACGATGAAGTTTGTCTGAGTATCGAGGGGAGGGGTTGAAGGAATCTAAACGAGGGTCCAATGTCGAATTCAAATCCCCACCAAAAAGCAAAATTCCATTAATAAAAGGTAGGGCCAGATTAAGCACCTTATCTAAGAAAGCCGGTTGCGCCTTATTAGGGGCATAGACATTAAGAAAGGTGAGAGCTCTATCGGCTACAGTACAATTTATAAGCAAAGCCATACCGGGTATGAGTTGGTGGCATACAACATCAGCTAGGGCAACATGTCTAGCAAACAAGGTTGCTACACCCAAAGTTTTACCATCCGCGTTATTAGAAAAATGACCTACGGGAAAATCTCTATTCCCGAGAGAAGGGGCCGCCCCCTCCTTAAAATGAGTTTCCTGCAAAAAGGCGACGTCAGCCCTCTCAGCCTTTAATTCACGCAGGGCCCGCGACCTTCTCTCAGGAATATTGAGTCCCCGAGCATTAATTGAGATTACTTTTAATAGAGCCATGTACTAAGTACAAAAAATAACGACAGACCTAGCCTCATAAAGGTGACAGCAACATGAGAGAGGGTTCGAGCCCGTCGAACCCAGGAAGACGGGAGGAGAGGAGTGATCCTGAAAAGAAAAAAGGAAAAAAGGGGGGGGGGGGAAACCAAGAAGAGAGCATCAAAACGTAAAAACATAGTACAACAATACAGTTGAAAAAAACACCATAATAGAAGAAAAACACCGCTCCCGGGGAGTCGGGCAGTGAAAACAGAGTTCCCACCGATCGATCCAGGACCAACCATTGCGGTGTAACCGGGTCAATTGGGGAGGAGTAGATCAACCCTCCAACACATACCGCAAAAGTAAAACACATGTAAGGAGACCTCTCAGTTTCTAAAGTAGAACTACATAAAAAAGTAGAGGCCAAGTGCAACAAAAAAAATTATTTAAAAAAAAAAAGGGGGGGGGGGGGGGGGGAGTCAGTGACCACAGAATTGCAAAAGTAACAAAATAGTATAGTAACAGCACAGGGTAACCCTAACTAAAATAGAACATTAAAGACCATTGTGAATATATTAATTGATCGCCTTCATTGGAGCTGCACTGCTTAGGCCCTACGGAGCAAAAACAACCAACAAACAAAATAATATTACTCGTGGAACAATGGACTGTCCAACAGTGGATAACTCTCAAGGGGCGAGTCCTATGGGGTGACAACGACCCTCTCAACATGTACTTAATGAAGCAGCCCACATTCCCAAGGACTGGTAAATCCCATGTGGCTAATTGAAGAGGAAGGGAAAGGAGTACCAGATTCAAGTCTTCGCAGCCGGAGAGGTTGATGAAGAGGACGGGAAGGAGCGGTTCCGTTTCTGCGATGATGAGGGTGAACCTGCTATTAGGAAAGGCAGGTCGACCCACGGGGGATGAGGGGGGCACGTCTTTGAGCGCAGGGATTGCCAGTCAGGGATCCGAACAGGGTCAATAGATAAAGTGGAGCAAAAAGGTGGGACATCCTCAGGAACCCGGATTGTGGCTGACCGACCATCATTGGTAGCTGTAAGACTGAAAGGGAATCCGCATCTATATTTGATATTACGTTTGCGGAGGGCATCCGTTAAGGGTTTCAGTTGTCGCCTGGATTGTAGAGTATGCCATGAAAGATCCTGGAAAACTTGAATGGGCGAGCGATTGAAGTCCAAGTCCCCGGAATTCCGGAGCTTTCGAATGATGTCATCTTTTTGGCTGAAGTAGTGTATGCGGCAGATTATATCTCGCGGCCGCTCGGACTGCATGCCTCTAGGACGCAATGCCCTGTGAGCCCTGTCGAAAACAATGGAGTTGTTCTGGTCGTTCTCCAAGACCTCATTGAAGATTTTGTTTAACACGACTGGGATGTTCTGTTGCGGAATATCTTCAGGGATGCCCCTCACCCGCAGGTTGTTTTGGCACCCCCTGTTATCAATATCGTCTAGGTGGTCATGTAGGTTCTGGATCTCATCCGCCTGGAGTTTAATGGTGTCCACTAGAGCTCGTTGAAAAGCATTGGATTCTTCTCCATTGGTTTCCAGGGTGTCAATACGAGAACCCAGCTGTGCTAATTCGGACCGTAGCAAAGATACTTCAGAGTGTACCCCATCCCGAAGGTTGCTTTCCAAAGAAGTGAAATCCGCCTTAGTGGGCAAGGACTGTAGGAGCTTAAGGACTTTCTGCATGTCCTGCTGTCCATCGGAGCCAGAAGCAGGTGTTAGAGCCCTAATTTTGGAGGGTGTTTCAGATGCCACCGATTGAGCGGGAGAGGTGGGTCCGAATCCTTCTGGAAACTGAGATATCGCCTGAGATCGGAGCGTGGGGAACTTCGGTCAGACAGGCAGATGTCTTTACTCCCTTGCGTTTCCTGCGACTCATGAAAAAGCAGCTATTGTCCCTGAGAAAGGCAGCCAAATGGAGAGTAGCGAATAATGAGCTCTAGCATCTGGACCACAATGGCAGGCTCAGAATCTACGGTAGGAGACGCCAAGACAAAGTAAATCCCATGAAGTCAACTCCACTGTACCCAACACTCACATGCGGGAATGAACACCCCACGGACCCAACTCAGCATCTACTTGGGGGCGAGAATCTGGTTCAATCATAACAGTAGAGATCAAATATTGCAGTCACGGAAGCAAAGCCTATTGACATGGCAGTGTAGCGGTACCAGGGCTTGTCAGAGGTGCGGAAGGGTATTAAGGCAAAGCTGTGGTCACATTACGGGTTGGATGTGTCAGAAGGCATCAGCCATCACTCCTCAAGAAGGCCATACATATTAGGTGAAGGAGACATCTACTTCCGTCAGCGAGGGATGGACTCACATGGCAATGACAGCTTCTCGTTGAAAAGAAGATACATTATAATACAAGCAAATCCGAGGGAAGGGAGGGAGAGATTCAAGATGTCACCACAGGGGGGAGCTCCAGCTTTACAAGACAGACAAAGTGTGTGCTAATAAGCTTGCCGTGTCCCAAACAGTAATGCTGAAGGTAGATATCTTCTACAGTAGAGAATGATAATTGGGGTACTCAGCTCCCAAACTTCTAGTAGGAGTAGTAATAATAGGGCCACAGACCTCACATGCCCCAGTGTCACAACCAAACATAGAAGCCAGCAGCACAGCGTCTCTCACACTATACAGGCTCCAGAAAGCATTAGGTAGTGTGAGGGGGAGAGAGGGGGGGGGGAGCAGCTGGGACACAGTTCACTGCTCAGCCCCTGCAGCACAAGCACACCAGCAGCCCAGCGTCAAGGCTCTAGAAAACGAGCACTGTCCTCCGGGTAGCCGCTCACGCCAGGAGCCTCAGGCAGCCCACCCACTCACCTCAAGATCACCGCCGCCAGCTGTCTCCGCTCCGGCCGGCCGCGTCCCACGATCCTTAGCACTGGGGGAGGCGTCCTCCGGCAGGTACAGCTTTGCAGTGGGGTGGGGGGTCTCGGAATGAGCAGGGGAGAAGGGCACGGGTCCGTCCACCGGTGCGTTTCAGGACCCGGCTGCAGCAGCTAAAATTTAGTCCCCGGCTTCAGGGAGGCGGGAAGGCCGCAACCCACAGAGATGGAGGAGCCCCATTTCCCGGCTCCGCAGCGCTTTCCCACCTCACTAGGGCAGAGGACACAGGCAGGGGCCACAGGAAAGAGCAGCAGGGTTGGACAAATCGAGGTGGATAGAGGCTTTTACTGGGGGGTCCGCCGGAGCTCAGTAGAGATGCTGCCTTTCAGTAAGCTGGCCAGGACACGCCCCAGGTGGGGCAGATATAACTTGTGCCCGCTTATCAAGACTTACCACGGCTACGTTTGACGGCATGGAAGTTGAACACCAGATCTTAGCCCGGAAGGGCATTCCGAACAAGGTTATTCCTACCCTGATCCAGGCTAGGAAAGGAGTAACGTCTAAACATTACCATCGCATTTGGAAGAAGTATGTGTCTTGGTGTGAATCCAAGAAGTTTCCTACTGTGGAGTTTCAACTTGGGCGGTTTCTCCTCTTCCTGCAAGCAGGTGTGGATGTGGGTCTACGTTTGGGCTCCATAAAAGTCTAGATTTCGGCCTTGTCCATTTTCTTCCAGAAACAATTGGCTTCCCTCCCTGAGGTTCAGACTTTCTTGAAAGGGGTCCTGCACATCCAGCCTCCCTTTGTGCCTCCTACGGCACCCTGGGATCTTAACATGGTGTTGCAGTTCCTGCAATCGGATTGATTTGAGCCTTTACAGGAGGTTGAGGTCAAGTTTCTCACTTGGAAGGCGGTCACACTGTTGGCCTTATCATCTGCTAGGCATGTGTCTGAATTGGGGGCTTTATCCTGCAAAAGCCCCTACTTAATTTTCCATGAAGATAGAACTGAGCTCAGGACGCGCCAGCAGTTTCTTCCAAAGGTTGTGTCGGCATTTCATATCAACCAACCTATTGTGGTGCCAGTGGCTACTAACTCCTCAATTACCTCAAAGTACTTGGATGTTGTGAGGGCTTTGAAGATTTACGTGAAGAGAACTTCTCGTCACAGAAAATCAGATTCTCTGTTTGTCCTGTATGCTCCCAACAAGGTTGGGTGTCCTGCTTCTAAGCAGACGAATTCCCGCTGGATCAGGTTCACTATCCAGCATGCTTATTCTACGGCAGGACTGCCGTGTCCAAAATCTGTTAAGGCCCACTCTACTCGTAAGATGGGTTCTTCCTGGGCGGCTGCCCGGGGTGTCTTGGCTTTGCAGCTTTGCCAAGCGGCCACTTGGTCAGGGTCGAACACGTTTGCTAAGTTCTACAAGTTCGATACTTTGGCCTCTGATGACCTAAAGTTTGGTCAATCAGTTCTGCAGGAGCCTCCGCACTCTCCCTCCCGTACTGGGAGCTTTGGTACATCCCAATGGTACTAATGTGGACCCTGCATCCTCTAGGACGTAAGAGAAAATAGGATTTTAATTACCTACAGGAAAATCCTTTTCTCGTAGTCCGTAGAGGATGCTGGGCGCCCGCCCAGCGCGTCGTTCTCCTGCAGTAGTTACTTGGTTCAGTACTGTTGTTCAGCTGTTGCTGAATTGTTCAAGCTGGTTTGCCTTGTTATGTGTGAGCTGGTGTGAATCTCACCACTGTCTGTGTATTTCCCTCTCTCGAAGTATGTCGTCTCCTCGGGCACAGTTTCTAGACTGAGTCTGGTAGGAGGGGCATAGAAGGAGGAGCCAGCCCACACTATTAAACTCTTAAAGTGCCCATGGCTCCCAAGGGACCCATCTATACACCATGGTACTAATGTGGACCCCAGCATCCTCTACGGACTACGAGAAAAGGATTTACCGTAGGTAATTAAAATCCTATTTACTGCACCATAACATAACCTATTCTCTATATTTTTCACTGCTAAACAGCGGTGATACCAATAATGTTAAAATAATAGATCAATGCTACAAATGAAGAGTGTTAAAACCTCAGCTCCATAAACAAATCTATAAACACAGAGTTCTACAGTATATCATTAATGATGTGCACAATTCTCCACAGTTTAAGGGGTTTATTTATTACCATCCGCATTTGATGATGCAGATGACAGGTGATAAACTCGACCCAACTCGCACGGCGATAATTGAGTACATCGCATGGATGTATCAATTATCGCATGCAGGGACAGAGCTTGCGGTCAAGCCCCACCCCGGATCTTATACTTACCAGTCCAGGAGCCGGTGTCCTCTGCTGCGGTGAGCGCTGCAGGGCGCCAGGTCCTTCTTTTGCGCTGTGACCCCCGGTGCTGTAAAGTGCGCTGCTGCTTTTCATCATTAATTTACTGCACCGGGGTCACAGTGCATCACATGGGGGACCCGGCGCCCGGCAGCGCTCACCGAAACAGTGGACAGGTGAGTATGGATTTAAAAAAAAAATTTTTTACACAGTGATCAGCTTGTGTGTCCATCGGACACACAGAGCTGATCACTGGACAGCTTTCTCTGTCATGGGGCAGAGAAAGCTGGGCAAAAGGGTGCACATCGCAGTGCTGCCCTGTGATCTCGCCAGCCTGAGCTAACATATATTTTTTTTTAGTATTTGGGCCAGATCGCATTTCCCATTATAAGTATGGGGAATGCGATGTGGGTTACTAAAAAAATAATAATAATCTGAATTAAAGGGTTTGGAGCAGTTTTTCATGAAAATATGATACTAAATAATGTGAAAAGGTTGTGAAAACAGAAAACACCCTTTTTCTCATTATTTTAGTAAAAATAATGTTAATAAATGAGCCCCTAAAGCTGTTAAACTTCCCTGGTCAGTCTTTCTGTGGTGCACTTTTCTTTGAATTAATTAAATTAATTAGGGATTAGCATGAGGTGTCCCGGGGATCGTTTAGGGAAGGTTTAGGCATAAAAGTAGTAAATAGCTTTAGTGTGCACTGCTGATCATTTATTTAGATGAACTGACTGCCAATTAAGTGAGCAGATGTCAAAGAAAGTGAAGTGACTTAACTAGTGTTGAGTTTTTCATTAACAGCATTGTAGTGTGCTAGCACTGACTTTAATAAACATGCTGAACTTATATTTCAAAGTATAATCTAGGAGTTAACCTCACTAAATTTTACACACAGGTTGCACTGAGATGGTTTTCATACTCTAGTTTTCATACTCTAGCATCCTCTAGTGTCCACATGATGAGTGTGTAGGGTAATTACACCATAAATGTTGAGGTGGTCTCTTGTCTGGAATAACTGGCTTGGTTATACGGGGTTCTAGTTACTGGCATTAATACTTTCATACAGCCCTCTTGGTATTAAGTAAAATGTTCTTGCAATCTGAGGTAATTTTAGCAGTGAATATCTCGGTTTCTAGACAGGTTTACCTCAACTACTGTCTGACTGGTGTGCGCTATTGTACTGTACTGTGTGCAGCCACCTAGACTATGCTGGCTGCATGACAGTATCAATTCCATATGTAGACAAGGGGGTTACCACTCAATAGTTGCTGCACACTCCACACTGTTGTCAGCTGTCAGCTAAGGTCTTAAGGGCCCTACACATTGGCCGAGCTACCCGACGGCGGAGATGGCCAACGGGCGACCCGGCGGCGGAGGGGCAGTGACGGGGGAGTGAAGTTTCTTCACTCCCCCGTCACCCGGCTGCATTGAAGTGCAGGCAAATATGGACGAGATCGTCCATATTGGCCTGCATGTACAGCCGACAGGGGACCAGCGAAGAACGAGCGCGGGGCCGCCCATCGTTCATCGCTGGAGCCTCTACACTCAAAGATATGAACGAGATGAACGAGATCGTTCATATCTTTGACTGATGTCGGCCAGTGTGTAGGGCCTATAAGATCCTGTTTCCTCTTTCATGTCTGGCTCTGACTGATAAGGAGGGAGGGTTGGCCATGATCCTCAGCACCACCTGATCAGTGCCTCAGGCAGCTCCACCTCATCAGACCTGGTCTCCAAGATGTAGCTCCATCACAGCCACTCAGCAGCACAGGTCCCTCTTCTCAGCAGTTACCTCAGGACAGCGCCTGTTCTTATACTGTATATCATTGGCCTTGTGCAGCTCTGTCCGACCAACTGCCACACACTTCCAACTGCCACTTGCCTCACCACTTGACACTGGTCATGTGACCTGCTTCTGCCCTCTTTAGCAGTGTCCAACCCTGTTGGTAATTATCTGGTGGTGTAATCACATGCAAATGAACTGTGGCATTCTGCACAGTGCCAGACTTCATGCCTCACATATATTACAAGTGTACACCGTGAGTACTGAAGTTCCACTGTAGTCTATACCCTGAGAACTGTAGTTCCACATTGAGTGAATGCCCTGAGTACTCTAGATAAAATTTTAGTTTACATCTTAAGTACTGTAAATACACATTGAGTGTTTCCCTCGAGTAGTGGAGGTACACATTCAGTGTATGCCCCAAGTACTGTAGATCCACACTGAGTTTACACCCTGAGTACTGTAGAGCCACATTGAGTGTATGCCCCAAGCACTGTAGACCCACATTGTGTAAATGCCTCGAGTGCTGTAGATCCACATTGAATGTATGCCCCATGTACTGTATACCCACATTGAATATACTCCCCATGTACTGTAAATCCACATTGAGTTTAAACTCTGAGTACTGTAGATCCACATTGAATGTACACCCCAAGTACTGTGGAGCCACATTCAGTGTATGCCCTGAGTTCAGTAGATCCACATTGAGTTTACGGGCTGAGTACTGTAGAGCCACATTCAGTGTATGCCCTGAGTTCTGTAGATCCACATTGAGTTTACGGCCCAAGTACTGTAGCTCCACATTCAGTGTATGCCCTGAGTTCTGTAAATCCACATTGAGTTTACGGCCCGAGTACTGTAGAGCCACATTCAGTGGACACCTCCAGTACTTTAGATCCACATTGGGTGTATGCCCTAAGTACTGTTGATCCACATTGAGTGTATGCTCCAAGTACTGTTGATCCACGTTGGCTTTATGGCCCATGTACTGTAGACCCACATTGTACTGTAGACCCACATTAAAAGTTTACATCCCAAGTACTGTAGATCCACATTAACTGAATGTCCTGATTACTGTAGATCCACACTGAGTGAATGCCCCAAGTACTGTAGATCCACATTGAGTGTATGACCTAACTAATGTAGACCTACATTGAGTTTATGCCCTGATTACTGTAGATCCACATTGAGTGTATGCCCCATGTACTGTAGACCCACAATGATTGTATGTCCCAAGTACTGTAGATCCACATTGAGTGTATGCCCCAAGTATTGTAAATCCACATTGAGTGTATGACTTCAGAACTGTAGATCCATATTGAATTTACACCGTACGTACTGTAGACCCACACTGAGTGTATGCCCCAAGTTCTGTAGCTCTACATTGAGTTTACACCCTAAGTACTGTGGAGCCACATTGAGTGTATGCCCCAAGTACTGTAGATCCACATTGAGATTGTAGAAAACTGAGTATTCCGACGAGAACCCTATGAAGTGGTGGCCATATTGTCAGGGGCACCCATTTACAGAGTAAAGACTGAATGGCAGAGAAGGCCCATAAAGACCTATCACAGGAAGCATCTATTACCTATTGGGAGAGATGTATGGTTCAGAGAAGAAGAAGCTGTTAAGGGTGCTGTAGAGGAAGCTGGGAGGACTGAGATCTACAATCCCTCTGCTATTGAAGCCGACTCTGTCATTCAGAGTTGTAGGATCACTAGAGCTCTCAGGTCTACTGAGAGGCTTGGGGGGGGGGGGGGGGGGGGGGGGAGCCAAGAGGATGACAGGTGCAGAGATTAGAGGGAGGAATTTGTTCCTCAGTAGCCATGAAAGTTGGAGCTCCTGAGGGATGGGCTCAAGTCCAACAAGAAGAGAGAAATGTTGGGGGAGAAGCTTAACACTCAGGAGGAAGACCCTTCAGCTTTTAGCTGACCAAGAAGGACCATTAGAACTCCCATGATGTTAACTTTTGCCTTTTTGCTTGACCAACATGTATAACCTGTTGTGAATATGGTGAGGGGCACCTTAAGGTATATAATGAGGTAAAAATAGTAATGAGAAGTTAATGGAAAAGAAAAGAAATCACTTCGAACTTTAGAAAACATTTTGTGACAACTTTAAACTGGGAATTTTATTCTTTAACATGCATCATCTATACCCCCCTCTCCGATGCCAAATGTAGTTAACTGAGGTTGTATATGACAGATACACTGTGATTATTAAAGAGTTTCTCTAGATTATGTTTGAGATATGCATCCAATATTCATTCTGAATTACTTTCGCATTAATTACACTTGACCTGGGTTGTCAGAGACTAATGTGTACTGACTGTCCCAAGTGGAGTCTGGAACAGGTCTGTGGATTGCAGGAGACACATCAGATGGGATAGAGGAGTATATCACCATCCTCCTGTCTCTTCCTTTCAACTGTTAACTTTAGCAGAAAACTAGCAGAAAACAGACACCTGCCTACATAGCTGAAGAAGTAGGGTAATGGACCTCACAGTCCTAGATAGGTTTAATAAGACCTAAGGGGCAAATGTGATAGCCTGTGACTTGCAGGCATCGCTGAAATCCTGGAGAGTCTTTCCAATGTTTTAAAGTTGCCTTTTAAATGATTACCGCTTTAAAACATCAGACTCATCAATTTCCCACCTAGGGGAAAAGGGCCAGGTCTTTCCAGCTGCGATCTGTGCCTCGACAATGGGATTCCACATTGTATTCTTCTGAGGACTTACAGCCGTGTTTAAGCTAATGCAGGTTTGATAAGTTATTCTCTCTCAGGGTCATCATGCAGGAGAACTAACACTGTAGGCAGAAGGTCTACAGATGAGAGGGATGGAGTCTGAGCATCAAGGCTGAATTCTCAAGCTTGAGCGGTTCCTTGCATGCTCCCACCCTTTGTTCCTCTGCTCCTTTGTTCCTCTGCATTGGTCTGGTACATTTACCATGGATTCCAGAAAGAAAATGATTCACATCCACACGCAATGGGGATGTCTATGGAGTAGTTGAGTGTAAATCTGCACATGCGTAGGGCTGGGGCAAGTTTCCATGCTGTGACCGATGGTGGCGTCTAAAGGTGGACATTATTGGACAATCTGTGTTACAACTTGTAGTGGGCACAAATGGGCTGTTTTGTCTCTATTGTAGTTTGTGCATGATACAATGTAATGTTACTGTCAGCTGTGGGGAGAAAATTCATGTGGTTTAAGTCGCAATATATATGACACCACAAGATGGCGCTTGTATAGGTATACTGTAAATCTACTTTTACATCATGTGTGTCATTCATTGTTATCTGGGAAGACACACTTTACACATCGGTGGCATCATTCCTTTTAGACACATTTGGCCACTTTTGGAACTTGAACTTTTCATTCTCTAAGCTAATCAGGAAAAGAGAACCTCACCCGGGGAAGCCGGTATCTCCTCTGTGGATCATGGATGCATAGCGTATCGGGAACCAAACAGTAGCTCTTCTAAGAATAGATTCCTCTTCCCCTCATTCCATTCATTATCTATGAAGCTATCAACAGTGAGCGCAGTGGGTGGAGTCACTGATGTATATGTATAAGTGAATAGACAGTATACACAATACATATTTCTGTATTTTTTATTAGTATACATGGTTAGTAGACCTACATGATATGAGTATGCATCAGATTTGTTTGTTAGAAGTGTATAGATGTCAGGCTGAGCAGAGAGATGTTGGGTTTCTGGACTGAAATCTCTGGAAATGCTTTCCTTTGGGCTGACTTGTATACTGTTATTTTTATTATGAAATTTGTTTAACTTTTTTAACTACTTAAATTCTCTTTGGTGAGGATATTTCAGTCATTATATAACTTTCATAGTTTCCATGCAGATTTCTTACACCTGTCCTGTACAGGTAACGCATACATTCTGCCAGGGGTTAGTCTACTCTATGTAGGAACTCATTTCAAACAATTTGATTTTCTGACTCTGGTTCCAGTGTCTTCTTCTCTGGGAAGGAAAGAGAGCAGAAAGGGCATCAGTGGTTTTACTGTTTATGTCAGGTCATTTGGTTACACGCATGACTAAAAATAAATGTTTTAAGGGCCCCATACACTACTGCGACATGTCCGGCTGACATGTCGCAGGCGATCACCCCCCAGCAGCCTCCTGGGGGGCAAGATCGCCCAAGATAAATCGTATGCTGTCCTTTTGCATACGATGTATCTTGGGCGATCCTGTGCAATCCCAGCCATGCCTGCGGGGTCGGACCAGATTGAATGTGCAGCACATTCAATCTTGAGGATCCGATCCGATGCTCACGGGAACGCGGATCGGATCGGAAACGCCTCCAAAATGCCCGATTTCATCCAATATATCGGTCCGAATGCCCGAAATCGGATGAAATCAGGCATTATCGTCCTAGTGTATGGGGTTATTTACAGGGGCGCTCATATCCAGGACTCTCACAGAGACTATGCTGGCACCAGTAATGGTCATGTCACCTTGATGGCCACCTTAGGGAAATCATAGCATAACCAATCTGATAGGGTGAGCCCTAGCAGCCATCCAATCAGGTTTATCAACACATAGTGCCGAGATGTGTATTCATTCTAACCTCTTCAGGTAAGTACCTGCAGGGGGCGAGTTCTCTAATAACTGCAAGGGTCCCCTGTGAGTGTTGTGGCAGTAGAGGACTCCCCATCCCTGTAAGGGATGTGGCAGTAGAGGACTCCCCATCCCTGTAAGGGTTGTGGCAGTAGAGGACTCCTCATCCCTGTAGGGGGTTATGGCTGTAGAGGACTCCCCATCCCTGTAAGGGTTGTGGCAGTAGAGAACTCCCCATCCCTGTAAGGGTTGTGGCAGTAGAGGACTCCTCATCCCTGTAGGGGGTTATGGCTGTAGAGGACTCCCCATCCCTGTAAGGGTTGTGGCAGTAGAGGACTCCTCATCTCTGTAAGGGTTGTGACAGTAGAGGACTCCTCATCCCTGTAAGGGTTGTGGCAGTAGAGGACTCCTCATCCCGGTAAGGGTTGTGGCAGTAGAGGACTCCTCATCCCGGTAAGGGTTGTGGCAGTAGAGGACTCCTCATCCCTGCAAGGGTTGTGGCAGTAGAGGACTCCTCATCCCTGTAAGGGTTGTGGCAGTAGAGGACTCCTCATCCCTGTAAGGGTTGTGGCAGTAGAGGACTCCTCATCCCTGTAAGGGATGTGGCAGTAGAGGACTCCTCATCCCTGTAAGGGTTGTTGCAGTAGAGGACTCCTCATCCCTGTAGGGGGTTGTGGCAGCAGAGGACTCCTCATCCCTGTAGGGGTTGTGGCAGTAGAGGACTCCCCATCCCTCTAAGGGTTGTGACAGTAGAGGACTCCTCATCCCTGTAAGGAATGTGGCAGTAGAGGACTACTCATCCCTGTAAGGGTTGTGGCAGTAGAGGACTCCTCATCCCTGTAAGGGTTGTTGCAGTAGAGGACTCCCCATCCCTGTAAGGAATGTGGCAGTAGAGGACTACTCATCCCTGTAAGGGTTGTGGCAGTAGAGGACTACTCATCCCTGTAAGGGTTGTTGCAGTAGAGGACTCCCCATCCCTCTAAGGGTTGTGGCAGTAGAGGACTCCTCATACCTGTAAGGGTTGTGGCTGTAGAGTACTCCCCATCCCTGTAAGTGTTGTGGCAGTAATTTCCGGTACTGCAGGTGTATGTACTAACAATATTGGGGCAATATTTACTATGTTTGTATTTATATATGGAGAGTCTCACCTTTATTGCTTAGTATATAATACTGGGAGACTGACACAGGAGGCCGCTTGCTTAAATCTTTCAATCTGTTTAGCATCTGCATTTCCCGATTTAGCTAAAAAAATAAATAACATAGTTATCCAATCACCCATCAATAATATCCAGATGTTCTGTGACTTTATATATACCTGTATATCTAAGCTACACCATTGCCAGCATATTTTAGCATGTCGGCATTTCTAATGTTGGTATTCTGACTATGTCAGCATTTTGAACATGGCATACTGAATGTCAGTATTTTGACCGTGTCGGTATTTTGACTGTAGGTCAATGGCTCTCGGGATTATGACCGTCGGCACTGCAGAAATCACTGGAAAAATGGCGCGGCGGTCATTTTCCCGGTGTTTTGCGCATGCGCAGTCAGAATATCACTGGTAAAATGGCCGCCTTGCTATTTTCCTGGAAGCCTGTGCATGCGTACTAGACTCTGGAGCAGCGCTAGGGTCCCCTAGTGCCCAAAGTCAAGAGCACCCGCCATGTTGCGGAGACTAATTTCTCTACTGCACATGCGCAGTGTCCATTTTGGGTGTGATTTTTGACGCGGCTGCAGCACCTGACGCAGAACACCGTAAAGGTAAGTATTTAAACATGGGTGCAGTGTGTGCGGTGTGCCCCCCCCCCCCCCCCCCCCTTCCTGGACCCAGGGACATGTGTGCGCCGCATTATAGATACGCCAACGCTTACTGACTAGGATGGTAAAGGAAGCGAGTGCAGCACTGTACACAATGACCTCTGACATGAATGGGTGCAGCAATAGATTCTGATGGGGCTATGGGCATATATCTAACGCTGGCTGGTAGCCTTATATCTGTTACCCCTGTGTATTAGTGATAGTCTGGCTGTTACTGTTGGATCTCTACAGTATGTGCCTATCCATATTTTTGCCCTGACAATGGGAGTGGGTTATATACAGTATACGAGTATTTTTCTTTAAGCGCATATTAGGATTCGCTGATTTATCAATTTGGTTATTAATTTAATAAACCCCTTTTGAAATATGTTACACATACTTGCCTACTACCCTCCCAGAATGGACGGGAGGCTCCCAAAAATTGGGTGGCCCTCCCGGCCCCCTGGAAATGTGGGCACGTCTCCCACTTTACCTGCCAGCCCCTCGCACCCCCCCCACTTCCTTGGCCACCCACAGCAGAGAACAACATTTGGTTGCCAGTCATTTACTCTCAGATGGCAATAGGCAGAAGTCCACCAACGGTTGCTGTTACATCAGACACCTGGGGCAAGCATCTGTGTAGGTGCACACGGATGTGCCGGGCAAGAGTGTGTGTAACATTTTTGGGTCAAATTTGTGTGGGGGCAAATTTATCTCTTAATTGCTGTAATATTGCATTATATTTCTTGGTACATAAAGAGAGAACCTTGCCATCAAAGTAATATTTTTTATTTGTAGTTACTATTCCACCACCCAGCACAGTGCTCAGCAGGTGCGGAGCGGGGCTCTATGCCACCCTATCTCAGCCCGCCTCCAAATCAGTGACATGATGATGTCACATCTAGGGGCGGGGCCACAATCACTAGTAGGAAGTTGACCAGTACATGGGATGTTTCAAGCAGCTGTACAGGCTGCATTCCGGAGCATCGCTTGGACACTCTAGAGTCTAGGCCAGCCATTCCCAACCACGGTCCTCAAGGCACACCAACCGTGCAGGTTTTAGTGATATCCAGGCTGCAGCAAAGATGGTTAAATCTAAATAACTGAGCTACTAATTAAGTCACCTGTGCTGAAGCCTGGATATCACTAAAACCTGCACTGTTAGTGTGCCTTGAGGACCGTGGTTGGGAATGCCTGGTCTAGGCCATTCTGCAGTAGTGTTTCTGGCTGCAGGTAGCATGGGCAGGCAACGATGCGGCCTCCAGGGTTCTATACCCAACAACGGCACTGCTTGCACACCTTTAGTCCTGGCCCTGCTGTCTGCAGTTTTACTATGATGTGCTATGAAATATAGCAATTTTATTTACTGAACAATTTAAGGTGGAGAGCATCAAAATGCATGTTTATGTACAGTATGAAATCAAATACACCTGCACAGCAACATAGGTAATTAATGTATGCCATTATAAATAGGCAGAATTTTTTAAATTGCTAATTGGCTACTAATTTTGTCTACAACACTAGTGATTGCTTCCTAAGACTATGTGTATATTATGAAGATGAAACATATACAATCCTATACATTGCATTACATGAGGCTTATTGGGACACTATTTGCTGTGCTTCACATATCACCTTCAGTGCTCTTCATCCTACATAACACTGGTGTTATTCTACTTACAGAATAGGTTGAGTGAGTTATATTTTCCCCAGGAGCACTTGACATCGATGTTTGCCAATAAGAAATCCTCGCCCATTTCGTAAAACGTGACTGTCACTTTATCTGCCGGTTCTAGGGAGGAAACACAATGGAGTCTGGCGTTTGATTGTTTTCCCCATTTGCACCAGGAAGGACATTGGGGTCTGATCCATGTGGGTGACTACATACCTGGGCGGAAAGTCATAGTATTTCCAGATATTGTCACTGGGATGGGTGTAGGAAACCTGACAAGAGAAGGAGCAAGATTGAGGAAGGAACAGTGGTGGGTGAAATAGTGAGACAATGAAACACAAGCTGGTATCACCCCTAGTGCCATAGCGCCTCTCTAGTGGGTAAGGAAGGTACAAGGCAATGTGCAGTGTCTGGTTTGTGTATGGACACAAGCACCACAAACTGGGAAAGAGAGAAACTATAATGAACCTGTATTTGCGTTGCCGCAACTTCCAATACTGTGTCACATTTGGCCTCCACCTAGATAGGTGCACTCTGCACTGTCCCTCCCAAATAGGTGCGCTCTGCACTGTCCCTCCCAAAGAGGTGCGCTCTGCACTGTCCCTCCCACATAGGTGCGCTCTGCAGTGTCCCTCCTAGATAGGTGCACTGTGCACTGTCCCTCCCGGATAGGTGCGCTCTGCACTATCGCTCCCAGATAGGTGCGCTCTGCAGTGTCCCTCCCACATAGGTGCGCTCTGCACTGTCCCTCCCACATAGGTGCGCTCTGCAGTGTCCCTCCCAGATAGGTGCACTGTGCACTGTCCCTCCCGGATAGGTGCGCTCTGCACTATCGCTCCCAGATAGGTGCGCTCTGCACTATCCCTCCCAGCAGAGGCGGAACTACCGCCAGTGCAAACAGTGCGTTGCACTGGGGCCCACCTCTGTCCAGGGGCCCAAAGCATGTAATGAGTCAAACTGACATATTACATGCCGCTGTGTGCTGTGGGCAACCGCTGCCCGCAGCACACACCCGCCCGGAGAGGAGAGGAGCAGCGGTACGGGGGAGAAGGAGGAGGAGGGAGATGGAGGAGGGAGCCGCAGCAGCACTTTACTACTGGTTGAGGCGCTGCTGCTGCTGGCCCCCTGCTTCACTATAGGCTGTCTTCCGAGAACGGCCTATAGTGAAGCAGAGGGGCAGCAGCAGCAGCGCCTCCACCAATAACACAGCGCTGCTGCGGCTCCCTCCTCCACCTCCCTCCTCCTCCTTCTCTCCTGCCCGGGAATCGTGAGTGACCAGAAGCTGCACCGAGGAGCCTGAGCCAGCGGAGAGGGTAAGTATAATTCATTCTTTCTTTCTTTCTTTCTTTCTTTCTTTCTTTCTTTCTTTCTTTCTTTCTTTCTTTCTTTCTTTCTTTCTTTCTTTCTTTTCTTTTCTTTCTTATCTTTCTTTCTTTCTACAAAAAGGGGTACTGTCTGCCATAATGTGTAAAAAGGGGGAATCTGCTTGCCGTAATGTGTAAAAAGGGGGAATCTGCCTGCCGCAATGTGTAAAAAGGGGGAATCTGCTTGCCGCAATGTGTAAAAAGGGGGAATCTGCCTGCCGCAATGTGTAAAAAGGGGGATGCTGTCTGCCGCAATGTGTAAAAAGGAGGAATCTGCTTGCCGCAATGTGTAAAAAGGGGGAATCTGCCTGCCGCAATGTGTAAAAAGGGGGATGCTGTCTGCCGTAATGTGTAACAAGGGCACGCTGTCTGCTGTAATGTGTAACACAGGCACGCTGTCTGCCGTAATGTGTAAAAAGGGGACGCTGTCTGCCGTTATGTGTAACAAGGGCACGCTGTCTTCCGTTATGTGTAAAAAGTGTACGCTTTCTGCCGCTATGTGTAACAAGGGCACGCTGTCTTCCGTTATATGTAAAAAGTGTACGCTGTCTGACGCTATGTGTAACAAGGGGACGCTGTCTGCCGTTATGTGTAACAAGGGGACGCTGTCTGCTGTTATGTGTAAAAAGGGGACGCTGTCTGCCGTTATGTGTAACAAGGGGACGCTGTCTGCTGTTATGTGTAAAAAGGGGACGCTGTCTGCCGTTATGTGTAACAAGGGGACGCTGTCTGCTGTTATGTGTAAAAAGGGGACGCTGTCTGCCGTAATGTGTAAAAAGGGCACGCTGTCTTCCGTTATGTGTAAAAAGTGTACGCTGTCTGACGCTATGTGTAACAAGGGGACGCTGTCTGCCGTTATGTGTAAAAAGGGGGACGCTGTCTGCTGTAATGTGTAAAAAGGGCACGCTGTCTGCCATAATGTGTAAAAAGTGTACGCTGTCGCTGTCTGCCGCTATGTGTAACAAGGGCACGCTGTCTGCCGTTATGTGTAAAAAGGGGGACGCTGTCTGCCGTAATGTGTAAAAAGGGCACGCTGTCTTCCGTTATGTGTAAAAAGTGTACGCTGTCTGACGCTATGTGTAACAAGGGGACGCTGTCTGCCGTTATGTGTAAAAAGGGGGACGCTGTCTGCTGTAATGTGTAAAAAGGGCACGCTGTCTGCCATAATGTGTAAAAAGTGTACGCTGTCGCTGTCTGCCGCTATGTGTAACAAGGGCACGCTGTCTGCCGTTATGTGTAAAAAGGGGGACGCTGTCTGCCGTAATGTGTAAAAAGGGGACGCTGTCTGCCGTAATGTGTAAAAAGGGGACGCTGTCTGCAATTATGTGTAAAAAGTGTACGCTGTCTGCCGCTATGTTTAACAAGGGCACGCTGTCTGCCGCTATGTTTAACAAGGGCACGCTGTCTGCCGTTATGTGTAAAAAGGGGGACGCTGTCTGCCGTAATGTGTAAAAAGGGGACGCTGTCTGCTGTAATGTGTAAAAAGAGGAATCTGTAGGCCGTAAGGTGTAAAAGAGTCTCTACCTGGTGTAGTGGTGCTACTGTGCGGCGTAATTTGAATAATGGAGACTACTGTGCACCGTTTTATGAATTGGTATTATTTTGTGGCCACACCCCTTCCCCACGAAGCCACGCCACTATGTATTTTTGCGCGCGCCTACGGCGCGCACTGCCCCTGTTTTGCATGCAGGGGTGGGGCTCCGATGCTGTTTCATGCACACAGTGCTAAAATGTCTAGTTACGGCACTGTTGCTAGGTATACATTTCTCTGGCCCTGAGCAGGTCCCCCTCACCAGATCCTCTCCAGGGGTGAGGGGGTGGACTTGGATGGGATGGGGGGCCCAAAGCATTTTGTCGCACCTGGGCCCACCGCTCGCTAGTTCCGCCACTGCCTCCCAGATAGGTGCGCTCTGCGCTGTCCCTCCCAGATGGGTGCGCTCTGCACTGTCCCTCCCAAATAGGTGTGCTCTGCACTGTCCCTCCCAGATAGGTGCACTCTGCACTGTCCCTCCCAAATAGGTGCACTGTGCACTCTCCCTACTAGATATGTGAGCTCTGCACTGTCCCTCCCAGATAGGTGCGCTCTGCACTGTCCCTCCCAGATAGGTGCACTCTGCACTGTCCCTCCCAAATAGGTGTGCTCTGCAGTGTCCCTCCCAGATAGGTGCGCTGTGCACTCTCCCTCCTAGATAGGTATGTTCTGCACTGTTCCTCCTAGATAGGTGCGCTCTGCACTGTCCCTCCCAGATAGGTGCGCTCTGCTCTGTCCCTCCCAGATAGGTGCGCTCTGCAGTGTCCCTCCCACATAGGTGTGCTCTGCAGTGTCCCTCCCAGATAGGTGCACTGTCCCTCCCAGATAGGTGCGCTCTGCACTATCACTCCCGGATAGGTGCGCTCTGCATTGTCCCTCCCAGATAGGTGCGCTCTGCACTGTCCCTCCCAGATAGGTGCGCTCTGCACTGTCCCTCCCATATACGTGCGCTCTGCACTGTCCCTCACAGATAGGTGCGCTCTGCACTATCCCTCCCAGATAGGTGCGCTCTGCACCGTCCCTCCCAGATAGGTGCACTCTACACCGTCCATTCCAGATAGGTGCGCTCTGCACTGTCCCTCCCAGATAGGTGCGCTCTGCACAATGCACTGTCCCTCCCAGATAGGTGCACTCTGCACTGTCCCTCCCAGATAGGTGCGCTCTGCACTGTCCCTCCCAGATAGGTGCGCTCTGCACAGTCCCTCCCAGATAGGTGCGCTCTGCACTGTCCCTCCCAGATAGGTGTGCTCTGCACTGTCCCTCCCAGATAGGTGCACTCTGCACTGTCCCTCCCAGATAGGTGCGCTCTGCACTGTCCCTCCCAGATAGGTGCGCTCTGCACAGTCCCTCCCAGATAGGTGCGCTCTGCACAGTCCCTCCCAGATAGGTGTGCTCTGCACAGTCTCTCCCAGATAGGTGCGCTTTGCAGTGTCCCTCCCAGATAGGTGCGCTCTGCACTGTCCCTCCTAGATAGGTGCGCTCTGCACTGTCCCTCCCAGATAGATGCGCTCTGCACAATCCCTCCCAGATAGGTGCACTCTGCACTGTCCCTCCCAGATAGGTGCGCTCTGCACTGTCCCTCCCAGATAGGTGCGCTCTGCACAATCCCTCCCAGATAGGTGCGCTCTGCACTGTCTCTCCCAGATAGGTGCGCTCTGCACTGTCCCTCCCAGATAGGTGCGCTCTGCACAATCCCTCCCAGATAGGTGCGCTCTGCACTGTCTCTCCCAGATAGGTGCGCTCTGCACTGTCTCTCCCAGATAGGTGCGCTCTGCACTGTCCCTCCCAGATAGGTGCGCTCTGCACTGTCCCTCCCAGATAGGTGCGCCATGCACTCTCCCTCCTAGATAGGTGAGCTCTGCACAATCCCTCCCAGATAGGTGCGCTCTGCACTGTCCCTCCCAGATAGGTGCGCTCTGCACAGTCCCTAGGGTCTGAGAACATGCTCTCATGTTTTTAGAACTCTCATAACTCTCATATTCGCTTCCAGATGTTTTCCATACAACTCGGCCAAGGTAGTAGGGTGCAAGTTTTAAACTTTTACTTTCTACGGTGTGTGTGCCCTGTCTTTGTTTAAATATTTATTTTACAGTAGGACAACAGGTACCAGCGGGCCCTTTAATGACCTGCTTGCTGGTACTTGTGGTTCTCCAAGTACCAGCATGCAGGGGAGGCTTGCTGGGACCTGTACTTCTACTGTAAAAGACAAAATTATTTCTGTCTTAAGGTTATCTACTTGGCACCCAGTGCCCAGGGGTGCTAAGGATAGTCCCGGGCTTCAGCCCCTGCCTTTGAGTGCCCTGGATGGGGGGGAACCCTTTATTTGGGAGGTCCCCACTCCCCCAGGGAGCCCTGGCCAGGGCTTATTAGTTGGGGGGGTATTGCTACGGCCACCGGGACCAATATATAAACGTGTCCCCCGGCTGTGCCATTACGTCCCTGTCTTGTGGAGCCCGGTGCTGGTTTCAAAAACACGAGGTCCCCCTACGTATTTCCCCCCCGTATTTTTGGAACCAGGATTGGTCCAAGAGCCCGGTGCCGGTTGTTAAAATACAGGGGAACCTCACACATTTTCCCCCTGTATTTTTCCAACCGGGACCAGCTAAAAGAGCCGGAGGCTGGTTATGCTTTTGGGGGGATCCCACATTTTTTATTTTATTTTTTATTTAACTTTTTATTAACTATTACAAAGAATGCACGGATCTCCCTTATCAGTGCATGCTTCTGTCAAACTCTGTCACACTCGCATAATGTAATAGCCTCAAACTTAAAAATGTGCAGACCATTACACTACCTGAGTTTTGGGCAAGCTCGCACCTTTTAAAGTGCGAAAAAGGTGCAAGTTTGTTCCACATAAATACTTGGGCCCTTTTACAATTGGCCCTTAGTAATTAAATCTCCCTTCATGGCTCCTGAGCAACCGGCTGTGGGCCTAATTCAGACCTGATCGCAGCAGTAAAATCTTTATTTAATGAGCAAACGACGATGCACTGCAGGTGGGTCAGATGTAACATGTGCAGAGAGAGTTAGATTTGGGTGGGTTATATTGTTTCTGTGCAGGGTAAATACTGGCTGCTTTATTTTTACACTGCAATTTAGAATTCAGTTTGAACACACCCCACCCAAATCTAACTCTCTCTGCACATGTTACATCTACCCCACCTGCACTGCACATGTTTTTGCCCATTAGAGAATTTTTTTGCTGCTGCGATTAGGTCTGAATTAGGCCCTGTGTTAGCACCTGCTGTGTTATTCTGTCTGGCTGCCTGATACCGGCCTGTCTTATACTTGACCCCATTTGTCTCTGTGTGACCCCGACCTGTTATACCTATAGACCTTAGCCTGTATATGGACTATGATTCCTGACTTGTCTCTCTGCATAGTACACTGCGGGCGATTAGCTACCATCCTGTCCATCCCAAGTCATTGAATCTTAGCTTTAATCTGTCACCTGGATGAGTCTGTGAATTTGAGATCTCCATCTTGAACCTCGATTTGCACCCACTGTCCTTCTGATTCCATAGGGCCGCCAAAACTAGAGGCAGATGCGACACTGTGCCAGCGACCAGCCAACTGGGGACAGAGACAGGAAACCATTAGAGATTCATACAGTGAGGGAAATGACGGACAGCGAAAGTCTCCCCCGATTTACTATCCACCTCCATCCTTACTATCTGGTTTCCTGGAGCAAACTCTCAGTCTGTGGTAACACAATCAGAATAAGGCCACCCTGTTGCATATTACTCTAGGTTATAGCTGTAGTACAGCCGTCACCGTGAGCAACAGGAAAGTGTGAGCCCGATTTAGGTTCAGTCATAGAAGTGCGGAAATCGCTATTCGAAGATTTCCGCACTTCTGCGCATGTGTGAGGACTTAAACTGTGATAGCATGCGATCTCAGTTTAAGAGAGCTATTAACGCGCAGTTCTCTAGTGTCTGCGACCGCCATCATCCAGTTTAAGAGAGCTATTAACGCGCAGTTCTCTAGTGTCTGCGACCGCCATCATCCAGTTAAGAGAGCTATTAAGGCGCAGTTCTCTAGTGTCTGCGACCGCCATCATCCAATATTTACACCTTACCCTGAGAGCCTTCAGATAATACAGCTGTCTCAGATGTATTTAGTCTTTTTCCTGGTCTGTGTGTGTTCTCACCTTTACTGTACTTGGCCTATGGTAGAACCACCCAGTCAGGGGCGTACTAAGAGGGGAGAGGGCCTGTGTGCAGTTTCCGTCTGGGCCCCCTGCTCTCTACTGCATGCCTCCGAGAAAATGGCACAGCGGCCATTTTCCCTGTGATTTCCTTACTGCACATGCATTTTCCTGGTGATTTTGCAGCTGCACCGCTGCCGACGCTGGGCTCTGAAGAGGTAAATAAAGAATAAGTGGGTGCAGTGGGTGTGGTGTGGGCCCCTCTGGACACAGCGGCCCGTGTGCACCGAACACACTGCACCCATTGTAGATACACCATTGCACCCAGTCCTGTCTATCCAGACACGAGCAGACGTAAGAGGCAGAATCATACAGACCTGCGTGTACACACACACGGGCTCCCACTGGTCTGTGCAATCACACAATCTATGCTACGCAAACTGGTGCGGTGCTCAGTCTGCATCAGTCCCAGGAGGAGATGTATCACATATTCTAAAGAGACCAGGTGGTGGAGTCGCCTATAGCAACCAACCAGCTTCTAGCTATCATTTATCAAGTACATTCTATAAAATGTGAAGTGGAATATGCTAGCGCTATATAAATAAATGTTTAAAAGTCAAATGATAACTGACTGGTTGCTGTAGGCAACGTCTAAACCTGCCCCCCCCCCCCCCCGTATGTTGTGCTAATTAAGAAAAATCTTTGACAATACTATAAATGTTGTCCAGAAAGGCACAAGATACATTTTATAGCTTATTTTCCTGTCTTATATCACCAAGTTGGCCCTGTGTCGGGTATACACATCAGTATTGGGCAACCTGTGGATTATCCGACGCTGTGCAATTACATGTCCTAATATGTTGAGCATTCTGGGACTTTTAGTTCCACAGCCCAGAGTGTCTCAAACAGTATCACATGAGCATTGTGTACAACCATTAGGCAATATGTGTTTTATCAGCTGATGTAGAACTACAAGTCTCACCATGCTGATAGTTGTAGTCCCACAATATCTAAACTAAAGGTTAGCCTACCGCCATGCTGTATATCCATCGCTCACCCGGAAGGGGTCACGGTACAGCGCCTCTATTATACATTAGCCACAGTCACCGGCTCAGATGCCAGTGACCCCGAGCTCTACAGATGCAGGAGTATGCTAAATAGAGCGAACAGGAGACAGTGAGGTCTATTCATGAAGCACTGATAAGAGTGGAGAAGTGAGCCAGTGGAGAAGTTGCCCATGGTAACCAATCAGCAGCTCTGTATAATTTTATAGTATGCAAATTATAAATGTTACTTCAATGCTGATTGGTTGCCATGGGCAACTTCTCCACTGGCTCACTTCTCCACTCTTATCACTGCTTCATGAATATACTTCAGTGTCTGAGCAAATGATAGCGAGCTCATAGTGCGCTGTGGCCAGGCTTGGACTGGCCCACAGGGGTACAGGGGAAACCACCGGTGGGTCCCACTGCCGGGGGCCCCACCTCCTGCTCTAAAGATCAGGTTCTAGTGCACTTGAATTATACATTATACATATGTTACCTTATACTGGACTATGGGGGTAATTCCAAGTCGATCGCAGCAGGATTTTTGTTAGCAAATGGGCAAAACCATGGCCCTCGTTCCGAGTTGTTCGCTCGCAAGCTGCTTTTAGCAGCTTTGCACACGCTAAGCCGCCGCCTACTGGGAGTGAATCTTAGCTTATCAAAATTGCGAACGAAAGATTAGCAAAATTGCGAATAGACACTTCTTAGCCGTTTCTGAGTAGCTCCAGACTTACTCGGCATCTGCGATCAGTTCAGTCAGTTTCGTTCCTGGTTTGACGTCACAAACACACCCAGCGTTCGGCCAGACACTCCTCCGTTTCTCCAGCCACTCCCGCGTTTTTCCCAGAAACGGTAGCGTTTTTTCACACACACCCATAAAACGGCCAGTTTCCACCCAGAAACACCCACTTCCTGTCAATCACATTACGATCAGCAGAACGAAGAAAAAACCTCGTAATGCCGTGAGTAAAATACCTAACTGCATAGCAAATTTACTTGGCGCAGTCGCACTGCGGACATTGCGCATGCGCATTAGCGAGTAATCGCTCCGTTGCGACAAAAAAATAACGAGCGAACAACTCGGAATGACCTCCCATGTGCACTGCAGGGGAGGCAGATTTAACATGTGCAGAGAGAGTTAGATTTGGGTGGGGAGTGTTCAATCTGCAATCTAATTTGCAGTGTATAAATAAAGCAGCCAGTATTTACCCTGCACAGAAACAAAATAACCCTGCCAAATCTAACTCTTTCTGTACATGTTATATCTGCCCCCCCTGCAGTGCACATGGTTTTGCCCCTTTGCTAACAAAAATCCTGCTGCGATCAACTTGGAATTACCCCCTATGGTGTATTTTCTACAGTGTATTGCTGTTATTAATCTGCTATTAATCTGGTACATTATCATGCATGCAGCAGCTGACTTTACTGTATATATTATTTGTGAAGGGGCCCAGATGTTGCACTCTCTAATGGTTAGTCAAACCAATGAGGTGGCAGGCCACACCCCCTCAGCAGACTGGCCACACCCCTAAACATGGGCCCCTACCAATGCATTCCCCCGGTGGGCCCTACATGCCCCAGTCCGACACTGGCTATGGCCTCTTTCTTACCTCTTCTGCAGTCACACGTTCAACAGTAGGAGCGACGTCCTCACAGGAGAAAGCTGCAGAGACAGACAGAGAGGCTTCTGGTCAATGACTGCACCCCCCTCCAACATCTCTAAGCCACACCTCCCAGCACATTAATCTTGGGGATTGGGACAGTTACACTGGGGCATGCTACTTCCCGCAGGGTGTTCCTTGCTCTTCAGAAGCGATAAACCACAGAGGGCACGCAGCCATTTCTACTCAGCATTAGGGTTTGCATTTCGCACCAGGGTTGGGCTGGCAGAGATTAGGGCTCAATCTGCCATTGGGACATATATTGCGCCTGCCAGTTACACTGCATCAGGGAAGGGCATTTGTAGACGCTGTCTGCCCAATGTAGAACAGAGCGTCAGACATGAATAGGGCCACAGGTGGTAATAATGTCTTCCTGGTGTTGTGATTATTTAAGCCACTCTCTTCACTGCTGTATATTTTTATAGTTAGTTTCGGTTTCCAGCTGGGATAACACAAAAGACGAACCTGATCCCAAATACCCTTTACACTGAGGCTTGGGAAGGGCGTTGGGATACCCCTACTTTTCCAACTGACTTTTTACAGGAGCCTAGATGAAGGGCGCATGTTGTCTGTAACTACACACCTTCTTCTGCTGGTGCAAGGCTACACAAACCGTTTACAGATTCCCCATATAAAGGTAATCACCTAGCATAGGGCGATAATGAAATAGGTTTCTTCATCCTTGCGTAGACAGGTGTGGTATGAAAAGTTGATATAGAAAATGTCAACACCAGAATGCTGACAGGTTCTAATGTCAGTTCATTTACCGCCCCATAGCAACACCCACCATAGACGTGCGAAACATATCCACATGTATGAGGGCTTATTCGGGTAACCTACAGTGTACCTAGCTTTGCAGAATCCTTTCGGAGGAAGGTGTGAGGGAATTTCTGACATCTGGCATGTTGTACAAATTCCTGGGTAACCTCATCGGAGACAGCTCCTGGCCTACCTAGAAGAGATGTTACATTATAGGGAATATACAAATCTTCATGTTTCCCAAAGAATCACAGGTAATAAACTACCAGAAATAATGCGCATCTGACGGCATGTCACTGCCCTGTGATGTGATGCTGTCACCCGAGGGAATGTCACCGCATGCTGCATGAGACTGAGCCTCAGACTATTTACTTCAGCCAGATAATTAGCACAAGTTCCAGTCTGTCACCTGCACACAGCTACGGAGTCCTGGGGCTCACCTCTCCGTTCTAAGCACATGTAGCGGCTGTCACTGTGATCATATAGGGTCTATTTATTAATTGCCCTAATGTAGCCCCCTTAATTAGCATCTGCTATTGATACACACCCAATAACAGGCTGTCTCGACCGTTCCTTCCCTGATAGCTTATTGCAACAGTAGAATACTGGGGCAGATGTATTAACCTGGAGACGGCATAAGGAAGTGATAAACCAGTGATAAGTGCAAGGTGATAAACGCACCAGACAATCAGCTCCTAACTGTCAATTTGCACATTGGAGCTGATTGGCTGGTGCGTTTATCACCTTGCACTTATCACTGGTTTATCACTTCCTTATGCCTTCTCCAGGTTAATACATCTGCCATAAATGTGCTTTGCTGCTGTGCACAGTCCATGCTTGCCAGTAATGATAATGGCTACATACAGGCGGCTAGTGTCATATAAAGATGGCGTCCACTATCATGAAGAAGCTCGGAAACACTTAGTTTTCTTTATAAACGGTTTTTCCCTGCAGTCAACATTGGGAATTTTTATTATCTCCCACATTCCGCTTTGGTAAGTAGCCTGATACTAATAAATTGTGCCTTATTAATGCGGTATCCACATGATGTTGGCTTGATAATGTGGTAAGAACCTTCCTAGTGCCTGGTCCAATAGCTGCCAAGTGGATTACTGTGTGTTCCTTCCGGGCTTTGCCAACGAAAGAGCCCACTAGGTGTACAGTGTGATCTGCCATCGTCAACTTTTTGTAAAAAATGTTTTTCCTGTGTACTGTATATCTGGGTGCATGGAAAAAAGCCAAGTTGGCAGCTAACACCGGATCCAGGTAGCGTTATCAAGGGGTGAGCTCCATGCCTCACCCATGATACCCCTCTGTCCAATCCTTTCACTGACATAATGGGGGAGATTCAATTAGTGGCGAGGACGGACCCTGGAACCTCTTGTGCTACTATAATGCTGGTTATCCAGAATTTCCTGCATCTTGTGCTCGATTGAGTCTCCCCAATAAGTCATGCTGAGACTTGTAGTTCCGCACAGAAAGAAAGAAAATGCAGATGCACACTATATAGTACCACGCACTGCTAATTAGAATAATTATAATGAACTCTGCAATCTAATATAGAACAAAATCGAGGTTCTTGGATTCATTTTTGGCCAAAAAATATGGGCCCATCAACCAATGTCCAGCTGACCTCAAATGGTGGGTCCCTAACATTGAAATTCAAATCCAGGATACGGGATACCACCAGGGCCGGATTAAGCCCTCGCGGGGCCCGGGCACCAAAGACAGCAGGGCCCTCCCCAGTGGACCACCAGCCCCCACAGTTACCCCCCTCCACCCCGCTGCTCACCTCCCGCGGTCACAGGCAACGGGAGCCGCGCTGCAGCAGGGGGAGAAGAGAAGACACCAGGCTGCCGGGGTATGAGGGATCCACGCTGCCGGGGGAGGAGTGCGGCTGTGCATGCGGCTTCCTCCCCCCTCCTCTCGGGCAGCACGGTCGGGGACTGAGTCAAGCAATCTCCAGCCTCTGCCGCCAGCAGCATCTCTCCTGGCAGCAGCGAAGGCTGGAGATTGCTTGACACAGTCCCCGACCGTGCTGCCCGAGAGGAGGGGGGAGGAAGCCGCATGCACATATCGTGGATCCCTCCTGCCCCGGCAACCTGTAGATCGGTGCAGAGCTTCGGCCGGGGGGCCCCTTAAAACAGGGGGGCCCGGGGTACTGAACTCCGGGGCACCCCCCTTAATCCGGCTCTGGATACCACCAAGTCAGCACAGGCCAGCCGTCCCAAAGCACCACACTAGTGAGAATTCACTTGCACACCAGTTCATGCTGTAGTGCAACCACAATGAAATGTATTTTAACATTAAATTGGTAGCCCTGGGATTACAGGGGGCCCAGAGTTATCAGGTATTGGGCCTCTCTGGGTGTGGGTCCTCGTATTAATTTAAGGGGGTAAAACTAAATGTTTTCCATCACGTTTGCTCATGCAGATTAGCTTAAACCGCATGTGATTTCAATGCTTTTAAACCATAACACGTCACATGCCATCTGAGGTTTCAGCCTCCAAGAACAAGACAGTAAATCTTGCGGTTTGGGCTGACAAATGCATACGTTGTGTGGCGGTATTAAAAGGCAAATTGATAAATCTCCCTCCAGGGTCTTGGTACATGGATAACAACCTATTCACTATACTATACATAACACGGTGCTGCTACAAGATCTGCACTGGCTCTTTTGCCATTTTCTAGAAAGTCTGGCATGCCTGAGAGTATCTATGGTCTTCACTGGGTAACCAAACATTTGTTTTCCATAAACAGTTGCTCGCCCACCGACAGTCTCCATATAACACATGTAACTGTGACAGGGAAGGTGGCCCCTCTCAGATCTGGCCCATAGCAGCTGCACTCCCTGCACCTATGGTAGCTACACCCTGTATATAACACATGTAACTGTGACAGGGAAGGTGACACCTCTCAGCTCTGGGCCCCATAGCAGCTGCACTCCCTGCACCTATGGTAGCTACACCCTGTATATAACACATGTAACTGTGACAGGGAAGGTGGCACCTCTCAGCTCTGGGCCCCATAGCAGCTGCACTCCATGCACCTATGGTAGCTACACCCTGTATATAATACATGTAACTGTGACAGGGAAGGTGGCCCCTCTCAGCTCTGGGCCCCATAGCAGCTGCACTCCCTGCACCTATGGTAGCTACACCCTGTATATAACACATGTAACTGTGACAGGGAAGGTGGCACCTCTCAGCTCTGGGCCCCATAGCAGCTGCACTCCCTGCACCTATGGTAGCTACACCCTGTATATAACACATGTAACTGTGACAGGGAAGGTGGCACCTCTCAGCTCTGGGCCCCATAGCAGCTGCACTCCATGCACCTATGGTAGCTACACCCTGTATATAATACATGTAACTGTGACAGGGAAGGTGGCACCTCTCAGCTCTGGGCCCCATAGCAGCTGCACTCCATGCACCTATGGTAGCTACACCATGTAACTGTGACAGGGAAGGTGGCCCCACTCAGCTCTGGGCCCCATAGCAGCTGCACTCCCTGCACCTATGGTAGCTGCACCCTGTATATAACACATGTAACTGTGACAGGGAAGGTGGCCCCTCTCAGCTCTGGGCCCCATAGCAGCTGCACTCCCTGCACCTATGGTAGCTGCACCCTGTATATAACACATGTAACTGTGACAGGGAAGGTGGCCCCTCTCAGCTCTGGGCCCCATAGCAGCTGCACTCCCTGCACCTATGGTAGCTGCACCCTGTATATAACACATGTAACTGTGACAGGGAAGGTGGCCCCTCTCAGCTCTGGGCCCCATAGCAGCTGCACTCCCTGCACCTATGGTAGCTGCACCCTGTATATAACACATGTAACTGTGACAGGGAAGGTGGCCCCTCTCAGCTCTGGGCCCCATAGCAGCTGCACTCCCTGCACCTATGGTAGCTGCACCCTGTATATAACACATGTAACTGTGACAGGGAAGGTGGCCCCTCTCAGCTCTGGGTCCCATAGCAGCTGCACTCCCTGCACCTATGTTAGCTACACCCTGAATATAACACATGTAACTGACAGGGAAGGTGGCCCCTCTCAGCTCTGGGCCCCATAGCAGCTGCACTCCCTGCACCTATGTTAGCTACACCCTGAATATAACACATGTAACTGTGACAGGGAAGGTGGCCCCTCTCCGCTCTGGGCGACATAGCAGCTGTACTCCCTGCACCTATGGTAGCTACACCCATATATATATAACACATGTAACTGTGACAGGGAAGGTGGCCCCTCTCAGCTCTGGGCCCCAAAGCAGCTGCACTCCCTACACCTATGGTAGCTATACCCTGTATATAACACATGTAACTGTGACAGGGAATGTGGCCCCTCTCAGCTCTGGGCCCCATAGCAGCTGCACTCCCTGCACCTATGTTAGCTACACCCTGAATATAACACATGTAACTGTGACAGGGAAGGTGGCCCCTCTCAGCTCTGGCTCGATAGCAGCTGCACTCCCTGCACCTATGGTAGCTACACCCTGTATCTAACACATGTAACTGTGACAGGGAAGGTGGCCCCACACAGCTCTGGCTCCATAGCAGCTGCACTGCCTGCACCTATGGTATCTACACCCTTGTATATATAACACATGTAACTGTGACAGGAAAGGTGGCCCCTCTCAGCTCTGGACCCCATAGCAGCTGCACTCCCTACACCTATGGTAGCTATACCCTGTATATAACACATGTAACTGTGACAGGGAAGGTGGCCCCTCTCAGCTCTGGGCCCCATAGCAGCTGCACTCCCTGCACCTATGGTAACTATACCCTGTATATAACACATGTAACTGTGACAGGGAAGGTGGCCCCTCTAAGCTCTGAGCCCCATAGCTGCTCTCCCTGCACCTATGGTAGCTACACCCTGTATATAACACACGGAACTGTGACAGGGAAGGTGGCCCCTCTCAGCTCTGGGCTCCATAGCAGCTGCACTCCCTGCACCTATGGTAGCTACACCATGTATATAACACATGTAACTGTGACAGGGAAGGTGGCCCCTCTTAGCTCTGGGCCCCATAGCAGCTGCATTCCCTGCACCTATGGTAGCTACACCCTGTAGATAACACATGTAACTGTGACAGGGAAGGTGGCCCCTCTCAGCGTCATAGCAGCTGCACTCCCTGCACATATGGTAGCTACACCCTTGTATATAACACATGTAACTGTGACAGGGAAGGTGGCTCCTCTCAGCTCTGGGCCCCATAACAACTGCTCTCCCTGCACCTATGGTAGCTGCACCCTGTATATAACACATGTAACTGTGACAGGGAAGGTGGCCCCTCTCAGCTCTGGGCCCCATAGCAGCTGCACTCCCTGCACCTATGTTAGCTACACCCTGAATATAACACATGTAACTGTGACAGGGAAGGTGGCCCCTCTCAGCTCTGGGCCCCATAGCAGCTGCTCTCCATGCACCTATGTTAGCTACACCCTGAATATAACACATGTAACTGTGATAGGGAAGGTGGCCCCTCTCCGCTCTGGGCGACATAGCAGCTGTACTCCCTGCACCTATGGTAGCTACACCCTGTATATAACACATGTAACTGTGACAGGGAAGGTGGCCCCTCTCAGCTCTGGGCCCCAAAGCAGCTGCACTCCCTACACAATGGTAGCTATACCCTGTATATAACACATGTAACTGTGACAGGGAATGTGGCCCCTCTCAGCTCTGGGCCCCATAGCAGCTGCACTCCCTGCACCTATGTTAGCTACACCCTGAATATAACACATGTAACTGTGACAGGGAAGGTGGCCCCTCTCAGCTCTGGCTCCATAGCAGCTGCACTCCCTGCACCTATGGTAGCTACACCCTTGTATATACCACATGTAACTGTGACAGGGAAGGTGGCCCCTCTCAGACCTGGGCCCCATAGCAGCTGCACTGCCTGCACCTATGGTAGCTACACCCTGTATATAACACATGTAACTGTGACAGGGAAGGTGGCCCCGCTCAGCTCTGGGCCCCATAGCAGCTGCACTCCTTGCACCTATGGTAGCTACACCCTGTATCTAACACATGTAACTGTGACAGGGAAGGTGGCCCCTCTCAGCTCTGGGCCCCATAGCAGCTGCACTCCCTGCACCTATGGTAGCTACACCCTGTATATAACACATGTAACTGTGACAGGGAAGGTGGCCCCACTCAGCTCTGGCTCCATAGCAGCTGCACTCCCTACACCTATGGTAGCTACACCCTGTATATAACACATGTAACTGTGACAGGGAAGGTGGCCCCACTCAGCTCTGGCTCCATAGCAGCTGCACTGCCTGCACCTATGGTAGCTACGCCCTTGTATATAACACATGTAACTGTGACAGGGAAGGTGGCACCACTCAGCTTTGGCTCCATAGCAGCTGCACTCCCTGCACCTATGGTATCTACACCCTTGTATATATAACACATGTAACTGTGACAGGAAAGGTGGCCCCTCTCAGCTCTGGGCCCCATAGCAGCTGCACTCCCTACACCTATGGTAGCTATACCCTGTATATAACACATGTAACTGTGACAGGGAAGGTGGCCCCTCTCAGCTCTGGGTCCCATAGCAGCTGCACTCCCTACACCTATGGTAGCTATACCCTGTATATAACACATGTAACTGTGACAGGGAAGGTGGCCCCTCTAAGCTCTGAGCCCCATAGCAGCTGCTCTCCCTGCACCTATGGTAGCTACACCCTGTATATAACACACGGAACTGTGACAGGGAAGGTGGCCCCTCTCAGCTCTGGGCCCCATAGCAGCTGCACTCCCTGCACCTATGGTAGCTACACCCTGTATATAACACATGTAACTGTGACAGGGAAGGTGGCCCCTTTCAACTCTGGGCCCCATAGCAGCTGCACTCCCTGCACCTATGGTAGCTAAACCCTGCATATAACACATGTAATGTGACAGGGAAGGTGGCCCCTCTCAGCCCCATAGCAACTTCACTCCCTGCACCTATGTTAGCTACACCCTGAATATAACACATGTAACTGTGACAGGGAAGGTGGCCCCTTTCAACTCTGGGCCCCATAGTAGCTGCACTCCCTGCACCTATGGTAGCTACGCCCCTGTATATAACACATGTAACTGTGACAGGGAAAGTGGCCCCTCTCAGCTCTGGGCTCCATAGCAGCTGCTCTCCCTGCACCTATGGTAGCTACACCCTGTATATAACACATGTAACTGTGACAGGGAAGGTGGCCCCTCTCAGCTCTGGCCCCATAGCAGCTGCACTCCCTGCACCTATGGTAGCTACACCCTGTATATAACACATGTAACTGTGACAGGGAAGGTGGCCCCTCTCAGCTCTGGGCTCCATAGCAGCAGCACTCCCTGCACCTATGGTAGCTACACCCTGTATATAACACATGTAACTGTGACAGGGAAGGTGGCCCCTCTCAGCTCTGGGCTCCATAGCAGCTGCACTCCCTGCACCTATGGTAGCTACAACCTGTAGATAACACATGTTACGGTGACAGGGAAGGTGGGCCCTCTCAGCTCTGGGCCCCATAACAACTGCTCTCCCTGCACCTATGGTAGCTATACCCTGTGTATAACACATGTAACTGTGACAGGGAAGGTGGCCCCTCTCAGCTCTGGGCCCCATAGCAGCTGCACTGCCTGCACCTATGGTAGCTACACCCTTGTCTCCACAGTCTCATGGTCACTATTGGCGTATTGGGTCGGTTTTGGTGCCCAGTGTATAATAAAGCTTTGTGTGAATCTATTATGGTCAGCAAAACTGTTTCTACATTTCTGGCATACACCCGGTTACTGGCTGGCGCGCTGTCCTAGCTGCTTCTATCTCAGGGACTAGATGTCCTATTAGTGCATCCTCTGGTAAATGATTATAAAGCTATGGAGAAACAGATCATCACTCAGACACACAGAGGTAGGGTAGTGAAAGTTAAAATATTACAAATAGAGGGCAGCAGCATAGTGGCATAGTGGACAGCCTTACTGCCTTTCACAGCACCCAGGTCATGAGTTCAGTTCCTGGTCATAGCCCGTCTGATATGTATGGAGCTTGTATGTTCTCTTCATGTTTGCGTGGGATTCTTGCCGGTGCTACAGTTTCCTTCCACACTCCAAAAACACACTGGTAGGTTAATTGGCTGCTTTAAAATATTAACCCTAGTATATTGGAAGGCCATGTGAGTATTCTCTGTAAAGCACTACGGAATATGTGTGCGCTATATAAATAAGTGGTAATAAATATAAAGAAGCCTCGGTATGAGTATACTTACAGTAAATCACAAGGAATCCGGTGTAATTAGATACAGATTCAGGGGAGAGTGTTAAACCCACGCAGCTATCACCCACGTTGTATGCCTTCATCGTTATGTTGCTCTGGGAGTCTGAGATGGCAGTAAACAGAGGAGAGACACAAGAGATAGCAATGGGGACACTTCCTCACTGATCCACCCATTTGTATATACCCTGGTAGAGTGATTTGGAATGTCAACAAACTGTCAGATAGGTTATACATGCTTTAGACTATTACATATAATGAAAGATGATATTATCTGCTCTCCCGGCAGCTATATTTCTCCGTCCCAGTGCTCATCTCATTGTCAGTTATCTGAAGCCCCCAAACCCTCTCACTAGTCTCCCCGCAGACCTCTCCCCCTCCTCATCTCCTACACACTCCTTATCTACCTTATCTTCATCTCTACCTAAAACCACGTCCCATAATGCACTACATTGCAGCAGAGGCGGCCATCTTGATTCCCAAACTGACCTTTGTGAGAATGCAGTACATCCATTTGCTAGGCTGGTGTGTTTATTCTTTTTTTGGAAAGTGATAGATCTGTCTGTCCATATGTGGCATACTGGAATGTTAGCAGGTATTGGAAAGCTCCAAAAGCCATTTAATTCTTATCAGTGAGTGGGGGAGTTTATGGCCCCAAAACCAGTTCTGGCAGACAATGCCACATGTAGGAGTTTACAACGGGAAGTGTAGGGGGTTTTTAGGACAAGGAAAAGACACAGGCTAGAATTCAGTCTGAGCTGAGGACTGAGGATGGAGGGCACAGGCTAAGTGTCCAGGAGAAACGCAGTCTAGGGACTGTGGAATAAGCATGGTACTCCACAGTTTGTGAATAAACTGCGAGCTTATGTGATGAGACGGCCTGGCGTGACAATCCTTTTAAAATGACTTACGGACCTGCCGCTGCCTGGCTACCACAACTTGGCGTCCACGAACAGGATCGGTACCGAAGATTTATTTGACAATTTGGGGAAACCTTTATTGGGAGGGGCCCATGAAAGCCACCTATCTCTTTTGACCCAGCGATCTGGGGAGACAAGGGCCATGCAGGTTCTAAGTGTTTGGCACAATTGCCAGAAGATGTTGGAACATTCATGATCATCTGTGACCCAGGACTGTAATTCACAGGAAAAAGACAGCAGTATATGTGAGTTGTGTTTCATGTGATGTTTTGCATGCCATGTTTTTCTGCTCATGTGATTGTTATATTGTGTGTTTGCATGTCATGTTTTTCTGATCATGTGATTGTTATATTGTGTGTGATGTATACTGCAATTATGCTTGTTTATTGTGTGTTATGTTTTGACCTTGCTGTAGAGTATAAGAGACTGTTTCTTGCTAGAGTTTTTGCAAGCTCATAGGTATATTTCGTGGGGACACGCAAGATTTTAGCAGGGGTGTATGTGGCATACTGGAATGTTAGCAGATATTGGAAAGTTCCAAAAGCCATTTAATTCTTATCAGTGAGTGGGGGAGTTTATGGCCCCAAAACCAGTTCTGGCAGACAATGCCACATGTAGGAGTTTACAACGGGAAGTGTAGGGGGTTTTTAGGACAAGAAAAAGACACAGGCTAGAATTCAGTGTGAGCTGAGGACTGAGGATGGAGGGCACAGGCTAAGTGTCCAGGAGAAACGCAGTCTGGGGACTGTGGAACAAGCATGGTACTCCACAGTCCCTGGCATTATGGAACAGCATGTAGGTGCTGCTAGGAAGAGCAAGAGAGATCCAGATTTGCAGTATGAGAGCAGCTGCAGCATGAACAATCAGTGGAAGAAATAAAGGGGATCTTCACCTTCAGGGGTATCCAAGAAGCAGGACGGGAGGTGTGAGTCTGCGGGAGAGGACGAGCTGGGTGAGTGGTAGGAAACCACATTTGGCGGAAGGCCCCCAGTAACGTGTCCATGAGAGATCCCGTTTAGATAGAGCCCCTAGCGAATGGGGGAGAGCACACTGAAATGAATCTCAGTTTGCGGAAGCCGCACTACTGATTCCAAGAGACTGCGCTGGTATGTACTGTACTGTAATGCTGTCCCATCATTGTTTATGCTGTTATTGCCATTGAAGCGAATTAAAAGAAATGTAACCTGATGTAACCCATATGAATCTTACGCTGGAGAGAGAACAAGAAATTAAATGTTATTGTCGTGATAACTCTGTCTGAACTGTGAATACTGCTTGCTTATGTGATGAGACGGCCTGGCGTGACAATGCTTTTAAAATGACTTATGGACCTGCCGCTGCCCGGCTACCACACATACACAGACTATGTAGTGATAATCAGCACTGGCCATAGGGGGTAATTCAGAGTTGATCGATCGCTAGGGTTGTTTTGCACTGCTGCGATCAGATAGTGGCCGCCCACTGAGGGAGTGTATTTTCGCTTTGCAAGTGTGCGATCGCATGTGTAGCAGAGCTGTACAAACAGATCTTCTGCAGTCTCTGAGCAGCCCAGGACTTACTCAGCCGCTGCGATCACTTCAGCCTGTCCGGGACCGGAATTGACGTCAGACACTAGCCCTGCAAACTCATGGACACGCCTGCGTTTTTCCAGACACTCCCTGAAAATGGTCAGTTGCCACCCACAAACGCCCTCTTCCTGTCAATGACCCTGCAATCACCCGTGCGATCCCTTTTTCCGCACCAACCCGCCACTATGCCCCAATGCGCTGTGCAGTCGTCCGATGCTCTTGCGCATTGCAGTGCATACGCATGCGCAGTTCAGACCTGATCGCAGGCTGTAAAAAAATGCAGCCTAGCGGTCGACTCTGAATGACCCCCATAGTGTGAGCGCGTCTATGAGTGACCCGGCTGTATCCTCAGGAATACGTGTTCAGGCCTCCAGTCCCATCACAATATTTACCTCGTATGATTATCACTCCATTCTCTTCTTCCATGTGTGGAGTTGAATGGTAATGTTGTAACGACCCATCCCTACAAATATATACCGAAATCAGAGGTTATAGGAAGTTTGGAAATTAACACATCTATCTATCTATCTATCTATCTATCTATCTATCTATCTATCTATCTATCTATCTATCTATCTATCTATCCTCACAATTTATTTATTTGCAGAAGAGGGACATATGCGTGTGGCGGAAGCACGCGTCTGAAATTAGGGTGTGTGGCCTTGTGACTAGGGGGTGTGGGCAAAGTGACACGATCACAAGCCACACCCCCATTTTCATCACTATGGGGGAATGGACAGCTGCTGGCCACGCCCCCTGTCCCTCTCTGCTGGTGATTAGATGCTGTGTGAAACCCATCATCACGGGGCACTTCAACTCGCGGATGGGACAGCGGAGAGGTATGCTCTATCTATTTATCTATCTATCTATCTATCTATCTATCTATCTATCTATCTATCTATCTATCTATCTACATCCATTGAATAAAATATCTGAGCAAATGGGGGATACCAAGCATACTGAAAGCAAGGACTCACACACCGGTGGTAGGAATCCGGTCTCCGTTGCGGCATGGCCTCAGTAAAGGGGGCGTGGCTTCACAGCAATGCCACAATCGCGAGCCATGCCCCCATTTCCCGTCATTATGGGGGAATGGCCAGCGCTCTGTGAGCTACTGGCATGCCACCAGTCCCTCTTGTCTCAGTGAATAGACGCTAAGCAGGGCAGCGAGTGACAGGAGCCTCCCAACTGCCCCCCCCCCCCCCCCCACACACACACACACACACCTCAGGAAACTGCGGCCCGCGGGTGGGGCAGCGGGACAGTCCCCAAAAAAACAGGACTGTCCCATGAAAATTGGGACAGTTGGGAGGTATGTCACTGACATATATATAACTGGAGTTGTGCAGTAAGTGCTCCCAGATCAACTCCGCCCACATCACACAGCACAGCGCGGTGACAGTCACTGCCGCAGTAATACTCATAGACCATACATCTAGCAACACGCTAATGTAAGTTATAAGTACATGGCAATTATGGGAAGGGCAAAGTAGAGCGGAGGATTCCAGATTGTACCTGCAGAGCTTTGCGCCTATGTGAAATATCCTGTTCTGCTGTCTAACAAAATGTTGTTGTAACTCTGCACATCTCCGTTACCTATCTCATACGCCAATTATTTATTAGCGTATATTTATATAGTGCCAACATATTACTCAGCGCTATACAAAGAATATTTAGTTATCTACAGTATGCTTCTGTAGACAGTCACAGACATTGGGAGAACATACAAACACCACACATATAGGGCCCTGGTGTGAATCAAACCCATGGCCCCAACTCTTTGAGGCAGCAATGTCAGTCATTTAATTTATTCATTCAGCCATCCATTAATTCATGCACCTGTTCATTCATCCATCAAGCCATTCATTCTTTCATTTATTTATCCACCATTCATTCAACCATTCATCCATCAATCAATCAATCAATCAATCAATCAATCAATCAATCAATCAATCACTCCATCCATCCTCTCTATACTTACAAGCCAAATAAATGTTTTCCTTTCAGCTTTTCGCCTTCAAGCTCATACTTGTGTAAAACGAACGTCAGCTTCTGGTCCCACTTGGCGTATTCTTTCTTTGTATAAGCACTTAGATACAAAGCCATTTTCCCTACAATCTGATGTAAAAAAAGATCCATGTTATTGGGACTCAAAGTTATTATAGTTCTGTACAAGTTTTCTAGCCGCCCGTCCCTTTGTAACTAGCCTAGCAGTGGGAGTCCCGTTGTGTTCCTGCTCTTACCCCGCGGGATGGGGCCATCTTCAGGCTGTGGTGATGAGGTTCAGAAACACGCAGTGACTATTTCACGCTACATGCTGGATGTTTGGTGTGTAATTGTCACTGTGCACCGCAACACTCCAGAAATGGTGTATCATCTGCAGATATCTCCGCATGGTGGGGGAGAGATAAATTGGAGAAGTTGCCCATAGCAACCAACCAGCTCCTAACTGTCATTTTTCTAGCACAGACTGTAAAATGTCAGAATGCTGATTGGCTGCTATCGCCAACTTCTCCTCTTTACCTCTCTCCAATGTTCGATGCATCTCCCCCTGTGAATGTTATGATAAGGAGTCCTTCTACCGGTCCAGGCCAGACCCGAACTGATATGTTGAGGACAACTTTAGTAGAATTGAAATGTGGATGGTTAAAAGATCAACCTACAGTATTGCACAATATAAGCCACGGTTGTCATAACAGCATTGTATTTTCTATAATTGTATATTATGCCGTTATAGTTTTAATTATTTTTTATATATATAAATTGTGAAGTAAATTTAATTTATTGTGTGTCCTCTATAGAAGTTAATATAACTCCAGGGCATTGTGATATTATATATATAGTGTGACAGAGATAGCACAAATCTGACATGGTTATAGAACTACTGAATGTGAGATCCAGTACAGGTATTTTGGGTGTTCAGCAGCAGGCATGGTTTCAGACACAAGGGTCAGGGCTCCTGATGGTGAATTAGTTGCCCAGGTGAAAAGCCAGGCAGTGACTAGTGTTAGGAATCCTGGATCTGCTGTTTTTACACTGCTGTCTGTAACCTGTGCAATAACCTGTAACTGGCCTGTAACCTGCTGACATTTCGCAAAGGTTTGACTGCGTTGGAAACTGTAATATAAACCTGTCATTAGGAACTTTACATTGGTGTATGTGATCTTTGTCTAAGTATTTGTAATAAAACCACTTGGTATTTTATGATATCCATATGGATTGGTTATCCTCTAATTTATAAATAGCTCATTATTGAGTAAGGAGGATTTCCCATCAAAAATACTATAATACTACATTAGTGGTATTAAAACAGCCTAGTTAGTGCTGAAGTAATAACCTATTACTATTGTAGAGAGTGCTGCCTGGCCGCTGTGACTGTGTGTAATTCACAATCAGAGTGTCAAAGTCGAAAAATATTGCAGTACACACATCACGTACAAACTACACACAGATTGCCTCCATGCGCGTACATGCTCTGCCGTGCCTCCGCATATTCGCAATTTGCGTATTAGCGCGTGGTATGGGTAATTACGGTAGTGTTTATAATCGTATGGAAAAGCCATAAAAACACATTACATATTTAATCCAAATAGTGCACAATGTACACATAGGAGGTCATTCCGAGTTGTTCGCTCGGTAAATTTCTTCGCATCGCAGCATTTTTCTGCTTAGTACGCATGCGCAATGTTCGCACTGCGACTGCGCCAAGTAATTTTGCTATGAAGATAGGATTTTTACTCACTGCTTTTTCATCGCTCCGGCGATCGTAGTGTGATTGACAGGAAATGGGTGTTTCTAGGCGGAAACACGGCGTTTTAGGGGCGTGTGGATAAAAACCGTTTCTGGGAAAAACGCGGGAGTGGCCGGAGAAACGGAGGAGTGTCTGGGCGAACGCTGGGTGTGTTTGTGACGTCAAACCAGGAACGACATGCACTGAACTGATCTCAGATGCCGAGTAAGTGTGGAGCTACTCTGAAATTGCTAAGTAGTTTGTAATCGCAATATTGCGAATACATCGTTCGCAATTTTAAGATGCTAAGATACACTCCCAGTAGGCGGCGGCTTAGCGTGAGCAACTCTGCTAAATTCGCCTTGCGAGCGATCAACTCGGAATGAGGGCCATAGTCTCCCTGCACCACACCAGTGAGTTACACATGTTTAAATGGTATAAGAACAAAGGGATTCACCTTTACAGGACAGGAGGGGACAGAACTAGGGGGGTAATTCCAAGTTGATCGCAGCAGGACATTTTTTAGCAGTTGGCCAAAACCATGGGGTTCATTCCAAGTTGTTCGCTCGGTAAATGTCATCGCATTGCAGCGATTTTCCGCTTAGAGCGCATGCGCAATGTTCGCACTGCGACTGCGCCAAGTAAATTTGCTAAGAAGTTTGGATTTTTACTCACGGCTTTTTCTTCGTTCAGGCGTTCGTAATATGATTGACAGGAAATGGGTGTTACTGGGCGGAAACAGGCCGTTTTATGGGCGTGTTGGAAAAAACGCTACCGTTTCTGGGAAAAACGCGGGAGTGGCTGGAGAAACGGAGGAGTGTCTGGGCGAACGCTGGGTGTGTTTGTGACGTCAAACCAGGAACGACAAGCACTGAACTGATCGCAGATGCCGAGTAAGTCTGGAGCTACTCAGAAACTGCTAAGAGAGGTGTAATAGCAATTTTGAGAATCTTTCGTTCGCAATTTTAAGAAGCTAAGATTCACTCCCAGTAGGCGGCGGCTTAGCGTGTGCAAAGCTGCTAAAAGCAGCTTGCGAGCGAACAACTCGGAATGACCACCCATGTGCAGTGCAGGGGGGGCAGATTTAAAATGTGCAGAGAGAGTTAGATTTGGGTGTGGTGTGTTCAATCTGCAATCTAAATTGCAGTGTAAAAATAAAACAGCCAGTATTTACCCTGCACAGAAACAAAATAACCCACCCAAATCTAACTCCCCCCACCCCCCCTGCAGTGCACATGGTTTTGCCCAATTGCTAAAAAATTTCCTGCTGCGATCAACTTGGAATTACCCCCTAGGTTATAAGGAGGTGTTTGGTATCCAGCTGTAGGGTATTTTTTTTTTTTTAATTCAATAATTTTTATTGATTTTTCATTTTGCATTGTAAACAATAAAACAAAAACCACTAAACAAAAAAGGGGATGAAAGCAAAAAAACAACAAAAAAAAACCAACAAAATTCCACGCAAGGGAATACGCAGATTCCCAATTCAAAAACAATACAGACAATATAAGTGCGATGTGCAGGTTTATCTCTTTAAACATACATTTGTAGATCAGGACAAAATAACATATCAAGGCAATTATCCAAATATAGTAGTCAAGTACTTCTCAGATATCCAACCAGCTAACTACAAATATACAACCCCTATGAGTGCGGGCAAATTGGGGGCCGGTCTCGGGTCCCAAGGGCAATGTACAAGAGGAGAAATCACTGCTGCTAGTATAAACCCTTCTTACATAACTCTACATGTTCCCCACGGAACGCGTCCCATCTCTCCAGCACCCCCCCATATTAGTCACACAATGGTGAGTATCAGTTATTCTGGTTCGTTGAGTCAGGAGAGCTAAGCCATCTGCCCCACAAGTCATAGTACTTGTTCCTCGCTTTTCTGGCCATATATACATATTTCTCGTGAGCGGCCGTTTCAGTAACAAGCGAGACCCAGGACTGTACTGTGGGAGCATCTTTAGCTAGCCATAGTCTAGCGACACACACCTTAGCCAGGGCACATAGATTAATCAGATATCGTTTGCTAGGAGCGTCCAGGGCATCGTCCTCCAAGGCCGACAGCACACACACCGCCGGAGTACACACAACCGATGGAATTCCAGTAGACACTATGATATCAATAATACCAGACCAGAATGTTGCTATCCTAGGGCAAAGCCATATAACGTGCCAGTAATCAGCATCCAAACTGCCACATTTAGGACATCTGGTAGAATGAGTACCGCCTATGCGGGCCAATCTCACCGGTGTCATATACACTCTATGTATAATAAACAATTGGATTTGCTGATATCTAGTGGTGGTGGTAGACAACCGTGGAGAGCATAAAGCTCCCTCCCACATCTCGTCTGAAATTGGTCCCAGGTCGGATTCCCATTTATTTCTGAGAGAGGACAACGGGTCAGAGTAGTGAGATTGAAGCATACCTGTATATATATTGGAAACCAAATGCCCGTCCCCCAGACTCAGCAAGAGTGATTTAATTGGGGAGTCTAGAATCATTGGAGGGGTATTAGAAAACTGTACATTAATCGCATGTCTCAGTTGTAAATACCGATAGAAGTAAGAAGAGGGTACATTATAGTCCTGTTGGAGCTGTTGAAAGGACTTCAAGGTATCGCCATTGTACAAGTGCCCCAAGCAAGTTACCCCCCACCTCCCCCATACCGCCCTAACGTGGAGCGAAGCTAATTCTGGGAAACCAAGGACATTATCTAATGGAGTGTCTGAATCTATACCCTGGCCCCTCATGGCAGCATGTACCTGTTTCCATACAAGAATGGCCTGTCTTATTATAGGGACCTTAGATAGTTTAACATTCCCACAGAGTAGCAACTGTAATGGCGTGCCATCACGATACTCCTGCAGAAACATTTGGGAGTGTACAGTGAGACTACCGGAGTCCGTCACCCATTCCCAAACATGTGCTAATTGTGCTGCGTAATACGCGGGAGTGGCTGGAGAAACGGAGGAGTGTCTGGGCGAACGCTGGGTGTGTTTGTGACGTCAAACCAGGAACGACAAGCACTGAACTGATCGCAGATGCCGAGTAAGTCTGGAGCTACTCAGAAACTGCTAAGAGAGGTGTAATAGCAATTTTGAGAATCTTTCGTTCGCAATTTTAAGAAGCTAAGATTCACTCCCAGTAGGCGGCGGCTTAGCGTGTGCAAAGCTGCTAAAAGCAGCTTGCGAGCGAACAACTCGGAATGACCACCCATGTGCAGTGCAGGGGGGGCAGATTTAAAATGTGCAGAGAGAGTTAGATTTGGGTGTGGTGTGTTCAATCTGCAATCTAAATTGCAGTGTAAAAATAAAACAGCCAGTATTTACCCTGCACAGAAACAAAATAACCCACCCAAATCTAACTCCCCCCACCCCCCCTGCAGTGCACATGGTTTTGCCCAATTGCTAAAAAATTTCCTGCTGCGATCAACTTGGAATTACCCCCTAGGTTATAAGGAGGTGTTTGGTATCCAGCTGTAGGGTATTTTTTTTTTTTTAATTCAATAATTTTTATTGATTTTTCATTTTGCATTGTAAACAATAAAACAAAAACCACTAAACAAAAAAGGGGATGAAAGCAAAAAAACAACAAAAAAAACCCAACAAAATTCCACGCAAGGGAATACGCAGATTCCCAATTCAAAAACAATACAGACAATATAAGTGCGATGTGCAGGTTTATCTCTTTAAACATACATTTGTAGATCAGGACAAAATAACATATCAAGGCAATTATCCAAATATAGTAGTCAAGTACTTCTCAGATATCCAACCAGCTAACTACAAATATACAACCCCTATGAGTGCGGGCAAATTGGGGGCCGGTCTCGGGTCCCAAGGGCAATGTACAAGAGGAGAAATCACTGCTGCTAGTATAAACCCTTCTTACATAACTCTACATGTTCCCCACGGAACGCGTCCCATCTCTCCAGCACCCCCCCATATTAGTCACACAATGGTGAGTATCAGTTATTCTGGTTCGTTGAGTCAGGAGAGCTAAGCCATCTGCCCCACAAGTCATAGTACTTGTTCCTCGCTTTTCTGGCCATATATACATATTTCTCGTGAGCGGCCGTTTCAGTAACAAGCGAGACCCAGGACTGTACTGTGGGAGCATCTTTAGCTAGCCATAGTCTAGCGACACACACCTTAGCCAGGGCACATAGATTAATCAGATATCGTTTGCTAGGAGCGTCCAGGGCATCGTCCTCCAAGGCCGACAGCACACACACCGCCGGAGTACACACAACCGATGGAATTCCAGTAGACACTATGATATCAATAATACCAGACCAGAATGTTGCTATCCTAGGGCAAAGCCATATAACGTGCCAGTAATCAGCATCCAAACTGCCACATTTAGGACATCTGGTAGAATGAGTACCGCCTATGCGGGCCAATCTCACCGGTGTCATATACACTCTATGTATAATAAACAATTGGATTTGCTGATATCTAGTGGTGGTGGTAGACAACCGTGGAGAGCATAAAGCTCCCTCCCACATCTCGTCTGAAATTGGTCCCAGGTCGGATTCCCATTTATTTCTGAGAGAGGACAACGGGTCAGAGTAGTGAGATTGAAGCATACCTGTATATATATTGGAAACCAAATGCCCGTCCCCCAGACTCAGCAAGAGTGATTTAATTGGGGAGTCTAGAATCATTGGAGGGGTATTAGAAAACTGTACATTAATCGCATGTCTCAGTTGTAAATACCGATAGAAGTAAGAAGAGGGTACATTATAGTCCTGTTGGAGCTGTTGAAAGGACTTCAAGGTATCGCCATTGTACAAGTGCCCCAAGCAAGTTACCCCCCACCTCCCCCATACCGCCCTAACGTGGAGCGAAGCTAATTCTGGGAAACCAAGGACATTATCTAATGGAGTGTCTGAATCTATACCCTGGCCCCTCATGGCAGCATGTACCTGTTTCCATACAAGAATGGCCTGTCTTATTATAGGGACCTTAGATAGTTTAACATTCCCACAGAGTAGCAACTGTAATGGCGTGCCATCACGATACTCCTGCAGAAACATTTGGGAGTGTACAGTGAGACTACCGGAGTCCGTCACCCATTCCCAAACATGTGCTAATTGTGCTGCGTAATACGCGGGAGTGGCTGGAGAAACGGAGGAGTGTCTGGGCGAACGCTGGGTGTGTTTGTGACGTCAAACCAGGAACGACAAGCACTGAACTGATCGCAGATGCCGAGTAAGTCTGGAGCTACTCAGAAACTGCTAAGAGAGGTGTAATAGCAATTTTGAGAATCTTTCGTTCGCAATTTTAAGAAGCTAAGATTCACTCCCAGTAGGCGGCGGCTTAGCATGTGCAAAGCTGCTAAAAGCAGCTTGCGAGCGAACAACTCGGAATGACCACCCATGTGCAGTGCAGGGGGGGCAGATTTAACATGTGCAGAGAGAGTTAGATTTGGGTGTGGTGTGTTCAATCTGCAATCTAAATTGCAGTGTAAAAATAAAACAGCCAGTATTTACCCTGCACAGACGGGTGACGGACTCCGGTAGTCTCACTGTACACTCCCAAATGTTTCTGCAGGAGTATCGTGATGGCACGCCATTACAGTTGCTACTCTGTGGGAATGTTAAACTATCTAAGGTCCCTATAATAAGACAGGCCATTCTTGTATGAAAACAGGTACATGCTGCCATGAGGGGCCAGGGTATAGATTCAGACACTCCATTAGATAATGTCCTTGGTTTCCCAGAATTAGCTTCGCTCCACGTTAGGGCGGTATGGGGGAGGTGGGGGGTAACTTGCTTGGGGCACTTGTACAATGGCGATACCTTGAAGTCCTTTCAACAGCTCCAACAGGACTATAATGTACCCTCTTCTTACTTCTATCGATATTTACAACTGAGACATGCGATTAATATACAGTTTTCTAATACCCCTCCAATGATTCTAGACTCCCCAATTAAATCATTCCCAAACATGTGCTAATTGTGCTGCGTAATAGTAAAATTTAAAAATAGGGAGGGCTAAGCCCCCTACCGATCTTGGTCTAGACAAGGTATCAAGCTTCAACCGTGCTCTTCTGCTAGCCCAAATCAAGGAAGACAGCAAGCTGTCAATTTGCCTGAATATTTTTAAACCAATATATATAGGTGACTGCTGAAGGACATAGAGGAGCTTAGGTAGATACACCATTTTCACCAAGTTGACCCTACCAGTAGTAGTCAGAGGCAAAGTCCCCCAAACCCTAACTTTCGAACGGAGATAATCAACCAGCGGCATAATGTTAAGAGAGACATAAGTACAAGGGTCGTTCGATACCCATATACCCAGATATTTGAAAGAGTCTACCCACCTAAGCGGGATATGGATCAAAGGGGCTACTGGGATTGGACCCCTAAGTGGAGTGATAGTGGATTTGTCCCAATTTATTCTGAGCCCGGAGAAGTGTCCATAGGTATTTATCATATCCAGAATTATGGGCATAGAGGAGACATAATCATCAACGAATAGCAAGAGATCGTCAGCATATAATGCTATTCTATCTTCCCTTGCTCCCACCCTAATACCCAGAATATCTCGACTAGCTCTAATCAAACATGCCAATGGTTCAATAGCAACGGCAAACAAGGTGGGGGACAAAGGGCAGCCTTGTCTCGTTCCCCTGGACAGGGGGAAGGGACCTGATACATATCCGTTCACTGAGACCCTGGCCATGGGCAGAGAATAAAGCAATTTAACATATTTTATAAAATTGGGACCCATGCCAAATCTACTCATAGTTTCCCATAGGAAGGCCCACTCCACTGAATCAAAGGCCTTAGCGGCATCCAAAGAGGCTACAACAGAAGAACAGGCCTCCCCATGCGAAACCTGAAAATGAGTGAACAAGCGCCTTAAATTAACGGCTGTGGACTTACCAGGCATAAAGCCTGTTTGGTCCGGGTGAATGATTTGGGTTATAACCTGATTGAGTCTGGAAGCCAGGACCTTGGCCAGGATTTTAACATCCGTGGGTAATAGAGAGATAGGACGATATGACTCGACTCTCTCAGGGTCCTTATCCGGCTTTGGAATCACTATGATCAATGCCTCCGCCATAGAAGGGGGGAGCACATTTTGCGCAAATATAGTGTTAAATAACTTAAGCAGTTGAGGGGCAAAAAAATTAGTGTGTTTCTTATACAACTCCGATGGGATACCATCAAGGCTGGAGGCCTTACCATCCGGAGACGCGGTGATGGCTGCCTCTACCTCCTCCAACGATACAGGAGCGTCTAAAAGATCTCTAGCCTCACTAGAAATGCAAGGCAACTGGATTCTATCTAAATAATTACACAGTTCCAGTGGGGAACATGTTAGTTTGGAGCTATATAGCGCCTGATAATATAATACGAATTCCGTGACAATTTGGGGGGTGCGATCCAACACTGTTCTGGCCGAATTCACCACCTTTACCACCGTGTGAGAGGAACGGTCCCCTCTTGCAAGATTAGCCAAATATGAGCCCGGTTTATCCCCTGTAGCGTATTGGACATGGGAGGAGAATAGAAGCCTATGCTGGGTTTTCCCCCATAGATACTCTTTCCATTCCTTCTGAGCATGGAGCCAGTCTGATCTGGAGGTGTCCAAGCCATCCTGTATGTATACCATCTCAGAATCAATAACCCGAGCCTCCAGTTCAGTCTCACGTTTCCTAAAAGAGGATTTAAGACCACCCACTCTCCCGATCAGCGTCCCCCTCAGGAAGGCTTTAAAGGTATCCCACAGTAAGGAGATATCGGTAGTCTCTGCATGAGAATCAAAGAATTCTAACCAGCTAGCTTCCAATTCGGATCCCTCACCCATATGCGTGAGCCAGAAAGGGTTAAGTTTCCATACTGCCTGGCCCCTCTGACAGCTTAAGTCAATATGTACCGATACAGGGGAGTGATCCGAAATACCCCTAGTCTCATATTTAACACCATGAACCATAGGCAGGAGCTCCCGAGTGAGGAGAGCCAAGTCTATCCTAGAGAAGGAAATGTGGGAGTGTGAGAAACACGAATACTGCCTCAGATCAGGATATTTCAATCTCCAGGGATCGATCAAGCCCAGCTCAGAGACAGTATCTGCAAATGGAGAACGCCGTGGCTGCGGGTTGGAGGATGCCGTAGACAGCCTATCCAGCTCATGATTCAAAACATTATTAAAGTCACCCATACATATAGCAGCCACCCCTGGGGACGCAGCCAAGAAAGTAGATGCCCTTTTAAGCACGTCAGACGAGTATGGAGGGGGCACATACACAGCCAGCAACAGTAAAGGAACGGAGTTAATTTTACATTTAAGAAACACATACCTCCCCCACTGATCTGTTTGTACACTATCAAGCAAGAAGGGAACAGATTTTCTGATCAAGATCGACACTCCCCGGGACGCTGCGGTATGCATGGAATGGAAAGCCCACCCGACCCATGGCTTTTTGAGGGACATAATTCTAGTACCCACCAAGTGGGTCTCCATTAAACAGATTACATCCGAAGCATAGTGTTTGATCTGTCTAAGGACCAGGGAACGCTTGATCTTGTCATTGATCCCCCTCACGTTCCAGGACAGAAATCTAACCAAAGCCATAGCAAAGCAGCGTGATAATGAAACCGATGACCCGCGACCAGCCACCCCCAGCACCTATCCAGCAAACTATACCCATGATTAGCTGTAACAGAAGCACATCAGAAACAAGCACATTGCACATCAGAAAGTAAAAACAAAACAATAAATTCTTAACAAAACCCCCACCCCCACCCCGTATACCACTAAGAACTTGCAGCATACCCGATTCCCTAACAAACAACGCTCACAAAGAGCAATCCCTAAAAACGAAGGCAAAAAATACCTTTACACATTCTACAAAGTCAAAAAAGAAACCAAAAAAAAAAGGGGGGCCAAGAATTCAGTGACTTCAAGGCAGGAGAAGCTTCCGGCTAAATTCAAGTGTGTCCCCCCCCAAAACCATCAGAACAACCCCATCTAAATAAGCATTCGGGACCATACAACGGGACAAACATATCCAGGCGGCCCCGAAGATAACATATAGAACTGAACAAGGATATTAGCCTGAGGCATCAGGAGACAGATATACGGATAGAAGTGAGCACCGTAACATCATATTATAAGCATAACAACAGGTCTTAAGATTTTCCCATTATTCTCTCCCCCCCGCCAACAGTGACTGTATATCTCTCCCAAAAAAAAAAAAAAAAAAAAAACATAGCGGGCAGAAGAGAAACAGTATACTAGCAGATAGAGAAACCGAAAGCGTGAGTTCAGTCAGCAGCCAGCGCCCGCCGTGCCGGAAAGCGTCTGTCCAGCCACACTGATGCCTCACGGGAAGACGTGAAGAACTTAGTTTCTCCATCAGAAACAACCCGCAGTCTAGACGGAAAAAGCATGGCATAGGGGATGTTCAGTTCACGCAGCCTGCGTTTCACGGGGGTAAACTGAGCTCTATCCTTCTGAACTTCTATAGCAAAACCCGGAAAGACTGATATCGGAGAGCCGTTCCACCTCAGAGGGCCCTTAGTACGGGCCAATTTCAGAATCACATTTCTATCCCGGTAGTGAAGCAGCTTGGCAATGAACGTACGGGGTGGTGCCCCTGGTGGTAATGGACGCATCGGAACCCTGTGAGCGCGCTCCACCGCAAAGTGTGAGGTGAACTCCTCCGCTCCAAATGTATCCAGCAGCCACTTCTCAAGAAATTTTTCGGGGGAGGTACCCTCCTCTTTCTCAGGGAGTCCGACGAAGCGGACATTATTCCGTCTCAATCTTCCCTCCATATCCATCATCTTTTTATGTACCTCCGACATCTGTGACTCCAGAGCAGAAGCACGTCTACCGAGTGGTGTAACCGTGTCCTCCAGAGTGGATGTGCGTGTCTCAACTTCACCGACTCTCTCTCGCACTCGCTGGAGATCTTGGTGTATGATAGATAAGTCCGCCTGGACCTGACCGATCCTGTCGGCCAAGCGGGCCTCGCTGGCCGTGACCGCATCCAGCACCCTCTGCAAAGCGGCATCTGTAGCCTCCACAGAGGAGCCAGCTGACGGAGAAGGCGGCGACGAGGTCGACTGCACCTCCCCTTGATGAGATCGCGTCGGAGGGTTTCTGGCAAATTTCTCTAACTTCGCCGCAGCCGCGGCAGATTGCTGTGGTTTCACCATTATGGCCAAGCTGATGGTGGAGAGCAGGGAACTATAGTATATCAAAACTGTCCAGCTGCTACGTGTGAATTATATAGTATATTAAACAGTCCAGCCGCTGCCTCGACAAATAGTATATCAAAACTGTACAGAGGTTGCCAGTAGGGAAGGCAGTATATCAAATCTGACCAGCTACAGCCTGTCTTGACTCTGACCGCAATAACATCTGCAAAGGGCCACCAGGATAAGGTGAAGGTAGACCTGCACTGTTCTACAGTCCATACAATGGCAGGGTAACAGGGAAGCCCCACATAGGAGCCACACGCAGCCTGTATATAATATAATATGTGTATCACCCTTTATGCAGGGAAGCTCCCCCAGGGTGCATCTGCCCCCCCAGTAGCATAAATATGTCCCCAGGATGCAGGCAGGGAAGCAGGAGCTGTGGCTTTAAAGCAGGGGAGCGGCGGCGGGACCCGCGGCAGCGCCGCAGCAGGGATTTCCCCGGAGTCAAGCAGGGTCAGGCCGAGCGCACACAGTGTCCCCGGCGCCTCGGCTCCACACAGCGGCGGCAGCTGGAGCGAACACAGGCAGTGTGTAGCGCGGCAGCACGGGAGAGAGGAGAGCGGCTTGTCACGTGGTACGGCAGGTCCCGGAGCCCCGCTCACTCAGAACAGTCCAGCTGCAGCGGGAGTGTAACACTCGGCTCCCGAATCGACACAGGGGTCCCTCCACAGCTTCACAAAGGTATTGGGGCTATCTTTGGACCCAGGGGGGGACACAGGATGTAATATGCGGATATTATTGCCGGAGAGCCACACAACCCGTGTGCTACTCCATGTCCGCCGTCAGCTGTAGGGTATTTTAAGAGCAATATTCCGGTGTTAGTTTGCAGAAGATCGCACGCTCCTGCGAATAGTTTGGGGTGTATTAAGTGAGTAGTTATAGTTTGTATTGCTCCCATTTATAGAGATGGTGTGATTTGTTTTATTGTGGACACACATTTGTACACGTGGTCCGGACAAAGTACAAAGCACACGATATTTGTTCAATTAAGGTGAGATAGTAGGCATTTAATACAATAGCACATAACTATCCGGTTTCAAAAGCAGGTTACTCTAAAATTTAGTTTAAAAACTGTAAGCACCTCTGGAAAGAAGCTGCTGACCTAAAGGGAGTAAAAATGTTCGGGTTTTGTGTTTTGGTTTTGGATTCGGTTCCACGGACGTGTTTTGGATTCGGACGCTTTTTGGCAAAACCTCCCTGAAATTTTTTTGTAGGATTCGGGTGTTTTTTTTACAGGATGGCAGATTTAAAAAATAGTCCCCAAACAGCACATGATGCAAAGAAAAAAAGAGGTGCACCAAGATCGCTGGATGGCTAAGCTAAGCGACCCAAGTGGCCGACACAAACACCTGGCCCATCTAGGAATGGCACTGCAGTGTCAGACAGGATGGCAGATTTAAAAAATAGTCCCCAAACAGCACATGATGCAAAGAAAAAAGAGGCGCAATGAGGTAGCCGTGTGACTAAGCTAAGCGACCCAAGTGGCCGACACAAACACCTGGCCCATCTAGGAGTGGCACTGCAGTTTTCTAGCGAGAGGATGAGTGCTTCCATCCTCATATGAATCTGAACCACTAGCCATGAACATAGGCCAGGGCCTCAACCGTTCCTTGCCACTCCGTGTCGTAAATGGCATATTGGCAAGTTTACACTTCTCATCAGACGCTTTTAATTTTGATTTTAGGGTCATTTTACTGAACTTTTGTAGTATACTTGACGACACAGAGGTAGAGCAATGGACTACTGTACCGTACTGCTATATATTATATACTGGTGGTCACAGCAAAATTCTGCACTGTCCCCTCCTACTATATACTGCGCACAACTAAATTGCAGCACAGGTATGGATGCATAGTATATGTCACACGCCAGGGGCAGCGGCCGCCGCGCTTACCCCTGCGTGCCCGCTGGTCCTCCTGGCGGTCCCCGCCTCCGGTGGTCGCCGGGTCCCGGCGTCTGGCTCGCGCTCTTCCCGGCGGTTCCCCTGAGTGTGGGTGCCGCCATTACACCCGGCTATCACGTGGGTGGTGGGCAGGTGACATCACTGGCTCCCCTCCACCAATCAGAGGAAGGCGGGGAATTCAAAGGTGGATGCCGGATAGAGCCCGGCGCCTGAGTATCGTCTCTTCTTAGAAGTGTACTTCAGTGCTCCTTTGTGCAGTATGGCTCTCTGCTGTTTGAGCTCCAGTGCTTCCAGCATTCAGCGTGTTCCTCTGTCTCACAGTCTCCAGTGCTTCCAGCATTCAGCGTGTTCCTCTGTCTCACAGTCTCCAGTGCTTCCAGCATTCAGCGTGTTCCTCTGTCTCACAGTCTCCAGTGCTTCCAGCATTCAGCGTGTTCCTCTGTCTCACAGTCTCCAGTGCTTCCAGCATTCAGCGTGTCCCTCTGCCTCACAGTCTCCAGTGCTTCCAGCATTCAGCGTGTTCCTCTGCCTCACAGTCTCCAGTGCTTCCAGCATTCTGCGTGTTCCTCTGTCTCACAGTCTCCAGTGCTTCCAGCATTCAGCGTGTTCCTCTGCCTCACAGTCTCCAGTGCTTCCAGCATTCTGCGTGTTCCTCTGCCTCACAGTCTCCAGTGCTTCCAGCATTCTGCGTGTTCCTCTGTCTCACAGTCTCCAGTGCTTCCAGCATTCAGCGTGTTCCTCTGCCTCACAGTCTCCAGTGCTTCCAGCATTCAGCGTGTTCCTCTGTCTCACAGTCTCCAGTGCTTCCAGCATTCAGCGTGTTCCTCTGTCTCACAGTCTCCAGTGCTTCCAGCATTCAGCGTGTTCCTCTGCCTCACAGTCTCCAGTGCTTCCAGCATTCAGCGTGTTCCTCTGTCTCACAGTCTCCAGTGCTTCCAGCATTCAGCGTGTCCTTCTCCCCTACAGTCTACAGTACTTCCGACATCCAGTGTGTCTCTCCGCTGTACAAACTACAGTGCACTCAGTGTGCTTCAGTATCGCTCACAAGTTTCTCATCACTCAGTGTGCTTCAGCATCGCTCACAAGTTTCTCACCACTCAGTGTGCTTCAGCATCGCTCACAAGTTTCTCACCACTCAGTGTGCTTCAGCATCGCTCACAAGTTTCTCACAACTCAGTGTGCTTCAGCATCGCTCACAAGTTCTCACCACTCCGAGTGCTTCAGCATTTGCCCGCAAGTCTTCCATCATTCAGTGCGTTTCAGCATTGCTCTCAACTCCCCTTCAATAGGTGATTCTTCAGCATCGTTCTCGAACTCCAGTTGCCGTTTTGGTCCTGCATGAGGAAGACCTATATCCGGCCGTCTATACTCCGGCCCAGCTGCGGTTCCTCTTCCCGACCATCGGAAGAACCCCTGAGTTCTCAACTCTCTCAACCCAGGTCAGTGACAGTATACTCAGGCCACATGGACCCGGGGGATCGGAACACAGAGTCAAGCGTCATCCAAAATTTGTCTTCTCGAGCTCAGAGTCAAGAGGCGGCACAGGAATTGTCCGGCCGTCTGGATCAAATTCAAGCATCTCTGGCTTCAGTTGTTCCGTCTCCTGTTCCTGTACCCGCTCCAGTAGCCGTTTCCAGTAATGTCCAACCCTCTGCTGGAATCAGTTCACGTCTTCAGCTTCCTACTCCCTCCCGCTATAATGGGAATCCAAAGAATTGCCGCGGTTTTTTAAACCAGTGCGAGGTGCACTTTGAACTTCTTTCACACAATTTCACTATGGATCGGTCTAAATAATGAAATAACTGTGAAATATTTGGTTAGGATGAGCCGGCAGCTGAGAAATCAACAAAGAAATCTAAAGCTGGTGATTCCTGACCTACCGAACAGTAATTGTCATGACATTGAGCCTGGGGATTATGTGATGATTCAAAATTTCTTACGCTCAGGTTGCCTCATACACAGTGGGAAGGACCATACCAAGTCTTGTTAACCAGCACGACAGCACTAAAGGTCGCCGAAAGAGAGACTTAGGTCCACTCGTCCCACTGCAAGAAGGTCGCTGACCCGGAGAGAACTCATGACAAAGAGCAAGGTGAAGAGAACCTCGTATCACTAGAGTGTTTGTTCCGGGAAAGTTGAGAGGCAGGACTGTTGAACGGCACCTGAGCGCGGAGAGCAACAAGACCAAGGACGGTTGTTTTCTTTTTTTCACCCCCCCTGCATTTTCCTTTATTTTCTCCTCCTTATTTTCCTTCTTTCCCCTAACGAAATGGATCTATCACAAGAAATTGCGTTTCGGGTTCTAGTAGTAATTCAGTTTTTGATCAGGACAATTTGTTTTGGTGAGGGTCCCAGAGAGGTCGAGCGGGGATCTGGAATGGGTTCTGATGGCGAGTACGAATTTGTAGGATCGCAGGAGCAGCACATCACTCGAGTAAAGGCTGGTATCAGTAAGCGCTCGGGTAGTCATGGAGCTCGGAGGCAATGTGAAGGGTTATTGTCTGATGAATATTGTATTTGTAGGAATTGTGAGAACATAGTCGATGATGGGTGCATCCAGAGATGTCAGTCCAACATTAATATCGACATGGACCGACATCCGTTGAGTGATTACCACTCACTAGTGGGTAAGGTTTTAAACCAGACGGAATGTTGGGTGTGCTCACAAGTACCTCATGGTCAGAGTAAATCAGGATTAGTACCATACCCTTTAGCAATAGATGAGGTACTCGAATTACGTGGTGGGAGACCGGTGGACAAAAAATTAAATATCTCTAGGCCCCCTAGCCTGAAGCTCCACCAGTACAACGTAGATGGGTCCCTGTTGTGTTTCAACATTTCTAATTAACCGAAAACCCGGAAATTGGGAAGTGACTTGGAATAACCAGACAATGACTTTTTCACACAGAGCTGATAGGATTCCTATTGACTCTGAACTTGTACGCCAGATATCCAACAGTTGAGGTATTTTCGATATAGGTATACACGTGGAAGCAAGACCATGTGGGTTGGAAAAGTATCGTCAGGGTATTGTGCCCATATCATCCAGCCCGATACTTGCACTGAGCAAATGAGAGAACTAGGGATTGGTTTCTTTACCTGGAAAGTTTGCAACATGGTGATGTTACATTTTGTCCCCTATGTTCTCCCAGATGATTCCTATTTCATATGTGGGAGGAAAGTGTACAAGTGGCTTGCTCCAAGCTCTGAGGGATTGTGTTACATTTGAAGGGTACTACCAGAGGTCATGACCATAACCCAGGATAAGATGAAAGACGTTCACTGCAGCGCTCAGACTCCTTATACTCATACCCACTATGAACACATCATCAAGAGACACCTCATAGATAGGGCAGAGCACGCAGCCTCTGATTTGATCCATGAATCCACCGGGATTCAGTTCCTTCTCGCATTAGATATCACCCGCACTGCCAGAGGACCTATAAATTATAGGTACATCCATGCGCTAGCGAACTTGATAGACAATATCACAGAGATGTATGATGACACCTTCAGGTATATGGGAAGGGATTTACAAGCCTACAAGAAGGAACTGATCCAGCACAGGATGGTCCTTAATTATGTTACAGCCGTGACAGGTGGGTACTGTGTTACCCTGGCAACTCAATATGGCGTGAAGTGTCGTACGTATATCACAAATAGCACTGATGACCGCACGGAGATCATCGATCAAAAGATGGACGAGAACTTACAGTTGAAGTGGGAGTTCAGGAGGAAGGACAACCTTACCTAGCGACTGAGGGTAATGAACTGACCGGCTGGGTCTCATGGTTGAACCCATGCAAATGGTTCTCAGGGTTAGGAGAGTGGGCTCAAAATGTCATTATGAGTGTGGGGAAGTTTCTCCTTTGTATCCTGGGAGTCATCATAATTATTGGTCTGATATTCAGGTGTGTTCGAATTTCTAACGCGACGCAAGCGCAGCACAAATTTGATGAGTCTAAGGAGCGTGGGCGCTGTTACAGCAGCAAATTTAATTTATGACCCCTCAATAGAAACTGTGATATGATAAGGATTGTAAAAATGAATTTCATGGCCTGTTTCTTTCTCCCGTTTTTCTCTGTCTCCCGCTCTACCCAGATACATTCAACTGGAAAAGACGTCAACCCTACCCAAAATGTTTATGTGAATGTATTTTTATATATGTGTCTTATCTTCATCTCTGCAACCTCCAGTTAATGGCACACAAAGTCGACAGGTGATAGCCACATATACTAGCACTCACATATGTTCCCCCTCCATGTATCATCAACTAAATGTGCTCCCCATTTGTTGGAATAAGAAGCCGAAAAGAGCTCTGTAATGTTTGTTTGCCCATTTACAGACCCTTAATACGGGATGAGAAGGATTTAATGTATACTTCGCAATACCTCGAAGCTTATTTAGAACATATACGGCACGATGATACATGCCCCTCAAACATTTATTCATACATACATGCTTTTTACTATCACGCTAGGTCATAAATTTCCTACCTACAACTCTCCCCCGATCATCCAAGCTTCTGTATATATTGTATAGGTAATATTTTTCTGTTTATTGATTAGTTAGTGGCAGTTATTGATGACTGCCAAAGGGTGGACTGTCGTAGTCGAAAAATATTGCAGTACACACATCACGTACAAACTACACACAGATGGCCTCCGTGCGTGTACTTGCTCTGCCGTGCATGCGCATTTTCACCTTAATCGCTCCATTGCGAAAATCGTCAACGAGCGAACAACTCGGAATGACCCCCAATGTACTAATAACCTATTACTATTGTAGAGAGTGCTGCCTGGCCGCTGTGACTGTGTGTAATTCACAATCAGAGTGTCGAAGTCGAAAAATATTGCAGTACACACATCACGTACAAACTACACACAGATTGCCTCCATGCGCGTACATGCTCTGCCGTGCGTGCGCATATTCACAATTTGCGTATTAGCGCGTGGTATGGGTAATTACAGTAGTGTACATAATCGCATGGAAAAGCCATAAAAACACATTACATATTTAATCCAAATAGTGCACAATGTACACATAGTCTCCCTGCACCACACCAGTGAGTTACACATGTTTAAATGGTATAAGAACAAAGGGATTCACCTTTACAGGACAGGAGGGGACAGAACTAGGTTATAAGGAGGTGTTTAGTATTCAGCTGTAGAGTATTTTAAGAGCAATATTCCGGTGTTAGTTTGCAGAAGATCGCACGCTCCTGTGAATAGTTATGCGCAGGAGCAGAATATAAATATTAACTGTATTTACTGTACACTTGATATGCGGTGGGAACCCAGAGGAGACCATCTGCAAGTGCACCTGGAACAGACATCGCCCACCTATTCAAACTGACCTATGACCTCTCCTGTACTGTAAATGACCATTCCTGTGTCCAATGGATAAAGAGATTACAGTTCACAGTTCCGGGAAGCGCAGGCGAAACCAAAACGTATGTACCATTGACTGTAGCCATTTTCTTATTGTATTGTATTGTTGTTATTGTAACCCCCTGCTAGTAAAGAACCGTTGGTGGGTCAGATCCCAACATAGTCTTTGAAATACAAATTGGTGTTGTGTCTCTCTTTCCCTGCTAGTGTTATATAAGTGTAATCTAGTCACACGTGTAGCTGCAAAGTGCTCACGGTGTGTCTTTGTGTGTGTACACACCGTGTGTACTTTGTACGACCATCGCCGCGTTTGTACGCAAAGTGCGTACACGGTACGAGGCTTTGTATGCAAACTGGGTAAAAAGTACGTAGGCTAAGGATTGATTACAGTGGCCGCAGCGGCTCCATTTAAAGTGTATTGAATGTCTTTTTAAAGTGTTGCTTTTAGTCCTGTAAGTAAATCAACATTTACAAGAGCATCCAGGCTTCACGCTCTACCTGCGTTCGAAGGCCACTACAATTGTGGTGCCCTGGGCAGTTGCCCAGGGTGCCTATACATTAAGATGGCCCTGAGCTGTGGCATAACACTAAGGACGACTCTGACACAAATTGTGCTTCTATAGATAAAACAGGACAGGCACTTTATTGGGGCAATTACAGTTATTCTAAGGCGATCAGATCACTGTAATAAGATAACATGCTCTGTAATAGTTCTTTGTAAGCCTATGTCTGTGGTACTGCCCTATATCCATCTAACCAATCCTGTTCTGTGACAGACTCAGTTATTATTTAATTCAAACCGAGAGACGTCATATATACCTCACTCAGTGTGGCCGCTTTGGTGATTAGCTCATAGTCCTGGCAGTCCTGGTCGGAATGTTCAGAATCTAAAAGAAATAACACAATCAATGACAAAAGAAAACGTCATAGAAAACGTATTGGAGCGTCCTGCATAGGAGCGAGCGGTGATGGAGTCTGGTACGTGATTTGTGCTGCTATGTGTATGAAGGAGAAGTACCGGGACCGTAAAGAAATATATTTATATAATTTATTTATCCAGCATTTATGACCTATCATCAGCGATTAGTCTGCCCTGTATTGACTGCTGCATCTGTACAACAGCTGTTATCATACCTGCATGTGCAGGGACTTGTGTTTGCTGACTTTATCCGACAACGTCCTGAGAGGGAGGAGACTAAGCTACAGCTGGGTGGATGATATAAAGTAATACAAGGTAGTAGTTATGCTGAACACGCTACCACAATGCACTCATAGAAGCAGGGTTACTAAATTAATATTGTCTATTCAAGATAAAGGTTTAATTACAGTATAGGGGAAGACATTTATTAGTGCACAGCAGACATCCTGTCAGTATTAGTGATAGCCTTTGAGCCGTGCAGGCGATGTTTTCTCTGTCGGTCATATTGGTGCTGCATTGATGTGTGGGGGTGGGGTGGGGGAGGACCACACCTATATACTTTTAGGATATCCACTCTCGGAAAAAAAACCTGTGGCTCTGTGCTGCATTGTGGGGGGAGCGGGGCCATGATAATTTAGCAGAGGCTTGGCTTGAAGATGCAAATTGCATAAGCAAGGCCTTGTTTTTTTCTAATTAAGAGGGACATGTACTAAGCAGTGATAAAAGTGGAGAAGTGAGCCAGTTGAGAAGTTGCCCATGGCAACCAATCTGCATTGAGGTAACATTTATAATTTGCATACTATAAAAATATACAGAGCAGCTGATTGGTTGCCATGGGCAACTTCTCCACTGGCTCACTTCTCCACTTTTATCACTGCTTAGTAAATGTCCCCCTTATATAAATTGTATTTTATGCTTTGTGGCCCTTATTGTCTACATACAAAGCAACGTTATTGTTTTATTTTCATACCTCTGGTCTATGATAAGAAGAGGTAGGTGGGACCTGATAATGACAGTTTCCTACCCACCATGCAGCAGGTAGACCGCCCTGTGGGACAGTTATCACTTCTCTCAGAATTCCCAAAAGTACCACCATAAATCAGCAGTCTCCCAGAGATTCCGGGAGAATAGGTAACTAAGCAATGACAGCCATTTTATGGCTGAACCAATATTTGTAAGAATGCTACCAATCAATTCAGTATGACCCGGTAACATCACTGAGACATGAGGCACAAAGGTCCTATGCAGAAAGATGGTGGAATGCACTCCTCATGGACGCATGAAATTAGTGGTATCAGGAACAACAGCCCACAATATAGCTGCCTCGTGTAGGAGAGGGATACAAAGAATTACAAAATGGCTTCTGTAACCCGTTACCACATTGACGCCTCAGGCGGGCTGGCCTTTATCAACACAAACCTCGCCCTGTTACAGACTGAACCTCATATTTCTCTGACGTCCTAGTGGATGCTGGGAACTCCGTAAGGACCATGGGGAATAGCGGCTCCGCAGGAGACTGGGCACAAAAGTAAAGCTTTAGGACTACCTGGTGTGCACTGGCTCCTCCCCCTATGACCCTCCTCCAAGCCTCAGTTAGATTTTTGTGCCCGGCCGAGAAGGGTGCACACTAGGGGCTCTCCTGAGCTTCTTAGTGAAAGTTTAGTTTTAGGTTTTTTATTTTCAGTGAGACCTGCTGGCAACAGGCTCACTGCATCGAGGGACTAAGGGGAGAAGAAGCGAACCTGCCTGCTTGCAGCCAGCTTGGGCTTCTTGGCTACTGGACACCATTAGCTCCAGAGGGACCGAACACAGGCCCAGCCTCGGAGTCCGGTCCCAGAGCCGCGCCGCCGGCCCCCTTACAGAGCCAGAAGCAAGAAGAGGTCCGGAAAATCGGCGGCAGAAGACATCAGTCTTCACCAAGGTAGCGCACAGCACTGCAGCACTGCAGCTGTGCGCCATTGCTCCTCATACACACCTCACACTGTAGTCACTGAGGGTGCAGGGCGCTGGGGGGGGGGGCGCCCTGAGCAGCAATAAAAACACCTTGGCTGGCAAACATACATCACATCTAACCCCCAGGGCTATATGGATGTATTTTAACCCCTGCCAGAATCCATAAAAATGCCTATCTCCTCAGCACACTGGCGCCATTTTCTCTCACAGCTCCGTTGGAGGGAAGCTCCCTGGCTCTCCCCTGCAGTTACTACACTACAGAAAGGGGTTAAAAAAGAGAGGGGGGCACTAATTAGGCGCAGTATTAATAAAACAGCAGCTATAAGGGGAAAAACACTTCTATAAGGTTATCCCTGTATATATATAGCGCTCTGGTGTGTGCTGGCATACTCTCCCTCTGTCTCCCCAAAGGGCTAGTGGGGTCCTGTCCTCTATCAGAGCATTCCCTGTGTGTGTGCTGTGTGTCGGTACGATTGTGTCGACATGTATGAGGAGGAAAATGGTGTGGAGGCGGAGCAAATTGCCTGTAATGGAGATGTCACCCCCTAGGGAGTCGACACCTGAGTGGCTGAGCTTATGGAAGGAATTACGTGACAGTGTCAGCTCTTTACAAAAGATTGATGACATGAGACAGCCGGCTACTCAGCCGGTGCCTGTCCAGGTGTCTCAAAAGCCATCAGGGGCTCTAAAACGCCCGTTACCTCAGATGGCAGATACAGACGCCGACACGGATACTGACTCCAGTGTCGACGATTAAGAGACGAATGTGACTTCCAATAGGGCCACACGTTACATGATTGAGGCTATGGAAAATGTTTTACATATTTCTGATAATAGCAGTACCACTAAAAAGGGTATTATGTTGGGTGAGAAAAAACTGCCTGTAGTTTTTCCTGCATCTGAGGAATTAAATGAAGTGTGTGATGATGCGTGGGTTTCCCCCGATAAAAACTGTTAATTCCTAAAAAGTTATTAGCATCATACCCCTTCCTGCCAGAGGATAGGGCACGTTGGGAAACACCCCCTAGGGTGGATAAAGCGCTCACACGCTTGTCTAAACTACAAGTCCCCGGATACGGCAGCCCTTAAGGAACCTGCTGACAGAAAGCAGGAAAATATCCTTAAATGGATATACACTCACACGGGTGTGATACTGCGACCAGCAATCGCCTCAGCCTGGATGTGCAGTGCTGGGGTGGCTTGGTCGGATTCCCTGACTGACAATATTGATACCCTAGATAGGGACAGTATATTACTGACTATAGAGCATTTAAAAGATGCATTTCTATATATGCGTGATGCACAGAGGGATATTTGCCGACTGGCATCAAGAGTAAGTGCGCTGTCCATTTCTGCCAGAAGAGGGTTATGGACAAGACAGTGGTCAGGTGATGCTGATTCCAATATGGAAGTATCGCCTTATAAAAGGGAGGAGTTATTTTGGCCACGGCAACGGCTGGGAAATCCACATTTTTACCCCAGGTAGCCTCTCAACATAAGAAGACGCCGTATTATCAGGCGCAGTTCTTTAGGCAGCATGACGCTGGGGCTTTACAAGCGGACTCAGGCACGATGGGGGCCCGTCTCAAAAATTTCAGCGTGCAGTGGGCTCACTCACAGGTGGACCCCTGGATCCTTCAGGTGGTATCTCAGGGGTACAAATTGGAATTCGAGACGTCTCCCCTTCGCCGTTTCCTAAAGTCTGCTTTACCGACGTTTCCCTCCGACAGGGAGGCGGTATTGGAAGCCATTCACAAGCTGTATTCCCAGCAGGTGATAATCAAGGTACCCCTCCTACAACAGGGAAAGGGGTATTATTCCACGCTGTTTGTGGTACCGAAGCCGGACGGCTCGGTGAGACCTATTTTAAATCTGAAATCCTTGAACACTTACATACAAAGGTTCAAATTCAAGATGGAGTCACTCAGAGCGGTGACTGCGAACCTGGAAGAAGGGGATTATATGGCGTCTCTGGACATCAAGGATGCTTATCTCCATGTCCCAATTTACCCTTCTCACCAAGGGTACCTCAGGTTTGTGGTACAGAACTGTTACTATCAGTTTCAGACGCTGCCGTTTGGTTTGTCCACGGCACCCCGGGTCTTTACCAAAGTAATGGCCGAAATGATGATACTCCTTCGAAGGAAGGGAGTTTTAGTTATCCCTTACTTGGACGATCTCCTGATAAGGGCAAGATCCAGGGAACAGTTGGTAGTCGGGGTAGCACTATCTCAAGTAGTGTTGCGGCAGCACGGTTGGATTCTCAATATTCCAAAATCGCAGCTGATCCCGAGGACACGTCTTCTATTCCTAGGGATGATCCTGGACACAGTCCAGAAAAATGTGTTTCTCCCGGAGGAGAAAGCCAGGGAGTTATCCGAACTAGTCAGAAACCTCCTAAAACCAGGCCAAGTGTCAGTGCATCAGTGCACAAGGGTCCTGGGAAAAATGGTGGCTTCCTACGAAGCAATTCCATTCGGCAGATTCCACGCAAGAACTTTCCAGTGGGACCTGCTGGACAAATGGTCCGGATCGCATCTTCAGATGCATCAGCGGATAACCCTGTCACCAAAGACAAGGGTGTCTCTCCTGTGGTGGTTGCAGAGTGCTCATCTTCTAGAGGGCCGCAGATTCGGCATTCAGGACTGGGTCCTGGTGACCACGGATGCCAGCCTGCGAGGCTGGGGAGCAGTCACACAGGGAAGAAATTTCCAGGGCTTGTGGTCAAGCCTGGAGACATCACTTCACATAAATATCTTGGAGCTAAGGGCCATTTACAATGCCCTAAGCCAAGCAAGACCTCTGCTTCAAGGTCAGCCGGTGCTGATCCAGTCGGACAACATCACGGCAGTCGCCCACGTAAACAGACAGGGCGGCACAAGAAGCAGGAGGGCAATGGCAGAAGCTGCAAGGATTTTTCGCTGGGCGGAAAATCATGTGATAGCACTGTCAGCAGTGTTCATTCCGGGAGTGGACAACTGGGAAGCAGACTTCCTCAGCAGGCACGACCTCCACCCGGGAGAGTGGGGACTTCACCCAGAAGTCTTCCACATGATTGTAAACCGTTGGGAAAAACCAAAGGTGGACATGATGACATCCCGCCTAAACAAAAAATTGGACAGGTATTGCGCCAGGTCAAGGGACCCTCAGGCAATAGCTGTGGACGCTCTGGTAACACCGTGGGTGTACCAGTCAGTGTATGGGTTCCCTCCTCTTCCTCTCATACCAAAAGTACTGAGAATTATAAGACGGAGGGGAGTAAGAACTATACTCGTGGCTAAGGATTGGCCAAGAAGGACTTGGTACCCGGAACTTCAAGAGATGCTCACGGAGGACCCGTGGCCTCTACCTCTAAGAAGGGACCTGCTCCAGCAAGGACCCTGTCTGTTCCAAGACTTACCGCGGCTGCGTTTGACGGCAGGGCGGTTGAACGCCGGATCCTAAAGGAAAAAGGCATTCCGGATGGTCATCCCTACCCTGATCAAAGCCAGGAAGGATGTAACCGCAAAGCATTATCACCGCATTTGGCGAAAATATGTTGCGTGGTGCGAGGCCAGTAAGGCCCCGATGGAGGATTTTCAACTAGGCCGATTCCTGCATTTCCTGCAAACAGGAGTGTCTATGGGCCTAAAATTGGGGTCCATTAAGGTTCAAATTTCGGCCCTGTCAATTTTCTTCCAGAAAGAACTAGCTTCAGTTCCTGAAGTTCAGACGTTTGTAAAAGGGGTACTGCATATACAGCCTCCTTTTGTGCCTCCAGTGGCACCTTGGGATCTCAAGGTAGTTTTGGGGTTCCTAAAGTCACATTGGTTTGAACCACTTGAATCTGTGGAGTTAAAATATCTCACATGGAAAGTGGTCATGCTGTTGGCCCTGGCCTCGGCCAGGCGCGTGTCAGAATTGGCGGCTTTATCCTGTAAAAGCCCTTATCTGATCTTCCATTCAGACAGGGCGGAATCGAGGACTCGTCCTCATTTTCTCCCTAAGGTGGTTTCAGTGTTTCATCTGAACCAACCTATTGTGGTACCTGCGGCTACTAGTGACTTGGAGGACTCCAAGTTGTTGGACGTAGTCAGGGCCCTGAAAATATATGTTTCCAGGACGGCTGGAGTCAGAAAATCTGACTCGCTGTTTATCCTGTATGCACCCAACAAGCTGGGTGCTCCTGCTTCTAAGCAGACTATTGCTCGTTGGATTTGTAATACAATTCAGCTTGCACATTCTGTGGCAGGCCTGCCACAGCCAAAATCTGTAAAAGCCCATTCCACAAGGAAGGTAGGCTCATCTTGGGCGGCTGCCTGAGGGGTCTCGGCTTTACAACTTTGCCGAGCAGCTACTTGGTCAGGGGCAAACACGTTTGCTAAGTTCTACAAATTTGATACCCTGGCTGAGGAGGACCTGGAGTTCTCTCATTCGGTGCTGCAGAGTCATCCGCACTCTCCTGCCCGTTTGGGAGCTTTGGTATAATCCCCATGGTCCTTACGGAGTTCCCAGCATGCACTAGGACGTCAGAGAAAATAAGAATTTACTTACCGATAATTCTATTTCTCGTAGTCCGTAGTGGATGCTGGGCGCCCATCCCAAGTGCGGATTGTCTGCAATACTTGTACATAGTTATTGTTACAAAAATCGGGTTATTGTTGTTGTGAGCCATCTATCCAGAGGCTCCTCTGTTATCATGCTGTTAACTGGGTTCAGATCACAGGTTGTACGGTGTGATTGGTGTGGCTGGTATGAGTCTTACCCGGGATTCATAAATCCTTCCTTATTGTGTACGCTCGTCCGGGCACAGTATCCTAACTGAGGCTTGGAGGAGGGTCATAGGGGGAGGAGCCAGTGCACACCAGGTAGTCCTAAAGCTTTACTTTTGTGCCCAGTCTCCTGCGGAGCTGCTATTCCCCATGGTCCTTACGAAGTTCCCAGCATCCACTACGGACTACGAGAAATAGAATTATCGGTAAGTAAATTCTTATTTTTTCTCTAGCCTATAAAACTGATCTCTGCAAGCTTACCGGGCGTACTGATCACATGTACGTTGATTATTCTGTACCCCAAGCATTTAGAGAGGTGTTTAAAGTCTTCCTCAGAGGAATAAGAAGTTGTATTGCTTTGAGCTAAAATAAAGTTGAAAAAAAAATATATTACACACAAAGTACCATTGGGGGTAGATTTACTCAAGCTTCTAAAACACAGTGGAATTATTTCCCAGACAAACAAATCAGCAACTGGCTATCATTTTCTAGAAATGATAGATAGAATCTGATTGGTCATTACTAAAAACACTAATATATCTAATTGGAAACAATTAGCATCTAGACCGACGCAAGGACAAGATGCGTCGGGGTGGGGGGGGGTTCAATAAGCAGAGTCAGGTATGAACATGGCATAAGTAGTGAATGCACCTCCAGGGGCGTAATAAGAGAGGAGGGCGCCGGTGTGCAGTCTTCATCCGAGTCCACTCCTCTTTAGCCGGCGGCGCGAGGGCGTAGACTCTGGCGCCATGCGTGTGCAGGTCACCGGGGAAATGGTACGGTGGCTATTCGATTTTCTCTCCACGCGTCAGGCAGGTTACTATTCCCAATCGCAGTCCACGTGGATGGTAAATCAAGCAAAAGTTGAAAAATATGTGAACCCCCTCAAAAAATTTGTGTCGACCATATGCGTGTCAACCATTCAGCTTTTGTACCTGTCGACCTTAAGCACCGTGTACAGTTTACCAGTTGACCTTTTGACCACGCCGGCCTACTGCAGGTCAACCTTTTGATGTCGCCCTATTGACTAACTTGACACTGTCTACTGTAGATATACATTAGAAACCACTTATAAGCATATGAGCTCCCCCCTTCCCCTTCCTACACAGAGTAGGAATCATGTTTTGGGGGGATGCACTGTAATCCCGCCATTAGATCACAGCTGCAGCAGTTAGACTATATTTGCATAACAGGGTGTGTCTTAGACACGTTCGGCAAATTAGCAGCTGTCAGCATCATCCACTCATAAACTGCACCATCAATACAAGTCCAGGGGGGCCCACACCACACACCCATGTTTAATTACTTACCTATGTCCTGCATCGGCGTTACTGCTGCACCAGATATCACTTGGAAAATAGCAAGGCAGCCATTTTCCCTGTGATTCGCGCATGCGCAGTAGAAATTTATCTCCGGAAACCTGGCATCCTCCATGTTCCCAGAGACCTGTGCATGTGCAATAGAGATTAGTTACTGGGAACATGGCAGGCGCCATGTTTCCTGAGACCTGCACAGCATCTACTGCATCGCAGGAATTAGAGGGCCCACATGGAGTGCGCACACAGGCCCCCTTCTCTCTTACACCGCCCCTGGATATGACCTGGCAACGAATCTGACATTAAACAGCAACCAGCGCGCAGGAATGGAGAATGGGAGATAGGGACTGCTCTGCAGGACTGCAGGGTATGGAAGACTGTGAGAGTTATAGTTACAGTATAGTCTGACTCCGCCTTCATCTTCATACAGGATCACATGGTCCTTCATTGGGTAAACTGAGAATGTATGGTCATCCTCCTTTGCTGTGGAATAAAAGAAAGAATATATAATAATAATGTTATGAATATAGCAGTGTGATGGCATCAGGGGTTTCACAAAGGTCACGTTTGCTTTTTTTCGGTGCTAACAAGCGTATAAAGTAGGAGTGGAGAGATATATGGTTTGTATTGTGTGTAGATTAGAGCATTGATTACTTTTATTTATAGATTACATTATTGGTATTCAAAAAGAAGCATGTTATATGTATAAGCTGGGTGCACCCTAGACGATATATGTCGTCTGATCCCGGTCGGATCGGAGCGACATATCGGGTACATAATCTACTCTGTACCCATGATATGCACGCTCCCGCGGGTCACTAGCGACATCCCCCGTCGGCCCTGCAGCAGGGCAGACGGGGGATGTCACCGGTGGCATTTACATGCTGCAGAATGCAGCATGTCACGTGACTCCCCACCCGTCAGACATGGCATCGGCAAGTGTGGACGCACCTGCCGCATGCGGGATCCCATCAGCAGTGATGTCAGGGTGGGTACACTTGGCTTAGGGGGTCATTCCGACCCGATCGCACGCTGCACTTCTTCGCAGCGGTGCGATCGGGTCGGAACTGCGCATGCGCGGCGTGCGCATTGCGCACATGCGTAGTTGCCGTTGCCGGGCAACAACGTGGGGAATGAGGAAAGCGGTTGCAGCGGCGACCGCAAGAAGAATGACAGGAGGAAGGCGTGTCGGGGCGTCAACTGACAGTTTTCCGGAAGTGGTTCGGCGAATGCAGGCGTGTCTAGGCGTTTTGAGGGCGGATGTCTGACGTCAATTCCGGGTCCTGCATCGCTGGATCCATCGCAAATGGTAAGTAGGTCTAGGGCTGGTCTTGCTTTACTTGAAACTTTTTCAGCATAGCAGGGCTGCACGAGCGTTTGCTGCCCTGCTATGCAGAAATATACTCCCCCATAGGCGGCGTCAGGTTGATCGCACCAGCAGCAAAAAGTTGCTACGTGTGATCAACTCGGAATGACCTTCTTAGTGTGTACCCAGCTTAATGTGCCCCCATCAGGAAACAAATAAAGTATAAAACATTGGGTAACATTTCTCAGAGTTAATCTTAATCTGGGTACACACTAGTGCGATGTCGGCATGAAATGCCATTTCGTTACGACATTTTGCCTACATCACTCAGTGTGTACTCATCATTACGCACGCCCGCGGCCGCTAGCGACGGACGCTTGGTTCTATGTGCTGCACATAAAACCAAGCGTTGTCACTAGCGTCCTGTAGAATATTAATGGTGGACGGAACATGTTTGTTCCAACCATTATTAGTATTGCCCCATGTGTACACACAATCTAGGGCTGACCGGGATTCGTACCGACGTCTGAACGAATCCCCGTCACTCTAGTGTGTATTCACCATTAGTGACCTGATTTTGGAATTGTAAATATCTGCATTACAGTTATACAAGTGGCCCCAGAGCCGTCCCTAGGCATAGGTAAACTAGGCAGTTGCCTAGGGCATCTGGTATGCCTAGGGGCACAAGCAGCTTCTGCTGATTAAAATGCTATGCGGCATGCCTATATTCTGTGTGTAGCATTTCGTATGCAGATACAGCCACAGTCGCACACAGTATATAGGCATGCCACATATCATTTTAATAAGCAGAAGCTGCTTGTGCATCCTAGCCACATAGCAATGCAAATAAGATGCATTTTCATAAAAAAAATAGGCACCCGACGTTAGCAGAGCTGCCAGATGACTCACGCCAGGAACTATATGTGTCATTATGTGTGTAAGGGCATTAATAATGTGTAACATATGTGTAAGGGGCACTGTGTGTGTCATTATGTGAATAAGGGCACTAATAATGTGCGGCATATGTGTAAGGGACATTATGTGTGTCATTATGTGTATAAGGGCATTCACAATGTGTGGCATATGTGTAAGGGAAATTATGTGTATAAGGGCATTAATAAGGGTTGGCATAATGTTGATAAGGATATTAATAATGTGTGTCATATGTGTAAGGGGCATCACTGTGGGGTTTAATGTGTATAAATGCATTACCAATGTGTGGCATTATGTGTATAAGGTGCTTTACTGTGTGGTGTAACGTATAGAAAGGGCAATACTGTGTGGTCTAATGAAAATAAAGAGCAATATGGTGTGGTGTAATGTGAATAAGGAGCAATATGGTGTGGTGTAATGAGAATAAGGAGCAATATGGTGTGGTGTAATGTGAATAAAGAGCAATATGGTGTGGTGTAATGTGAATAAGGAGCAATATGGTGTGGTGTCATGAGAATAAAGAGCAATATGGTGTGGTGTAATGTGAATAAGGAGCAATATGGAGTGGTGTAATGAGAATAAAGAGCAATATGGTGTGGTGCAATGTGAATAAGGAGCAATTCAGTATGATGTTATGTGAATGAGGGGCACTACTGTGAGGAGTAACGTTTATAAGGTAAAGTGTTACTACTGTGTGATGTAATGTGAATAAGGGACACTATCGCATTATAAATTGTGAATAAAGTTGCACTACTGTGAGGCATAAGTTGAATTGTGGGTATGCCCCTTGCCAGCAAAAACACATACCTTTTTGGGCTGTGCGCCAAATGTGCACACTGTTCTTATTTAAATTACAGGGGGTAGGAAGAAAAGAAAAAAAGGACTACTATGGGTGTAGGGTGATTGTGCTGGGAAAGGGGTGCAGGGTCAGAGGCGGAACTAGCGGTGGTGCTAGGGGGCACCAGCCAAAATCTTGCCTAGGGCATCATATTGGTTAGGGCCGGCTCTGAGTGGCCCAGTAGGTAAGAGCTGACATTGTGGCTGCTAATGCATCTCAGTCTCATTAGAGGGGTGACTCAGTAGGTAAGAGCTGACACTGTGGCTGCTAATGCATCTCAGTCTCATTAGAGGGGTGACTCGGTAGGTAAGAGCTGACACTGTGGCTGCTAATGCATCTCAGTCTCATTAGAGGGGTGACTCAGTAGGTAAGAGCTGATACTGTGGCTGCTAATGCATCTCAGTCTCATTAGAGGGGTGACTCAGTAGGTAAGAGCTGACACTGTGGCTGCTAATGCATCTCAGTCTCATTAGAGGGGTGACTCAGTAGGTAAGAGCTGACACTGTGGCTGCTAATGCATCTCAGTTTCATTAGAGAGGTGACTCAGTAGGTAAGAGCTGATTCTGTGGCTGCTAATGCATCTCAGTCTCATTAGAGGTGACTCAGTAGGTAAGAGCTGATACTGTGGCTGCTAATGCATCTCCGTCTCATTAGAGAGATGACTCAGTAGGTAAGAGCTGACACTGTGGCTGCCACCACATCTTAGACTCTGCTAAAGAGGAAACTGGGCACAAATGTCACTTGTCTAGGCTACAGGGTTGGACTGGCCCACCGGGGTATAGGGTAAACCCCCCAGTGGGCCCCACTGCCTGAGTGCCCACCTCCCCGCTATTGATCGGGTTTCAGGCTGAGCACTTGAATTATGCATATGTTACCTTATACTGCACAGGACTACAGTGTATTCTCTACAGTGCATTGCTGTTATTACTCTGGTACATTATCATGCATGCACTGGCAGTATGTACTACCAGAGCCGGCCCTAACCAATATGATGCCCTAGGCAAGATTTTGGCTGGTGCCCCCTAGCACCACCGCTGGTTCTGCCTCTGACCTTGCACTTCTTTCCCAGCACCATCACCCCTCACCCATAGCAGTCCTTGTACCCCCTATATTTTAAATAGGAACAGTTCGCACATTTGACGCACAGCCCAAAAAGGGGCATCTTCTTGCTGGGAAGGGGCATGGCCACACAATAGTAACCCCAATTCCAATTACGCCACACAGTACTGCAACTTTATTCACATTTTATCTTGCGATAGTGTCCATATTTCATATTACATCCCACAGTAGTATCACTTTACCTTATAAACTTTACTCCTCACAGTAGAGCCCCTTATTCACATTACATCACACTGAATTGCTCCTTATTCACAATACACCACACCTTATTGCTCTTTATTCACATTAGATGACACAGTAGTGCCCTTTCTATATGCAACGCCACATAGTAGAGCACCTTATACACATAATGCCAAACATTAGTAATGCATTTATACACAATTCCACACAGTAATGCCCCTTACACATATGAGACACATTAATGTCCTTATAAACATAATGCACCTTACACATTATGACAACCTTTATTAATGCCCTTTTACACATAATGTCCCTTACACATATGCCGCACATTATTAATGCCCTTATACACATAATGACACACATAGTGCCCCCTACACATTTGCTGCACATTATTAGTGCCCCTATACACATAATGACACACATACAGTAGTACCCTGTTACACATATGCCGCACATTATTAATGCCCTTATACACATAATGACACACATAGTGCCCCCTACACATTTGCTGCACATTATTAGTGCCCCTATACACATAATGACACACATACAGTAGTACCCTGTTACACATATGCCGCACATTATTAATGCCCTTATACACATAATGACACACATAGTGCCCCCTACACATTTGATGCACATTATTAGTGCCCCTATACAGATAATGACACACATACAGTAGTACCCTGTTACACATGTGCCGCACATTATTAATGCCCTTATACACATAATGACACGCATAGTGCCCCCTACACATTTGCTGCACATTATTAGTGCCCCTATACACATACAGTAGTACCCTGTTACACATATGCCGCACATTATTAATGCCCTTATACACATAATGACACACATAGTGGCCCTTTACACATATGTTGCACATTATTAATGCATTTTTACATGACACACATAATGCTCCTTACACATATTCCGAACACTACTGCACAACCAACCCACTCACATGCACACAGCACTCACACTTCCACTAACACTGTGACCTCTGCCTCTGCTTGGATACAGATGTGTCCTCACAAATCTTGCATCAATGCTAATGTCGGGCACCTTTTTTTAATGAAAATGCATCTTATTTGCATTGCTATGTGGCTAGGATGCACAAGCAGCTTCTGCTGATTAAACTGATATGCAGCATGCCTATATACTGTGTGAGACTGTGGCTGTATCTGCATATGAAATGCTACATACATAATATAGGCATGCCGCATATCATTTTAATCAGCAGAGGCTGATGATGCCCCTAGGCATATCAAATGCCCTAGGCAATTGCCTAGTTTGCCTATGCCTATGGCCGGCTCTGTGTACTACATATATTTATTAAGGGACCCAGATCATGCTCTCTCTAATAGTTAGCCAAACCTCTGTGGTGTATGGCCGCACCCCCTCTAGAGACTGGCCACACCCCTAAATATGGGCCCCCACCACTGCATTCCCCCATTGGGCCCTTCATGCACCAATCCAATACTGCTTGCCTAATTAAAGAAACCAAATTCCATCTATACATCGCTGCCAGTGGTGTAATTAGACATGTGGGCCGATAGCAAATATCTTGAATGGCCCCTGAAAGTTTCCAAGGAGGGACGCTTGAATGCCCCAATGTGACCAAAAGGCCACCTTGTTCAAAATGTCGCTCATCTCCTTCTCTCATCTCCCTTCCTCTAGCCTCCATAATGGTTGGGCAACAGAACACCCTCCTTGTCCCCATGCTGTCAGCCTTGATGCCTTTACAGGCTGTGCTAGAAAAATGACAGATAGTCACTGATTGGTTGGTACTTTTCTCTCTCCACTTTATCTCTCTCCTAGATTTGATAAATCTCCTCTCTTGTGAAAGCAAAACTGGTACCTCAGAGGGTGGTGATGCATCACCTCCAGACACAATGGCAGCCCCGCCCACTGTAGTTGCCAATGGTGATAACCACCTATCAGCCTTGGTCTGTGTATCATAAACCTCTACCAATTCCAATAAATACTGTAGGTCTTGCGAAGAAATATGGCTCCCAGACATTCACCACAGAGGTACCATTATAATACAGTCTATATACACATGCATCTGTAAATGCCAATCACAGACAAACTCCTCCAGGGTTTATTTCATGTCATATAGGTTGAGAAACATGGTGCCCCCTGGCAGTTGAATCAATCTCCCGATATTGCTGCAGATATCGCAGAGCCTCTGGACGAATGGAATCAGTGGTGAGAAGGGAAAGTGGCCTCACTGACTGACCTTTACCAGCTAATTATGGGTATGAATGATCTATATCTCCGTACCTGTCAGTCTGTAGCTGTTGTTCGCTTTGGTAATTTGCATTTCATGTGCCTCTGTTCTCACAAGGTGGTTACTTAAAAAGAGACAAATAAATGAGTAACAAAAACGTTAATGCCTTCACTGTATGAACGTACACAAATCCTGTAACAGCATATACAGTCAGGTGCCTCAGTGATGTTATATGGAGTAATAACATTCATGTTACATGTCACGCTCGGCGTAAGTTGGGGTTCCGACAACCGAGTTTTGGCTGAAGGGACAGCTACCTGTGAGTAGAGTAAACGGGGTGGCTGAATGTAATTCCTCCTCATGGGGTGGAAGCCAAACTAAGTGTTAACGTTGGCCGGAGGGCGTAAAGAAAAGGAGGACTTCGTAGGAAGATAACTGTCGTTTTAATGAATAATCAGGCTGTACACGAATATTGGAGCAATTGAAGAAACTGGAAGAATTAGAGCCTATGGTTAAATGACTCAAAGAGTGAAGCTGAAGAACTCCGGTAAAGAAGAACTGAAGACTGTGTTTTATGATTAAAAGACGTGGCTGAAGAACTTGGAGTTTGAAGAAATGAAGACTGTAGTTTGTGATTGAAAGATGAGGCTGAAGAACTTGGACTTTGAAGAAATGAGGACTGTAGTTTGTGATTGAAAGACGAGACTGAAGAACTTGGACTTTGAAGAATTGAAGACGTCTGTGGGAACCGCCGTTAGCACCTGGAGCTCCTCTACGAGCTGGGACCCCGTGAGCGCTTCCACGAGTGGCAACGGACTTAGACAGCAGGACTGCAGCAGCGTTTAGGTAACCGATGGATGAGAGCAACCAGGACCAGGGAACCAGAAGTAACCTGGGAGCACAGAGCTGGAGAACCTTTCACAAGGAGGTAACTTGAAGCACTGGCACTCTCCCTCTGAGCCAGCCCCCTTTTGTAAGGGGAGAACACACAGGATTGGCTGGACACAGATTGGGAACTTCATTGGTAATGCTCTGGTCTCCAACATGGCTGCACAGGAGACATACTTAGCTGTTAGCACAAAGCTTTAGCCAGCTTCTGTCTCTGACACACTATACTGTGTCACCACTAGAGGACCTTACCGCAGCGATCCCCGTCGCAGCGCCCAGCTCTCCAGACCCCCGGCCCCCGGCCCTTGGCAGCAGCACATCCGTCCAGAAGGACCCGCCACCAGCAACTCCCTGCCGCCGCAGCCGCGCCAACCAGCAGGACAGTAACCCGCGGGAGCACCCGCCGTAGGTAAGTCTCCGGAGCCTGACATTACAGGTTGTATAGAGAGATAGGAACAGGAGTCATAATAAAAGTCTGCAGTGGAAATATAGGGAGAGACAGGTGGATGCAGAGATATGAAGTCAGTGGAACGTGGAGGGTAGGTTACAGAGAAAAGAAACAGTCTTCGGTCGGTAGTATTAGAGGTATGGAATCTATAAGTGGCTCAGTGGGTAAAACTGGAGTGTGTGGGAAAAAGGAGACAGAAATCTTCCAATAGGACAAGTGAAACAGTTCACGTCAAAAATACACATAGCACCTCCACCCAGTGGTCACATTTATCCCACCATTACACAACTGTGTCTAGACTTAGCCTGACTGTGGTGAAAACAAAATGTAACATGAGTCTTTATCAGAACTGGCTAGAAGTCTGAAAGGCCTGTTTATTAGCATTGCATTTAGGTGCAAAATGTGAACCACCATGGCCAGTTACTAGCAAGCTGGCTGGTGCCATGTGTCTGAGTTTGCCGGTGGTGCCACGTTTCTGAGTGTGCCGTTGGTTCCATGTGTCAGAGTGTGCCATTGGTTCCACGTGTTAGAGTGTGCTGGTTGTGCCACGTGTCAGAGTGTGCTGGTTGTGCCACGTGTCAGAGTGTGCTGGTGGTGCCACGTTTCTGAGTGTGCTGGTTGTGCCACATGTCAGAGTGTGCTGGTGGTGCCATGTGTCTGGGTGTGCCACGTTTCTGAGTGTGCCGTTGGTTCCACGTGTCAGAGTGTGCTGGTTGTGCCACGTGTCAGAGTGTGCTGGTGGTGCAATATCTCTGAGTGTGCCGGTGGTGTCACGTTTCTGAGTGTGCCGTTGGTTCCACGTGTCAGAGTGTGCTGGTTGTGCCACGTGTCAGAGTGTGCTGGTGGTGCCATGTGTCTGAGTGTGCCGGTGGTGCCACATTTCTGAGTGTGCCGTTGGTTCCACGTGTCAGATTGTGCTGGTTGTGCCATGTGTCTGAGTGTGCCGGTGATGCCATGTTTCTGAGTGTGCCGTTGGTTCCACGTGTCAGAGTGTGCTGGTGGTGCCATGTGTCTGAGTGTGCCGGTGGTGCCACGTTTCTGAGTGTGCCATTGGTTCCACGTGTCAGAGTGTGCTGTTGGTGCCACATGTCTGAGTGTGATGTTGGTGCCACGTGTCAGAGTTTGCCATTGGTTCCACGTGTGGTCAGAGTGTGCTGGTGGTGCCATGTGTCTGAGTGTGCCGGTGGTGCACATGTTGCACCTAAATTCAATGTTAGTAAATGATTCCTTTAAGTTGCATTAAGAATAGGGCTCATTTTTATAAAAAAAAAGGGATACCTTAGGGCTGGTAGTGTAGGCTTCTCTGTGTTCTGTGGGGCTTAATGTAATGGTGATTTAAAATTGTCAGTCTCTATAGCCAAGGTAAGGTGGTCTTCACTCATAGCTGGTGTCTTTCTTTCCCAAAGAACCTAATCCGTTCCGTGGTACTTGTTTTAGCTTTCATGCATAGCTTGTAGTCACTGATCAATATGGGGATCACTAGTGATCAACAACAATTTCAGAAATGTCAAGTAGGTGGAGTCAAACACAAGCAGACAAAATAGATTGAAACAAGCCCTGAGGTCAGGGCTAGCGGTGGGGAACGGTGGTGAGGAGCTCAGCAGTGGTCGGCAACTGTAATACAATAGTACAATGACAGCTAGGTCAGGAAACAAAGAGGGAATGCCTGAGTGATCTAGGCCCAGGTCTGAACCTATGTAGGAGCTGCCACTATAACAGGTTCTCACCTAAAGTACCGCTGCTAATAGCATACCGCCCTTTAGGGGATATCCAATTAGCCGCGGTGCTAATTGTCTCGACGGAGGCTATCCTATTAGCCCCGATAAGCAGGCGTGAGCCATGGCTTATCTGGGATTTTGTTTTACCTACCTCAGGTAGGCGAAACTAAATCTCCGGAAACAGATGAAACGGGACTGTTCTACCGAAAACACACAGGATTCACTGAACCTGTCTCACTGAGTCTATCTCACCGAACGTGTCTCACTGAACCTGTCTCACTGAACCGAACCTGTCTCACTGAACTTGTCTAACTGAACCTGTCTCACCGAACCTGTCTCACTGAACCTGTCTCACCGAACTTGTCTCACTGAACCTACCTCACTGAACCTGTCTCACTGAACCTGTCTCACTGAGTCTGTCTCACCGAACCTGTCTCACTGAACCTGTCTCACTGAACCTGTCTCACTGAACTTGTCTAACTGAACCTGTCTCACCGAACTTGTCTCACTGAACCTACCTCACTGAACCTGTCTCACTGAACCTGTCTCACTGAGTCTGTCTCACCGAACCTGTCTCACTGAACCTGTCTCACTGAACCTGTCTCACTGAACTTGTCTAACTGAACCTGTCTCACCGAACCTGTCTCACTGAACCTGTCTCACCGAACCTGTCTCACTGAACCTGTCTCACCGAATCTGTCTCACTGAACCTGCCTCACTGAACCTGTCTCACTGAACCTGTCTCACTGAGTCTGTCTCACCGAACCTGTCTCACTGAACCTGTCTCACTGAACTTGTCTAGCTGAACCTGTCTCACTGAACCTGTCTCACCGAACCTGTCTCACTGAACCTGTCTCACTGAACCTGCCTCACTGAACCTGCCTCACTGAACCTGTCTCACCGAACCTGTCTTACTGAACCTGTCTCACCAAACCTGTGTCACCGAACCTGTCTCACTGAACTTGTCTCACTGAACCTGTCTCACCGAACCTGTCTTACTGAACCTGTCTCACTGAACCTGTCTCATTGAACCTGTCTCACTGAACCTGTGTGTTTTCATAAGAAAATACATTTTTTTACAGGCGACCAAATTGAATAGCCCGTAAAAAATACGGCTGGAACTTCTCAGGTAATTGGATACCCCCTATGTGTCTATGGGATGGACAATACCAGTAATTATTAGCTACAGAAGGATGTATTTGTCGGATAGTAAATGAGCATCTGATCAGTGCAAGGAGGGGTCTCAGTAATACATTATAAATCTTATAGAGTTATGTGATTATTTAAACAGTGATTCTTTGTGTTACTTACTGCTTTATAACTTGTCGGACCTGCGCGTGGTCATCATCGGTGACGTGAAAGTCCAGCACAGAGGAAATGATGGTGCCCAATCCTGACTCATGTGCAGCGCTGTAGAAGAGATACCAGCGGCCCTCCAGCTAGTACAAGAGACAGTTCCATTATTGTTATATTGTGGTCACATTGCTGCCCCCCCCCCCCCCCCCCCCCCCCCCCCCCACACACACACACACACTAGCTGGGTACAGACACACAGTACAGAGGGGGTGTTTTCGCACACAGCGGGCGATCAGCAATAGACTGCGCATGCGTATGCACCGCAATGCGCACGCGCGTCAGTCAACCACAATGGTCAGCGACGGGATGGTGCGAAAATTTCATTTGCACGGGCGTTTGCAAAGTGATTGACAGGAGGAGGTTGTTCGTGGGTGGTAACTGTCCGTTTACTGGGAGTGTTAGGGAAACCGCAGGTGTTCCCAAGCGTTACCAGGGAGGGTGAGTGACCTCAGCTCCGGCCCCGATCAGCCTGTTCTCATCGCACTGTAGAAGTAAGTCCTGGGCTGCGCAGAGACTGCACACAGTGAATTTTTGCAGCTCGGCGTACACATAGGATCGTACACTTGCACGGCAAAATTACACTCCCCCTTGGGCGGTGACTATCTGAACGCCGGACAGCAAAGTGCGGGATCTCGTGCGAGTCTAGCTGGATTTTTAAAGCGCCAATCATTTACACAACAAAACCAACCTGGTTATGCTGTGTAAATGATTGGTGCTTTAAAAATCCGCCCAACTCACATGAAATCCTGCGCTCCCTGCTTCTCGCAGACTATTACATTTAGCCCACAGGGTCAGTGCGGACAGACAGACAAGGGGTTACCTCACCTCTCTCTGTGACAGCTGGTGGGTGTAATCACTCAGGGATCTGCATGACGGGGAAGGGTCGCCGCTAATGCTGGACGTCAGCGTCAGGCAGAGAAGCAGCGAGCGCAGCAGGAGCGACATAGTGCTGGCAATCATTGTCACCGCTCCCGTGTCACTTATATACATGGACGAAGGGGACCGAGATGTGCAGCCAGGGGGCAATGTCTATCTATTATTCAAACACACAAAGCAAACAGCCTGCAAATCACATAAATACACGATACCATGAACCATTCACCTGTGACCTAGGAGTTATAGGAGGCAAATATATAACGGGACAATGGGGTCATTCTGACCCATTCGCTCGCTGCATTTTAACGCAGCAGAGCGAACGGGTCACTACTGCGCATGCGCTGGCGCCGTAGTGCGCCGGCGCATGCCAGACGGCCGTAGCAGGGATGCGATCGCCTCTGCCTGATTGACAGGCAGAGGCGATCGCTGGGCGGGAGGAGGCGGAACGGCGGCATTTGGCTGCCGTTTCATGGGTTTGGTCCGGCCAACAAAGGCGTGGCCCGACCAAACGTGGGGGTGGGCCGCAGCGGCTGCGTGATGTCACACGCAGCCGCTGCGGGCTGGAGAGCGGTGAGTAGCTCCCGGCCAGCACGCTAAAGCTGCGCTGGCCGGGAGTTACTCTTGAAGTGCCGCTGTGCGATGCCTCTGCATTTCTGCGAGGGCGGCCGGACTGACATGCGGGGGGGAGGGGGGGGCCAGACTGACATGCGGGGCGGACTAGCCCTGTGCTGGCGTCCCCCCGCATGTCAGTGTGAATGATTGTAGCTGTGCTAAATTTAGCACAGTTGCTTGCTACTCATCGCTCCCCGGCCCGCAGCGGCTGCGTGTGACGTCACGCAGCCGCTGCGGCCCGCCCCCTGTTCTGTCCAGCCAAGCCTGCATTGGCCGGACCGCTCCCACGAAACGGCGGCCAAACGCCACCGTTCCGCCCCCTCCTGCCCAGCGATCGCCTCTGCCTGTCAATCAGGCAGAGGCGACCGCAGCCCTGCTACGGCCTTCGGCCGTCTGGCATGCGCCGAGCACTACGGCACCTGCGCATGCGCAGTAGGGACCCGTTCGCTTGGCAGCGACAAAAAGCAGCGCGCGAATGGGTCAGAATGACCCCCTTTGAGCACCTAATTGCACAATAACAATTAGCAATTACGGATTCCAATATATATTTTATAAAAATTTGAATCCCTATGTGATCAGTACCACATATTATTAATTAGAAAAAACCTTGTCTGACATAATGTACATAACACAGCTTACCATATCTGCTTGATGCTTGAATCTGTGTTAAAATGGGGAGTGCTAAAGTCAGTGCCGTTTCTTGCGGCGGGCGAGCCGTGCAATCGCACGGAGAGCCCGCCGTGGCACTTTTTGAGCTCTTTGAATCCCCTCTCCTCCCGAGTGCCCAGCTCGGGGGGCGGAGTTTCGCGGAATGACGCGGGTGTGACGTGACGTCACGACGCAATCGCGTCATTCCGCAAAACTCCGCCCCCCGAGCTGGGCACTCGGGAGGAGGGAGAAGGGGGAGCCAAGCTGGCCGGCGCCGCACAAACGAGGGAGAGGCGGCTGAAGAGCGGGAAGAACCGCTTCAAACGTAAGTCAGCCTCTCTCTCTCTCCCCCACTCACCCCGCCACCTGCCGTATTGTGTAAAATGGGGACTCTTGCCTGCCGTATTGTGTAAAATGGGGACACTTGCCTGTCGTATTGTGTAAAATGGGGACACTTGCCTGCCGTATTGTGTAAAATGGGGACTCTTGCCTGCCATCATGTGTAAAATGGGGACTCTTGCCTGCTGTATTGTGTAAAATGGGGACACTTGACTCACGTAATGTGTAAAATGGGGACACGTGCCTGCCGTAATGTGTAAAATGGGGACACGTGCTTGCCGTAATGTGTAAAATGGGACACGTGTCTGCCGTACTGTGTAAAATGGGGACACGTGCTTGCCGTAATGTGTAAAATGGGGACACGTGTCTGCCGTACTGTGTAAAATGGGGACACGTGTCTGCCGTACTGTGTAAAATGGGGACTCTTGCCTGCCGTAATGTGTAAAATGGGGACTCTTGCCTGCCGTAATGTGTAAAATGGGGACACGTGCCTGCCGTAATATGTAAAATGGGGACTCTTGCCTGCCGTAATGTGGAAAATGGGGACTCTTGCCTGCCGTAATGTGGAAAATGGGGACTCTTGCCTGCCGTAATGTGGAAAATTATGTTTTAATGTATCAAGGGCATTGCGTTGTATGGCATACTATATATTTTTTATTTTTGTTCTGTGCTCGCCGTGATCTGTCGGTGCAAGGTAAAAAAATGGGGTGTAAGGTAGTCTTTTCAGACTAGACCACGCCCATTTTAGAGACCACGCCCCTTTACCGGTAGCGCACGCGTGCTAATGCGCTCACATACCTTTTACTTGTTTTAATATCTATGGGGAGGGGGGGGGGGGGGCGCATTTTTTAGTTATGTCAATGGGGAGGGTGCATTTTTCAATCTCGCACTGGGAGCCAAATTGGCTAGAAACAGCCCTGGCTAAAGTACCAAACAATCAGCTCCTACCTGTCATGTCTCTGGGGTTTTTTTTTTTTTTGGGGGGGGGGGGGGAATGTCTTAGTAGTTGATTAACTATTAATTTCTCACTCATTTTAACCCTTTAAAAGTGATGACACATCTCTACATATGTTACTTCCTTTTTAAACACCACAACACCCCAATTTGGGGTTCAAAACATTTATTTTGTTAACATGGTAATTTTTTTATTTTTTATTTTATTTTTTATTTTTTTTATAAGCAGTAGTGCTCCATTGTATCCAGGGTTTCTGGTATTCCCACATTGGGATCTCCAACTGCAGCATCTGTAGTGAATGTAAACAATACAAATTTACTTAAATCACATTATGCAATATACAAACAAGGCACAAAGCACACTTTAACCGGTGATAAAGCTAAATATTTATCTTATAACATTCACTATATATTGGTAAGAGACTCAGTACGCAATGGGCGTACAGGGTACCGTAAGGGTACGCACTTAGCGTAGCAGACGCTAGGCCGTGGTCGAGACGCACGAGCGGCACGTTCGCTCATGGCTTAGCTGGGTATCGAGCACGCTATAGGCGGTCCGAGTACCGTAATGCTACGCTACTAGCGTAGCGGACGCCGTGCCCACAAAAGGAAGACGCTCACAGGATGACACACAGTAAACCTTGTATGCGACACAATGAAAGGCTGAGCCTATACTGTAAACCTTGGTTTTGTAAAGTGAACACAATGCAATGCTAATTAACCTCTATTATATAAAAGCCTCTTGAGCGATTGAGACGCTCTGAATACTCTCAGCAATGTAATAAACACACAATACCTTGCTAAGGTTCCAAAACCTTTACTAACGAGATTTAGTTATGTAAAAGGGGAAAATACAGTTAACAGTTTATACACTACAGGCTAACATCAATATCTAAACATAATAACTACACATATACAATATACAACAGTTTAACAATAACAGAGAGAGAGAGAGAGAGTATGGCAAATACAAACAGAGAACAAGTTGGTTACAGAGACACACTTACACACTGGGGAATGATTGCTGCGCAGTCCTGGTACCAGCTCTCAAGTTAGTCAGTGATGAAAACCTTTTGTGGAGAGTAGACTGAGCTGGCCCAAGCTGGCTGCCTTATATACACTGCATACAGTACACTACAAAGGGGCCTACAATCTCATTGTTCATTGGACGCAGGAATCTGTTCTTACATTATAACAAAAGGTCATAGGTTGATTCAAACAGGTGGGCTGTGACTATTTCATACTGCTCAGGTGGGAGGGAATCTCAGGATTCCCGCCGCATGGATAATGAACTGCAAATATAGCAAATGTCCATAAACTTCTTATAGACATAACTATTCGCAGGAGCGATTGATTTCTCTCAAACCAATACCGGAATGTTTCTAATAATATACTCTACCGTTGCATACTAAACACCACTGCTCAAAACCAGTCTGACCCTTCGTATCATGTAAAGAGGGATTTCTCCGTCCATAAACCAGTTACACTAAACAAACTTACTGATATTATTAAGGAGACCATAACCTACAAAATGCACTATTTGGATTAAATATGTTGCGATCGAGTCGCTCGCTAGACGCCTGCAAACTCCGCCGTAAATACACATCTCCATGCGCAGGAGACGTCGGAGCGTCCCTTACGCAACCTGAGGGGATGCGTACGCACGGGGGAATGGGTGCACGAGCAGCGGGCAAGCGCATGGGGTTAGTACAAGGCATGAGAATAACGATATTTTTTGACTTTGACAGTCCACCCTTTGGCAGTCTCCAACAACTGCCACTTCCTAAACAAAACAGAAAAATATATGTCATCATGTAAACACCTTTTTATGATTGGGTAAGGGGAGGAGAGGAGAAGGTAGGAAAAGTATGACCTAGTGAGATAGTAAAAGCATGTGTGTATGAAATCCATGTTTAAGGGGTCATGTATCATCGTGCCGTACGTGTTTTAAATCAAGCTTCGAGGTATTGCGAAGTATACATTTGAATCCTTCTTATCCCGTGTCAAGGGTCTGTGGATGGGCTGTCAAACTCTACCGAGCTCTTTTCGGCTTTTGGTTGCAACAAATGGGGAGCACATTTAGTTGATGATACATGAAGGGGGGAACATGTGAATGCTGATATATGTGTCTATATTCCCTGTCGACTATGTGTGTCATTACCTGGAGGTTGTAGAGATGAAGATAAGAAACAATCGTTATAAATGCAGTCGTAAACTATGTGAGTTTATATAAACAGTCACCGATTGAGGTCTTGTCTGATGTCTTGTCTTGATGTACATGTTGTCTGATGTCTCTCTGTGCTTTTGCTATAAATAGCGAGCAAAAGCTTTTCCATTGTTCATAAAGTTACAGTCTCTAAAGTATTGGGCTATCGTAAAAGTTAAAGTCACTAGGGATATTGGGGGCTTGTAGCATAGTTCATCAATGGTCTGTATAAAAGAGGTTGTCAAATTCTTCTTCCAAGCGGATGTCTTTGTACCTTGGAGGAAAACAAAGGAGAAACGGGTGAAAGAAACGGACCGTGGAATCACATTTTCATCACAACATTGTCTCTATCGTTGGGTCATAAATCAAATTAATTGTTGTTATTACAGTGTCCTCGCTCCTCAGACTCATCACTCTGGTACTACCTTTACACTTCGTTAAAGCCCGAACGCATCTAAATATCAGGCCAACCAATATGACGACTCCCAGAATACACAAGAGAAATTTCCCTACGTCCATTATAATACCTTGTGTCCATTCTCCTAAACCAGAGAACCAATTTTGTGGGTTCAACCATGACACCCAACTGGTCAGCTCATTACCCACAGCAGCGAGAGTGAGATTATGTTTCCTTCGAAACTCCCACTTCAATTGCAAAATGTCATCCATCTTTTGGTCTATGACCTCGGCCGGGTCCTCAGTGCTGTTTGTAATATACGTGCAGCACTTTACACCATACTGAGTTGCTAGGGTAACACAATACCCGCCTGTCACTGCTGTGAGATAATTGAGAATCATCCTAAGCTGAACCAGCTCTGTTTTGTAGGCTTGTAACTCTTTCCCAGTGTACCTGAACGTGTCGTCATACATTTCGGTGATATTGTCTAACAAGTTCGCTAGCTCAGATATATATATATAATTAATCACTCCTCTGGCGGTACGAGTGATATCTAACGCGAGTAGGAATTGAATCCCGGTGGATTCATGGATCAGATCAGAGGCCGGATGCTCTGTCCTCTCTATCAGGTGCCTTTTAACGATGTGCTCGTAATGAGTGTGAGTATAAGGAGCTTGGGCACCGCGGTGAATATCTTTCATTTTGTTATGGGATACAGTCATTACTTCAGGCAGTACTTTTCCAATGTAACACAATCCCTCTGAGTTTGGGGCAAGCCACTTATACGCCTTTCTCCCGCATGTGAAATATGCATCATCGGGGAGAACATATGGGACAGAGTATGACATTACCATGTTACAAATTTTCCATGTGAAATCTCCTAACCCTATCTCTCCCATCTGTCTAGTACACGTATCAGGTTGTACGATATGTGCACAGTATCCTGGTGATACTTCTCCAACTCGCATGGTCCTACTTCCTAGAGTATACCTATACCGGAAATATTTTCCACTGTTGGCGATCTGGCGTATAAGCTCTGTGTCTATGGGCATTCTGTCGGCTCTATATGAAAATGTCATGGTTTGATTACTCCATGACACTTCCCAATTTCCCGGCTTTCGGGGATTGGAAATGTTAAAGCATACTAAGGACTTATCCACATGATACTGGTGGAGCTTCAAACTAGGAGGACTAGAGATATTAAACCTCTTGTCCACCGGCCTCCCACCACTTAACTCAAGTACCTCTCCTACAGTTAAAGGGAATGGTACTAGTCCTGATTTGCTATGACCTTGAGGTACTTGAGAGCATACCCAACAGTCTGTCTGCTTTAACACTTTACCCACTAAGGAGTGATAGTCACTCAATGGATGCCGGTCCATGTGGACATTAAAACTGGACTGACATTTCTTTATGCACCCATCCTCAACTATATTGTCACAATGCCTACAGATGCAGTTCTCTTCAGCCAACAATCCTTCACAATTCCTTCTATTGTCAATGCTACCAGATCGTTTTCTGATACTCGCCTTTACTCTGTGATTATGTTGCTCTTGGAAAACTACGCCTCCATCCTGGTCATCAGAACCGATTCCAGATCCTTTCTCGACCTCCATGGACTCTCACCGAAACAGACTGCTCTGGTCAACATCATGGTCACCAGGAAAATCCGTATCACAGTCTCTTGGGGCAAGTCCATCTTATAGGAGGAAAAGGAGAAATTTGTAATGGGGGTACAGAAAATAATTTTAGGGGAAAGAAAAATGTTACGATGCTTTTGTCCTCTAGTCTTGTTGTTCTTCTTGCTCTGTTGTCATCTCAAAGGTGCTGTCTCTCAGTCTTCCAAACGAACATTCTAGTGATACAATATTCCTTCCAAATCTGCGATCTTTCTGTAAGGAGCAAAAATCTTGCATTACCATTTGTCTAACTGATGTGTGACATACCATCTGTAAAGCATGAGAACATTGAGAGAGAAGATAAAAAAAAAAACGAGAGAGAGAACAATTCATATATATGTTACCTAAAACAACAAACAAAAAAACATTGTCAGATCTTCCGTTCACCATCAGGCTGTCACACCATCACATCCATTGGTATCTTTGCGCAGTCTCCCCCACCAGTATTTCCACACTTCACCCTTTTGTGCCTGGCCAGGACACACCGATGTCGGTAGGTCACACTGGGGTTAGGTAGACTTCTGCAAAGACCAAGTAGCTATGTGATGTTTGAGTTCTGCCGATGAACGTCAGAGATGGGGAAAAATAAACATTTACAGATAAATTACAAAGTTTACCTGGCCGTTCCTGTGTCTACACGGAACTGACCTCCCAATATCATTAACTGTAACCTCAGGTTTACTGTCACGACTAATGATTAACTGGCTGCAAATTACAGGTGCGGCCCAAAATTCTTCTTATATGATCCCTGATTACAATTTTGTGTATCATGACTCTGCTCGTTTTCTTGTCTAGGGGGTCTGACTTTATGTGGGCTGTTACAGTTGCTGGCATAGTGCCCTTCTCTTTTACAAAGATAACAAACCCTTGGCTTCCTCCATGTGCCAGGGGCCTGGGGTTTTGGTTGATTTGATGCCTCCTCTAGGGCTTGGATGCTCATCACCATCAACCGCTCTCCCTGTGCTTCCCTGGTTCTTTGGATATTTCGGTCATGCCGTTGTCTAGGGGGTTGATATGAGTTTTGCGTACTTTTAAGTCTACAGTCTCTTGCAAAATGTCCCTCTTTGTGACAATGATAACAAACTATCACATTTGAATTTCTCACAGGGGTTTGGGGCTTCTTACCTCCCTGTGTTTCCCTGTGCTTGCTGATGTTTTGCTCATGCCCAACAGCGGATTTTCTTAATGCAGCCACCGAGATATTTCTCCAGTTAGGTAGAGAGGTCTGTACCCTGATTCTCAGTGTGTCTTTTAAGCCGTCCATTAATACGGACACAGCTACCTCCCTATGATGTACATTTGTTTTGATGTCCGTGATCCCAGTGTTTCTAGCCATTACTTGCAGTGCTCGATTGAAATAATTAGAAGTACTTTCCCCTTCTTTTTGTCTTATGGAGAAGATTTTGTTCCACTTGACAACGGCTGGGAAATATACTCCTAACTGTCGGTTGATCTGCTTAATACATTCCTGATTGTGTTCCTCCGTACGAGGTACTTCTGTGTTTAACTTACAATCAGTAATAAACTTCGCAGGGTCAACACTGGAGGGCAAACATGCCCTCAGCACTGTCCGCCACTCTTTGTTGGTGGGTTCTGTGGAGTTTCCTAGTTCTTTAATAAACCTCTGATATGCAACTAGATCATTCCTAGGATCAGGGAATTCAGACATAATTGTCCTTAATTCTGTCCGGGACCAGGGACGGCGCATTGCACTGTCCCTGGCGGGAATGACTCCCTGAGCGTCAGTCTGTCCATTTGGGACTGTGATCACCCTGACAGGGTTAAGTTCAACTACATCATCTTGTGTTGGTTCTGCAATATGAGATACATTTGTTTGTGCGTGATATATAACACTGTACGTACCTGTGGACACGACCTCACCTGACCCTCCGTTAGGGGGTTTGACTACTGCCTTTACCGATTGGGTCGCGTCCACCTGGATGTCTTGTATGATGGCTGCTGGAGAAGGTGCCGACATCGTGCTGGGTTCACTTTCTTGCTTGTAATCCTGAGGGAAGTTTAACATGGAGTGCAACTTGCACGGGTTACAGTTGTACATTTAACAGTTTTACTTTTATCATTGTTACATTCGTTACAATTATTCTTATCATCTATACAGTTACTAAGTGCATGTTTATCATACCCCAGTGTGCCATTCTCTGTAACCACTTTCTCTCGTGTTGCCATATTTTTCTTACCAAAGTGAGAGTCAGCGGTGTAAGCTAATTCTCCTTGTATTTCACTTTCCCGTTGCCATAACTGTAAACAATCATGATATTTGATCCGTCTCTTTGCAGATTTAATGAGACATATCCTTCTCCTTAGATTTTGTAACACCTTGGGGCTAAAACTGCCTACCCGTGGGAACTTTTCCTCGTCATGCACAGTCATTCTTTCCCATTCATCGCACAAAACCTCTGTGTGTGAACCGTATTTCTCACACATGATATACCTTGCCGACCCGATTGGTCGGTTTACTGAATCAACTTGGACCAGGGTTGATCGCCCCCTACCTGAACAACTGGCCCCCATCTTTGCAGGTGTTGCTTTCGCTACCTCTGACCTTCAAATCAGGGTCTTCAGCGAACCCTTACAAAAACCAAGATGTCCGGGGTAGACTGACGGTGAATGTTTACCGAGTACCTCCACTCACTCTTCGCCCACGTTGGCCAGTACTTCAATCACTGACTCAGAGCTGCTGTACCCAACCTAGGGCCCCTATGAACCTTTATTTACTGGGGCGTTGTGGGAGTAGGTTACCCGTCCCCAGCAAGTATCGGTTGTTAGAGAATTCCTGAGTGACCAGCGAACCTCCCTTAAAATAAAAAATTTTACACAAATCACGTTAGAATGTACAAATAGCGTTTATGACCCCTCTAGCGTACGCAAATGGTACTGGGTCAAGTTACTAACTAATGCACACAATTACATGCGGTACAATCGTTCTGCACATAAGCAACTAATCTTATGTGCGGAACGACCAGTGGAATCAAAAATTGTGGCTGCGAATTCCTTCAGCCAGAGCTTAATGGCCTATATGGGTATTGCACCAACCCTCCTGGTGTTGTGCTTCTTGACTCTATCTATAGCGGACTTCCTAGTCTGCTGTACCTAGACCTCCTGGTCTGTTTCTGGACCTCCTGGTCCGTGACCTCCTGGTCTGTGTCTACAGTAGACCTCCTAATCTGCTATACTCTAATGCTCTTATTTTAATATGTTAACAAGGGATGCCTCCCAAGCCTCCGTGCTGTCACTTGCACGTATGTACCTCACGAGAACTCGATTTCCTGTGATTCCACCCAAAAATGAGAAACTTATATATATGTATACACACTCTTTCACCTCATATACTCTTTACTTTCGTTTCTGCGCAGAAATCCCTTTCATTCGGTATCACAGTCTAGTCCCGAAAGGAGTTACAACTAGAGAAGGATTATTTACGCTAAAATTTAGGACACTGAGATTGACTTGCGCTATTATCGCGTTGCCTCCGTATCGCCTACTAAAACAATACTATCGTGTGATTTGTATTACGTGGGCGTACCCATACGCTCCGTTGCGTAATATACGCTACGTGCGTCAGCCCTTGCGTCGCGTACGCTTGTCCCGCCCTTTGTTAGGGACACGTGTACACAGGCCAGACATGTCCACAGTAACACAAGTAACACGTTTATATCAATGTAAATGATCTTTAACTGTAATCATCTACCAGGCACCACACAGAACTTCCTTGTATCTTAGGCAAGCCGTGTGCGTGTTTTACAAATTACTCCCTTACGTATTAATTTTACTTTTAACTACCAATAGCAACAAATCTTTCTCAGCACGTTATCAATGATAAATGGCAAAACAGGAAGGCGAGATGTGAAAATTACACAAATGACAAATGCAGGTGTGTGCGTGTGTTGCGTATCAAACAGAAATAAAAAAGTTTTAAAAGACAATAGCGTACTGTTCTTACCTTCCGGTTCCCGAATTCCACCAGCACTCCTACAGCGTAGCGATGCAGACGCTTATCTAGTCAGCACTACCGTATCCCTCACCACCAACACGGATACAAAGGGATACGCCTTCCCGCCCTTTGCTGACAGATAAAGTCTGCTTGTGTTCGCTAGAGCGGATATGTGGAGGACGGACGAGCCGCCAATTGATAAAGCTAAATATTTATCTTATAACATTCACTATATATTGGTAAGAGACTCAGTACGCAATGGGCGTACGGGGTACCGTAAGGGTACGCACTTAGCATAGCAGACGCTAGGCCGTGGTCGAGACGCACGAGTGGCACGTTCGCTCACGGCTTAGCTGGGTATCGAGCACGCTATAGGCGGTCCGAGTACCGTAATGCTACGCTACTAGCGTAGCGGACGCCGTGCCCACAAAAGGTACACGAGCGGCGCAGACGCTCACAGGATGACACACAGTAAACCTTGTATGCGACACAATGAAAGGCTGAGCCTATACTGTAAACCTTGGTTTTGTAAAGTGAACACAATGCAATGCTAATTAACCTCTATTATATAAAAGCCTCTTGAGCGATTGAGACGCTCTGAATACTCTCAGCAATGTAATAAACACACAATACCTTGCTAAGGTTCCAAAACCTTTACTAACGAGATTTAGTTATGTAAAAGGGGAAAATACAGTTAACAGTTTATACACTACAGGCTAACATCAATATCTAAACATAATAACTACACATATACAATATACAACAGTTTAACAATAACAGAGAGAGAGAGAGTATGGCAAATACAAACAGAGAACAAGTTGGTTACAGAGAAACACTTACACACTGGGGAATGATCGCTGCGCAGTCCTGGTACCAGCTCTCAAGTTAGTCAGTGATGAAAACCTTTTGTGGAGAGTAGACTGAGCTGGCCCAAGCTGGATGCCTTATATACACTGCATACAGTACATTACAAAGGGGCCTACAATCTCATTGTTCATTGGACGCAGGAATCTGTCCTTACATTATAACAAAAGGTCATAGGTTGATTCAAACAGGTGGGCTGTGACTATTTCATACTGCTCAGGTGGGAGGGAATCTCAGGATTCCCGCCGCATGGATAATGAACTGCAAATATAGCAAATGTCCATAAACTTCTTATAGACATAACTATTCGCAGGAGCGATTGATTTCTCTCAAACCAATACCGGAATGTTTCTAATAATATACTCTACCGTTGCATACTAAACACCACTGCTCAAAACCAGTCTGACCCTTCGTATCATGTAAAGAGGGATTTCTCCGTCCATAAACCAGTTACACTAAACAAACTTACTGATATTATTAAGGAGACCATAACCTACAAAATGCACTATTTGGATTAAATATGTTGCGATCGAGTCACTCGCTAGATGCCTGCAAACTCCGCCGTAAATACACATCTCCATGCGCAGGAGACGTCGGAGCGTCCCTTACGCAACCTGAGGGGATGCGTACGCACGGGGGAATGGGTGCACGAGCAGCGGGCAAGCGCATGGGGTTAGTACAAGGCATGAGAATAACGATATTTTTCGACTTTGACAGTCCACCCTTTGGCAGTCTCCAACAACTGCCACTTCCTAAACAAAACAGAAAAATATATGTCATCATGTAAACACCTTTTTATGATTGGGTAAGGGGAGGAGAGGAGAAGGTAGGAAAAGTATGACCTAGTGAGATAGTAAAAGCATGTGTGTATGAAATCCATGTTTGAGGGGTCATGTATCATCGTGCCGTACGTGTTTTAAATCAAGCTTCGAGGTATTGCGAAGTATACATTTGAATCCTTCTTATCCCGTGTCAAGGGTCTGTGGATGGGCTGTCAAACTCTACCGAGCTCTTTTCGGCTTTTGGTTGCAACAAATGGGGAGCACATTTAGTTGATGATACATGAAGGGGGGAACATGTGAATGCTGATATATGTGTCTATATTCCCTGTCGACTATGTGTGTCATTACCTGGAGGTTGTAGAGATGAAGATAAGAAACAATCGTTATAAATGCAGTCGTAAACTATGTGAGTTTATATAAACAGTCGCCGATTGAGGTCTTGTCTGATGTCTTGTCTTGATGTACATGTTGTCTGATGTCTCTCGGTGCTTTTGCTATAAATAGCGAGCAAAAGCTTTTCCATTGTCCATAAAGTTACAGTCTCTAAAGTATTGGGCTATCGTAAAAGTTAAAGTCACTAGGGATATTGGGGGCTTGTAGCATAGTTCATCAATTGTCTGTATAAAAGAGGTTGTCAAATTCTTCTTCCAAGCGGATGTCTTTGTACCTTGGAGGAAAACAAAGGAGAAACGGGTGAAAGAAACGGACCGTGGAATCACATTTTCATCACAACATTGTCTCTATCGTTGGGTCATAAATCAAATTAATTGTTGTTATTACAGTGTCCTCGCTCCTCAGACTCATCACTCTGGTACTACCTTTACACTTCGTTAAAGCCCGAACGCATCTAAATATCAGGCCAACCAATATGACGACTCCCAGAATACACAAGAGAAATTTCCCTACGTCCATTATAATACCTTGTGTCTATTCTCCTAAACCAGAGAACCAATTTTGTGGGTTCAACCATGACACCCAACTGGTCAGCTCATTACCCACAGCAGCGAGAGTGAGATTATGTTTCCTTCGAAACTCCCACTTCAATTGCAAAATGTCATCCATCTTTTGGTCTATGACCTCGGCCGGGTCCTCAGTGCTGTTTGTAATATACGTGCAGCACTTTACACCATACTGAGTTGCTAGGGTAACACAATAGGAATTGAATCCCGGTGGATTCATGGATCAGATCAGAGGCCGGATGCTCTGTCCTCTCTATCAGGTGCCTTTTAACGATGTGCTCGTAATGAGTGTGAGTATAAGGAGCTTGGGCACCGCAGTGAATATCTTTCATTTTGTTATGGGATACAGTCATTACTTCAGGCAGTACTTTTCCAATGTAACACAATCCCTCTGAGTTTGGGGCAAGCCACTTATACGCCTTTCTCCCGCATGTGAAATATGCATCATCGGGGAGAACATATGGGACAGAGTATGACATTACCATGTTACAAATTTTCCATGTGAAATCTCCTAACCCTAACTCTCCCATCTGTCTAGTACACGTATCAGGTTGTACGATATGTGCACAGTATCCTGGTGATACTTCTCCAACTCGCATGGTCCTACTTCCTAGAGTATACCTATACCGGAAATATTTTCCACTGTTGGCGATCTGGCGTATAAGCTCTGTGTTTATGGGCATTCTGTCGGCTCTATATGAAAATGTCATGGTTTGATTACTCCATGACACTTCCCAATTTCCCGGCTTTCAGGGATTGGAAATGTTAAAGCATACTAAGGACTTATCCACATGATACTGGTGGAGCTTCAAACTAGGAGGACTAGAGATATTAAACCTCTTGTCCACCGGCCTCCCACCACTTAACTCAAGTACCTCTCCTACAGTTAAAGGGAATGGTACTAGTCCTGATTTGCTATGACCTTGAGGTACTTGAGAGCATACACAACAGTCTGTCTGATTTAACACTTTACCCACTAAGGAGTGATAGTCACTCAATGGATGCCGGTCCATGTGGACATTAAAACTGGACTGACATTTCTTGAAGCACCCATCCTCAACTATATTGTCACAATGCCTACAGATGCAGTTCTCTTCAGCCAACAATCCTTCACAATTCCTTCTATTGTCAATGCTACCAGATCGTTTTCTGATACTCGCCTTTACTCTGTGATTATGTTGCTCTTGGAAAACTACGCCTCCATCCTGGTCATCAGAACCGATTCCAGATCCTTTCTCGACCTCCATGGTACTCTCACCGAAACAGACTGCTCTGGTCAACATCATGGTCACCAGGAAAATCCGGATCACAGTCTCTTGGGGCAAGTCCATCTTATAGGAGGAAAAGGAGAAATTTGTAATGGGGGTACAGAAAATAATTTTAGGGGAAAGAAAAATGTTACGATGCTTTTGTCCTCTAGTCTTGTTGTTCTTCTTGCTCTGTTGTCATCTCAAAGGTGCTGTCTCTCAGTCTTCCAAACGAACATTCTGGTGATACAATATTCCTTCCAAATCTGCGATCTTTCTGTAAGGAGCAAAAATCTTGCATTACCATTTGTCTAACTGATGTGTGACATACCATCTGTAAAGCATGAGAACATTGAGAGAGAAGATAAAAAAAAAAAACGAGAGAGAGAACAATTCATATATATGTTACCTAAAACAACAAACAAAAAAACATTGTCAGATCTTCCGTTCACCATCAGGCTGTCACACCATCACATCCATTGGTATCTTTGCGCAGTCTCCCCCACCAGTATTTCCACACTTCACCCTTTTGTGCCTGGCCAGGACACACCGATGTCGGTAGGTCACACTGGGGTTAGGTAGACTTCTGCAAAGACCAAGTAGCTATGTGATGTTTGAGTTCTGCCGATGAACGTCAGAGATGGGGAAAAATAAACATTTACAGATAAATTACAAAGTTTACCCGGCCGTTCCTGTGTCTACACGGAACTGACCTCCCAATATCATTAACTGTAACCTCAGGTTTACTGTCACGACTAATGATTAACTGGCTGCAAATTACAGGTGCGGCCCAAATTTCTTCTTATATGATCCCTGATTACAATTTTGTGTATCATGACTCTGCTCGTTTTCTTGTCTAGGGGGTCTGACTTTATGTGGGCTGTTACAGTTGCTGGCATAGTGCCCTTCTCTTTTACAAAGATAACAAACCCTTGGCTTCCTCCATGTGCCAGGGGCCTGGGGTTTTGGTTGATTTGATGCCTCCTCTAGGGCTTGGATGCTCATCACCATCAACCGCTCTCCCTGTGCTTCCCTGGTTCTTTGGATATTTCGGTGATGCCGTTGTCTAGGGGGTTGATATGAGTTTTGCGTACTTTTAAGTCTACAGTCTCTTGCAAAATGTCCCTCTTTGTGACAATGATAACAAACTATCACATTTGAATTTCTCACAGGGGTTTGGGGCTTCTTACCTCCCTGTGTTTCCCTGTGCTTGCTGATGTTTTGCTCATGCCCAACAGCGGATTTTCTTAATGCAGCCACCGAGATATTTCTCCAGTTAGGTAGAGAGGTCTGTACCCTGATTCTCAGTGTGTCTTTTAAGCCGTCCATTAATACGGACACAGCTACCTCCCTATGATGTACATTTGTTTTGATGTCCGTGATCCCAGTGTTTCTAGCCATTACTTGCAGTGCTCGATTGAAATAATTAGAAGTACTTTCCCCTTCTTTTTGTCTTATGGAGAAGATTTTGTTCCACTTGACAACGGCTGGGAAATAAACTCCTAACTGTCGGTTGATCTGCTTAATACATTCCTGATTGTGTTCCTCCGTACGAGGTACTTCTGTGTTTAACTTACAATCAGTAATAAACTTCGCAGGGTCAACACTGGAGGGCAAACATGCCCTCAGCACTGTCCGCCACTCTTTGTTGGTGGGTTCTGTGGAGTTTCCTAGTTCTTTAATAAACCTCTGATATGCAACTAGATCATTCCTAGGATCAGGGAATTCAGACATAATTGTCCTTAATTCTGTCCGGGACCAGGGACGGCGCATTGCACTGTCCCTGGCGGGAATGACTCCCTGAGCGTCAGTCTGTCCATTTGGGACTGTGATCACCCTGACAGGGTTAAGTTCAACTACATCATCTTGTGTTGGTTCTGCAATATGAGATACATTTGTTTGTGCGTGATATATAACACTGTACGTACCTGTGGACACGACCTCACCTGACCCTCCGTTAGGGGGTTTGACTACTGCCTTTACCGATTGGGTCGCGTCCACCTGGATGTCTTGTATGATGGCTGCTGGAGAAGGTGCCGACATCGTGCTGGGCTCACTTTCTTGCTTGTAATCCTGAGGGAAGTTTAACATGGAGTGCAACTTGCACGGGTTACAGTTGTACATTTAACAGTTTTACTTTTATCATTGTTACATTCGTTACAATTATTCTTATCATCTATACAGTTACTAAGTGCATGTTTATCATACCCCAGTGTGCCATTCTCTGTAACCACTTTCTCTCGTGTTGCCATATTTTTCTTACCAAAGTGAGAGTCAGCGGTGTAAGCTAATTCTCCTTGTATTTCACTTTCCCGTTGCCATAACTGTAAACAATCATGATATTTGATCCGTCTCTTTGCAGATTTAATGAGACATATCCTTCTCCTTAGATTTTGTAACACCTTGGGGCTAAAACTGCCTACCCGTGGGAACTTTTCCCCGTCATGCACAGTCATTCTTTCCCATTCATCGCACAAAACCTCTGTGTGTGAACCGTATTTCTCACACATGATATACCTTGCCGACCCGATTGGTCGGTTTACTGAATCAACTTGGACCAGGGTTGATCGCTCCCTACCTGAACAACTGGCCCCCATCTTTGCAGGTGTTGCTTTCGCTACCTCTGACCTTCAAATCAGGGTCTTCAGCGAACCCTTACAAAAACCAAGATGTCCGGGGTAGACTGATGGTAAATGTTTACCGAGTACCTCCACTCACTCTTCGCCCACGTTGGCCAGTACTTCAATCACTGACTCAGAGCTGCTGTACCCAACCTAGGGCCCCTATGAACCTTTATTTACTGGGGCGTTGTGGGAGTAGGTTACCCGTCCCCAGCAAGTATCGGTTGTTACAGAATTCCTGAGTGACCAGCGAACCTCCCTTAAAATAAAAAATTTTACACAAATCACGTTAGAATGTACAAATAGCATTTATGACCCCTCTAGCGTACGCAAATGGTACTGGGTCAAGTTACTAACTAATGCACACAATTACATGCGGTACAATCATTCTGCACATAAGCAACTAATCTTATGTGCGGAACGACCAGTGGAATCAAAAATTGTGGCTGCGAATTCCTTCAGCCAGAGCTTAATGGCCTATATGGGTATTGCACCAACCCTCCTGGTGTTGTGCTTCTTGACTCTATCTATAGCGGACTTCCTAGTCTGCTGTACCTAGACCTCCTGGTCTGTTTCTGGACCTCCTGGTCCGTGACCTCCTGGTCTGTGTCTACAGTAGACCTCCTAATCTGCTATACTCTAATGCTCTTATTTTAATATGTTAACAAGGGATGCCTCCCAAGCCACCGTGCTGTCACTTGCACGTATGTACCTCACAAGAACTCGATTTCCTGTGATTCCACCCAAAAATGAGAAACTTATATATATGTATACACACTCTTTCACCTCATATACTCTTTACTTTCGTTTCTGCGCAGAAATCCCTTTCATTCGGTATCACAGTCTAGTCCCGAAAGGAGTTACAACTAGAGAAGGATTATTTACGCTAAAATTTAGGACACTGAGATTGACTTGCGCTATTATCGCGTTGCCTCCGTATCGCCTACTAAAACAATACTATCGTGTGATTTGTATTACGTGGGCGTACCCATACGCTCCGTTGCGTAATATACGCTACGTGCGTCAGCCCTTGCGTCGCGTACGCTTGTCCCGCCCTTTGTTAGGGACACGTGTACACAGGCCAGACACGTCCACAGTAACACAAGTAACACGTTTATATCAATGTAAATGATCTTTAACTGTAATCATCTACCAGGCACCACACAGAACTTCCTTGTATCTTAGGCAAGCCGTGTGCGTGTTTTACAAATTGCTCCCTTACGTATTAATTTTACTTTTAACTACCAATAGTAACAAATCTTTCTCAGCACGTTATCAATGATAAATGGCAAAACAGGAAGGCGAGATGTGAAAATTACACAAATGACAAATGCAGGTGTGTGCGTGTGTTGCGTATCAAACAGAAATAAAAAAGTTTTAAAAGACAATAGCGTACTGTTCTTACCTTCCAGTTCCGAATTCCACCAGCACTCCTACAGCGTAGCGATGCAGACGCTTATCTAGTCAGCACTACCGTATCCCTCACCACCAACACGGATACAAAGGGATACACCTTCCCGCCCTTTGCTGACAGATAAAGTCTGCTTGTGTTCGCTAGAGCGGATATGTGGAGGACGGACGAGCCGCCAATTGATAAAGCTAAATATTTATCTTATAACATTCACTATATATTGGTAAGAGACTCAGTACGCAATGGGCGTACGGGGTACCGTAAGGGGACGCACTTAGCGTAGCAGACGCTAGGCCGTGGTCGAGATGCACGAGCGGCACGTTCGCTCACGGCTTAGCTGGGTATCGAGCACGCTATAGGCGGTCCGAGTACCGTAATGCTACGCTACTAGCGTAGCGGACGCCGTGCCCACAAAAGGAACACGAGCGGCGCAGACGCTCACAGGATGACACACAGTAAACCTTGTATGCGACACAATGAAAGGCTGAGCCTATACTGTAAACCTTGGTTTTGTAAAGTGAACACAATGCAATGCTAATTAACCTCTATTATATAAAAGCCTCTTGAGCGATTGAGACGCTCTGAATACTCTCAGCAATGTAATAAACACACAATACCTTGCTAAGGTTCCAAAACCTTTACTAACGAGATTTAGTTATGTAAAAGGGAAAAATACAGTTAACAGTTTATACACTACAGGCTAACATCAATATCTAAACATAATAACTACACATATACAATATACAACAGTTTAACAATAACAGAGAGAGAGAGAGTATGGCAAATACAAACAGAGAACAAGTTGGTTACAGAGAAACACTTACACACTGGGGAATGATCGCTGCGCAGTCCTGGTACCAGCTCTCAAGTTAGTCAGTGATGAAAACCTTTTGTGGAGAGTAGACTGAGCTGGCCCAAGCTGGCTGCCTTATATACACTGCATACAGTACACTACAAAGGGGCCTACAATCTCATTGTTCATTGGACGCAGGAATCTGTCCTTACATTATAACAAAAGGTCATAGGTTGATTCAAACAGGTGGGCTGTGACTATTTCATACTGCTCAGGTGGGAGGGAATCTCAGGATTCCCGCCTCATGGATAATGAACTGCAAATATAGCAAATGTCCATAAACTTCTTATAGACATAACTATTCGCAGGAGCGATTGATTTCTCTCAAACCAATACCGGAATGTTTCTATTAATATACTCTACCGTTGCATACTAAACACCACTGCTCAAAACCAGTCTGACCCTTCGTATCATGTAAAGAGGGATTTCTCCGTCCATAAACCAGTTACACTAAACAAACTTACTGATATTATTAAGGAGACCATAACCTACAAAATGCACTATTTGGATTAAATATGTTGCGATCGCTCGCTAGACGCCTGCAAACTCCGCCGTAAATACACATCTCCATGCGCAGGAGATGTCGGAGCGTCCCTTACGCAACCTGAGGGGATGCGTACGCACAGGGGAGTGGGTGCACGAGCAGCGGGCAAGCGCATGGGGTTAGTACAAGGCATGAGAATAACGATATTTTTCGACTTTGACACCGGTCACTAGCTAGGTCATGGATATTGAACGTTTGGCCCTCCAACTGTTGATGAACTATACATACCAGCATGGCCTGCAATGTAATCCCAAAATAGCCATGCAGAAACGGGTGCAGGCCATGCTAGGATGTGTACTTCACCCACATCTGGAGTGGCCAGGGCTCACCATTTCACCTGTAGGCCCTGCCTCAGCAGACTGCGTCTCTACATCTGCTGGTGAACTACATATCCAAGCATATCCTGACTCAGTGATAGCATGCCTTAATACATAAGCTGAGGCAGGGAATGTTGGTATGTGTTTCAGAACAGCATTCGCAGGGTCATAGTTTGAAAACACATGTACCTGAATCTACATTTCAACCAGTTTACATAAATATTTCTGTGGTAGAAATTACTTACTCTCCCCCGACGGATGAACAGCACCCTCCACCTCCTCAGTGGCCTCAGCTGCCCACGCTCCGGGGTCGCTTGGGATGGGGGAAGTTAGAGAGGGGGGGGGGGGGTTAGATTGAGAGGGGAAGGGAGGTTGGATGGGGGAAGGGGCCTGAAAGGGGGATGGAGGTTGGATGGGTGAGGAGGTTTGACAGGGGTGGTCAGATTTGAGAGGGTGAGGGGGGTTGAGAGGGGTGGTCAGATTGAGAGGGTGAAGGAGGTTGAGAGGGGGGTTAAATTGAGAGGGGAAGGGGGGTTGAGAGGGGGGTTAGATTGAGAGGGGGAGGGGGGTTGAGAGGGGATGGAGGAGGAGGAGGAAGAGATGTATGCAGATTGATGGGGGCAGGTTGTTGAGGGGGGTTCAGAGGGGGAGGAGGAGGAAGTGGAGAATGCGGATTGATGGGGGCGGGTTGTTGAGAGGGGGAGGAGGGGGAGGAGGAGGAAGTGGAGAATGCGGATTGATGGGGGGTGGGTTGTTGAGGGGGTGTGGGGGTTTGAGAGGGAGAGGAGGAGGAGGAAGAGGAGGATGCGGATTGAAGGGGGGTGGGTTGAGAGGGGAACGGGGGTTCAGAGGAGGATGAGGAGGTGTGATGGGGGTCGTGATGTTGAGTGGGGGAGGCTTCGTCCTCTTCCTCCTGGGCTTCTTGCGTTTGTGCTGTGCCTAAAAAGATAGATAGACACAAATATGTTGTTTTATTCGTATTTTAAAATTAGCATTGTAAATGTTTGTGTCATACGGTCCAATTGTGTTACTTGTCATGGATTTCAAATAAAAAGAGCTTTGTATGGTGGCTTCAATTTATTTTTGGTATTTTTATTTTCCCTTAACATTTTTTGCCTATTCTAAATTGCGCGCACACACACACACCCACACACACACACACACACACACACACACACAAATGTACTGTGCCACAGGAGTACGCGGGAGTTGTGCGGCGGTCCACCGTGCATTGGCCTACCAGCTGGCCCTATAGGTTTCCGCCTCCTGCTTGGCCACTTTCATTATATCTAACACATTTGTTAAGTTACACTACGCAGGACTAGTGCCATTTTAATGGGACGCATTGTGATGATCCTGCTTGCTGGAATTCCTGATTTATTTATGAAGGTCCACACTCCATGCACTGTAAACTCTGTCAAACCAAAGTGCTGTCTGTCTACAGCAGGCTTTTTCAACTAGTGTGCCGTGGCACACTAATATGCCGCGACCAATTGCAAGGTGTGTCGCGGAGCCAGAGCAGCTTCCTGCACCTTCAGAGTGAACTGTTGACCCGGGCTCTTCTTAGAGGATTAGTTGTGCTCTGACCATGACCTATGCCTTGGTGACGCGGCGGTGTGAAATCATAGGTCACGGCCGCCGTGTCTCACCACTCAGCCAGCCAGCCCACCCGCACACACATCTTCCAGTTCCTGCTGCATCCACAGCTTTCCTTGCCCACCCACATCCTCACCTGCCCGACCACCCGCTGCTCAGTATTCGCAGCACTCCACTATGAACAACCCCCGCCACTGAGGGACAGGGAGGAGGACAGCTGACCGGTAGGGGCTAATATTTGTTATTTTATTTCTCCTGTGGGGGAGCAATAGGATTTATGGGGGGAACAATGGCCCTCATTCCGAGTTGTTCGCTCGCAAGGCGATTTTAGCAGAGTTGCTCATGCTAAGCCGCCGCCTACTGGGAGTGAATCTTAGCATCTTAAAATTGCGAACGATGTATTCGCAATATTGCGATTACACACCTCGTAGCAGTTTCAGAGTAGCTTCAGACTTACTCGGCATCTGCGATCAGTTCACTGCTTGTCGTTCCTGGTTTGACGTCACAAACACACCCAGCGTTCGGCCAGACACTCCTCCGTTTCTCCGGCCACTCCTGCGTTTTTTCCGGAAACGGTAGCGTTTTTTCCCACACGCCCATAAAACGGCCTGTTTCCGCCCAGAAACACCCATTTCCTGTCAATCACACTACGATCGCCTGAAAGAAGAAAAAGCCGTGAGTAAAAATCCTAACTTCATAGCAAATTTACTTGGCGCAGTCGCAGTGCGGACATTGCGCATGCGCACTAAGCGGAAAATCGCTGCGATGCGAAGATTTTTACCGAGCGAACAACTCGGAATGAGGGCCAATGTGAATAATTCATGTGGGAAGCAATAGGATTTATGTAGTGAGCAACATGATTTATGTGGGGAGCAATGTGATTGTTTTTTCTGTGTAGGTCAATGTATGTGTGGATTTGTTTTTAACTGGGAATTTCCTACCAGCACCCCAACCACGTGTTGGTAGGAACCCGTGGCGCAGAAATGTAACACAGCAAGGAATTGTGTCAATGCTGGTATTGCTGTAGGATACCGAATTGATGTAACTAGATCACTCTCTGTTATGGAGAGAGTTTCTAGGATGACACAGGGCAGCCTGTAGCGGCGCACAACCTCATCATCTGGCATACCAAAAAGGGTGACATGGGTACGGAAAATACAAGGCCTTGCATGCCTCCATTGCCTTCGAGGATGAGGGGCAGGTTGGGGTTGGACGGCTTCGGAGGCTAGATATGTGGCAACCAGCATCTTGAAAATGAGCAAAAAATGTATCAATACAACATCCAATGTGTTACCAACATTACAACATTTAAATATATGGTACCTCAACCAAAAAAACTTACTTCCGTCTTATAATACATATCTAAATGTAGGACACCAGGAGGCAAGAATTAGAATAAATTAGGCAGAAAGTGAATTCCAAACATATGGCACAAATACAACACACACCCCAAACACTAAAAACACATACTTTGCATGCATATACTTACCTTAAACATACAATTAACACACAAAGATACAAACATGGGAGGTCATTCCGAGTTGTTCGCTCGCAAGGCGATTTTAGCAGAGTTGCTCACGCTAAGCCGCCGCCTACTGGGAGTGAATCTTAGCATCTTAAAATTGCGAACGAAGTAATCGCAATATTGCGATTACACACCTCGTAGCAGTTTCTGAGTAGCTTCAGACTTACTCGGCATCTGCGATCAGTTCACTGCTTGTCGTTCCTGGTTTGACGTCACAAACACACCCAGCGTTCGCCCAGACACTCCTCCGTTTCTCCGGCCACTCCTGCGTTTTTTCCGGAAACGGTAGCGTTTTTTCCCACACGCCCATAAAACGGCCTGTTTCCGCCCAGTAACACCCATTTCCTGTCAATCACATTACGATCGCCAGAACGATGAAAAAGCCGTGAGTAAAATTACTAAGTGCATAGCAAATTTACTTGGCGCAGTCGCAGTGCGAACATTGCGCATGCGCATTAAGCGGAAAATCGCTGCGATGCGAAGATTTTTACCGAGCGAACAACTCGGAATGAGGGCCATGGCTAACTGTAATAATACATTAAAGCATACTTACCTACATTTTAATTCTCCTTTCCGGGAAAAGCCCGGAGAGGAGACGCAGCAGGTGTCTTCGGGGGGCGGGGCCGGACTGTGACATCACCAAGCCCCGCCCCGCATCGGGAAATGCTGCGATTCGCGGGTCCGCGGGAAGGGGGCGGGGCTAAAATTACGCGATTTGCGTAATTTTAACCCCTTCTCCACCCGACGGACCCGCGAATGCGGGAGGTTATCTCTCATCCTGCTCGCATCACTAGGGTGCGAGCAGGATGCGGGAGACCTGCCCACTCTTCCGGGGGTGCGGGGGGCTACCCCAAAAAACGGGAGCCTCCCGCAGCTTCCGGGAGAGTAGGTAAGTATGCATTAAAGCAAACAGGCATCCACCCAAAACACAGCAATCAACATGCACATACTTACCAGCAGATAGAAGAAATGGACAAAAGACAACAACAAAGGCCTCACTTGGCAGAGGAGTGGGGGGGGGAGGGTCAAAATAAAACAATGCACCCTACAGAAGAACAATAATAATCAGGCAATATTTGTATAAAAAACACAAAGGCCCTCATTCCGAGTTGTTCGCTCGTAAGATGTTTTCGCAACGGAGCGATTAGTCGCAAACTGCGCATGCGCAACGTTCGCAGTGCGCCTGCGCCAAGTAAATTTGCAAAAGAGTTTGGTATTTTACTCACGGCCTAACGAAGAAATTTCATTGTTCTGGTGATCGGAGTGTGATTGACAGGAAGTGGGTGTTTCTGGGCGGAAACTGGCCGTTTTATGGGTGTGTGCGAAAAAACGCTGCCGTTTCTGGGAAAAACGCGGGAGTGTCTGAAGAAACGGGGGAGTGTCTGGGTGAACGCTGGGTGTGTTTGTGACGTCAAACCAGGAACGAAACTGACTGAACTGATCGCAGTGGCAGAGTAAGTCTCGAGCTACTCAGAAACTGCAAAGAAATTTCTATTCGCAATTCTGCTAATTTTTCGTTCGCAATTCTGCTAAGCTAAGATTCACTCCCAGTAGGCGGCGGCTTAGCGTGTGCAATGCTGCTAAAAGCAGCTAACGAGCGAACAACTCGGAATGAGGGCCAGACAACACTAAACTCCTCCACCCAAAACACAGCACTCATCAACATGCACATACTTACCAGCAAATATATATATACTGTTGGTCACATTAGAATAAAGGGAAACAGATTACAATTAGAATGGAGGACAACCACCACAAATGTTTTTCAGTACATTTAGTTACTATATTATAAATAAATGATCACCATAGAATTAATTAAAGATAGAAATAAAAAATAAAAAACGTGAGGCGTATGCAATACAATAATTCGCAGCATCCAAAGCGGATAAGCATGAGTTTGCTGTAAAACACAAACATACATATCTTACCTCTCACGCCTTCTCTGCTTCACAACACTCACTCACTCACTTACTCACTCACTCATTCACTCACTCTCTTCTCTCCGTTCCACTCCACTACACTCCACGCAACTCCTCGCCAACTCCTGTATACACCCACAAACACAGGACGCATGGAGCCCGTTTAATTAGTAAGTAATCAAAGTACGTCTAAAAATTGTGTATGCATCACCTGTGCAATTTCCCGCACAAAAAAACATACGCGGGTATAAAAACCCCACACACATGCAGACGCATAAGCCATCACCATCATGGATCTTCTCAGCAAAATGGATGCGGAGATGGCTGAGCTGCAACAGCAGATGAGGGAGGTTGCAGCGAGGAGATGGAGGCTGCAACAGCAAAGTCTACTCCACAGACCTGCCAGTGCAGAGGTTGAAGGAGCAGGAGCCAGTAGTCAAACCCCCCCATCTACTGTTCCCCAAACAGAAGAAGAGGCTGGTGTGAGGGCACTGCCTGAGGAAGATGTGGCCCAAACTGAGGGAGATTCTGGGGTCAATACTCAAACCCAGCAAAGCCATGGCCAAAGTGAAGAGGAAGGTGGTGACAATTTGCAGGCTGATGCATCACAGGCAGCAGCCAAAAAGAGAAAGCACCAGCCCCCATTTTCAAAGAGGTAGTTGGCGATTTTGGTCCTACAAGCCATACAGAAAATACATTATGGGAGCAAAAACATGGGTGCTGCGGCAAAAGACCGCATCTGGAGAGAGATTACTGACCGCATAAATGAAGTTGGCCCAATTGTCCATACCCCACAGGAAGTACGAAGACGGTAAGTACATACTGACACACAATTACAAACACTAAATTATACCAAAAAAACACCAGCCCAGCCACACACTGGCCCCCCCACCCAACCCTCGCTCCCGGCGATTCTGGCGTAAATTGCCTGTCATTGAGTTGAGAACACCAAATTCCATGACGTGATGACCCAGGAGGTACGTGAGATGTCCTTTCGGCTCACTGATCTGACCACCTGTGTTGGGCAAGGTGTGGACGAACTCAGGCTAGGCTCACCTCCTCTGTCCAACAATTCAACAACACAGTTGGACAAGCTCTACAGGCCATCGCTGCCCTTCTTGACCACAGTGTCAAGGAGGCACCAACACCTGTCCCATCCCCTACCACAAGATTCCACTGGGCAGAGCCCTCAAAGGTCACTTCTCAGACCAACCAGTGACCATCCACTTCAGGCGGGGTGAAAGAAGAAAAGGTAATTTCTCTCCAGATGCGGACACATTTCCCAGCACCCATGTTTATTATGTTCCCAAAATGTATTTTCTATGGCTTGTGGGCCCAGAATGACAAACTCCCTCATGCTGAATGGGGTTTGCTGGGTTTTCTTTTTGGTATTCGCCTGTGATCCATTATCCTGTGAACTTGACCCATCTTCCACTTCATATAGTGGTGTGGCTAGTTGGGTTTGGGTATTGTGCCCCGAATCTTCGTAAATTTGACCCACATGATCCTCAGGCAGGGTCATGACACCAGTCTCTTTTTGTGTTTGCTGCCCAGTAGATAGAGGGCCCTGACTGCTGGCTTCCTAATTTCTGCACTGGCAGGCGCTTATTGCTATGCCATGTTTTTATGTTTGATTGTTACAAATTTTAGTTACGAGAAAAGTAAAAGTACTTTATTCAAAGATTCTTTGTGTGGATATTGGGGGTCATTCCGAGTTGATCGCTCGCTAGCTATTTTTAGCAGCCGCGCAAACGCTATGCTGCCGCCCTCTGGGAGTGTATCTTAGCTTAGCAGAAGTGCGAACGAAAGGATCGCAGAGCGGCTACAAAAAAAAATTGTGCAGTGTCAGAGTAGCTCCAGACCTACTCAGCGCTTGCGATCACTTCAGACTGTTTAGTTCCGGATTTGACGTCACAAACACGCCCTGCGTTCGGCCAGCCACGCCTGCATTTTTCCTGCGTTTTTTCGATCACTTCCTGAAAACGGTCAGTTGACACCCAGAAACGCCCACTTCATGTCAATCACTCTGCGGTCAGCACTGCGACTGAAAAGCTTCGCTAGACCTTGTGTGAAACTACTTCGGCCGTTGTGAAAGTACACCGCGCATGTGTATTGCGCCGCAAACGCATGTGCAGAAGTGCCATTTTTTTGCATCATCGCTGCGCAGTAAACATTTTCAGCTAGCGATCAACTCGGAATGACCCCATTGTGTGTTTCTTATTGTGGGTGTGTTTTTTTTTTTTTTGGGGAGGGGGGTAAGCAAAAACTTTACATTACACATATTAAGCTTGGGGACAAACCCCACAATCATTGCATCTCGCCTAGCTCTAAACTTGTCTGTGGCTCCTTACACAATATAATGCCACAAAGCTGTTTGGTTACTATCATAGGCGTGCGCAGAACATTTTATTAGGCGGTGCACCGTCGGAGGGGTGTATTTAGCACCATCTACTGGGCGTGTCTAGCACCACATATTGGCACTCAAAGCAATATAAACATATGCCCCCAGCGGTGCACCTTACTCAATAACCCCAGCGGTGCCAGATACACACTTGCCCCCAGCGGTGCCAGATACACACTTGCCCCCAGTGGTGCCAGATACACACTTGCCCCCAGTGGTGCCAGATACACACTTGCCCCCAGTGGTGCCAGATACACACTTGCCCCCAGCGGTGCCAGATACACACATGCCCCCAGAGGTGCCAGATACACAAATGCCCCCAGCGGTGCCAGATACATATGCCCCCAGCGGTGCCAGATACATATGCCCCCAGCGGTGCCAGATACACAAATGCCCCCAGCGGTGCCAGATACATATGCCGCCAGCGGTGCCACATACATAAATGCCCCCAGCGGTGCCAGATACATATGCCCCCAGCGGTGCAGATACATATGACCCCAGCGGTGCCAGATACATTATGCCCCCAGTGGTGCCAGATATATAAATACCCCCGGTGGTGCCAGATACATATGCCCCCAGCGGTGCCAAATGCATTATGCCCCCAGTGGTGCCAGAGATATAAATACCCCCAGTGGTGCCAGATACATATGCCCCCATTTGTGCTCACCCTCGTCTATCGCAGCGTGCGTCTCTCCTGTGCTTCACTTCACTGAGTCCCTGGCTGTGCACAGCGGCCATTTGAAATATGCCTCTGTCTTGTGAGCCAATCAAAGCTCACGTGCTGGCAGCCAATTAAAAGCCGGTCCGCGAGCTCTGACTGGCTGACAGCCGAGAGACATTGTACATGACTGCCGGAGACGGGGACACACAGTGAGGGGCAGGAGAGACGCGCGCAGCGCTCTCCTCCCTTCAAGTTCAGTGTCAGACTGAGAAGGGAATTGGCGGCAGCAGCAACTGGCGTGCGCGTGTGTGCGGGGGGTGCACCAGGCACCCCCCTTGCGCATGCCTATGGTTACTATGGGCAACATGCCATATTAAAATTAGCTGAGAAGTGTCCGAATTCATCCATGTATTACGTACATCAGCAGGTGAAACATTAGAAGTTAGCCTGCATTATGTGGGTAATGGCCCTCATTCTGAGTTGATCGCTCGCTACGGATTTTCGCAGCGCAGCGATTATGGCAGAAGGGGGCTAATCTGCACATGCGTAGGCACTGCAATGCGCACGTGCGTCGTACAAGTACAAAGATCAGTGTGGTTTTGCACAGGTTCTAGCGACGCTTCCAGTCGCACTGGCGAACGCAGGGAGATTGACAGGAAGTGGGAGTTTCTGGGTGGCAACTGACCGTTTTCTGGGAGTGTTTGGAAAAACGCAGACGTGGCCGGGCGTTTGCAGGGCGTGTATCTGACGTCATTACTGTGTCACTCGTCGCAGCAATCATCGCACAGAATAAGTAACTACAGGGCTGGTCTTGTTCTGCACAAAATGTGTTTGCTGCCGCGCGGCTGCACAGGCGTTCACACTCCTGCTAAGCGAAAATACACTCCCCCGTGGGCGGCGACTATGCGTTTGCACGGCTGCTAAAAACTGCTAGCGAGCGATCAACTCGGAATGAGGGTCAATGTAGTTATATGAGACACAAAACTAAGGTTGGATTATGGAAAACATGGCATGTATGTGGGTGGCCTTTTAAGGAAATAAAATGTGTTTAAACACGTATGCAATGGCCATAGGTTCTACACAAAGCAGACATATGGGACAAAGCAAATACACATGCATATGCTAATTAGACACATGTGTGCTGCTTGTCAGTGTATCCTAATTTGATATGGGTTAACATTTTAACATTTCCTAGGAGTGTAAATGTACATACCGTCTGTGAGAGTGAGACAGCTACAACTGCAGGGTTGAGGCATTTGCTGGTCACCAGCTGCGTTTTATTAGCAATTATTAGCTAGCTACGCCCTGTCAGCCACTTGTAGCAAGAGTTCGCTTGCTCTACGTAGCTCAAACTCTACTCCTGTGCTGCGGACGCTTGTTGTGTAACAGCTACGATCAGCTTTGCAGCGGTGCGAAAACCACACCCGCTACCCTTAGCACACTCCCACAGTAGACACTCACCTTCACGCCCCTTTTTACTAGCCAGCGGAGCCATTCCCCGCACCGACTTCAACACGTCTCTTTGTCGTTGGACCACTGCGAACACAAAAAGCGTTTGTATTTCTGCACATTCGTCGCACGGCTGACTTGCCACATGCACATTGAGTGTTTTGCGCGTGCGCTTTTGGCTAAATCCCGCTGCTTGCGATGCAACGAGCCGCTGCGATCAACTCGGAATGACCCCCATTGTCCGCAGAATGTCAAATTCTTTGCAGGTATTTTGGCAGCGGCCACATTTACTCAGCTGGTAATATATCGCCCACAAGCACAGTGTCCTAGTTGTGAAATTACTATGAAAACAACACAGTGAGCTGTCTGTCTGTTGCAGGCGGTAACTTAACGCGGTCACACAGGGCCCGATTCAGAGGAGGCCGCTAACTGAGCGAAATGTTGGCGGAGTTTGGCGATTATTTGCTACTGCGCATGCGCAAACTGTTTTTTTTAAACCCCTATGGCATATGCACACAACTGTGCTGAAAGTGGAGTGCGCTACTGTGCAGACTCCATGTTGCTGCTCCTCCAGGGAAGCTTCATTCCCTGTACCAAGATGGCCACCCAGGCTGCTACTGAGCATGTATGGGACTAAGGGGGTCATTCCGACCCGATCGCTTGCTGCAGTTTATCGCAGCGCAGCGATTAGGGCGGAACTGCGCATGCGCTGGCGCCACAGGGCGTCGGCGCATCCCCGCCGGCTGAAGGCCGTCGTTTCCTAGCGATCGCCTCTGCCCAAACAACATATGTCATTTGTGTGTTGACCATTGTCATGTTGACCTTTTGAACCTTACGCACTGTCTACTTTTTACCTGCCGACCTAATGCATGTTGACCATATGGCGTTGACTGTTAAGCTAGACACTGTGGACCTATACATTGGAACCTGCGGCTGGGACGGAAAACATATACCCTGCCATGAAGTGCTACAAACTCAGGGGTCTATTTACTAAGCCTTGGATGGAGAGAAAGTACCAGCCAATCAGCTCCTAGCTGTCATTTTTCAAACACAGCCTGTAACATGGCAGTTAGGAGCTGATTGGCTGCTGCTTTCTTGATCTCCAAGGCTTAGTACCTTGACCCCTCTGACCTTAAGGATACTGTTACATTGGCCTCTCACAACTTTGTAACTATTACTTCCACACTGAGTGCGTCCCGTCAGCATAGAGAATGCAATGAAATATTAAATGATAATGATGACATGCTGACATATTACATTATTCGCCCTGCTTCAGTTCCCAGGTGCGCTGCTGCCCTCTGCTGGACAGCTAGGAGAACACCGCTCTTGCCTGCTGCATACGACCCACAGTTATTAATAGAAAGAACTACATATCCCGGCATCCTCGCCGGCAGAGGGAGGTCACATGACGCGCTGCCGCCAATCAGTGCAGCCGTAGAATGAGGTCGCTGCACACAAAGGGCCCCAATACTGCAGCAGCAGGTAGGACTCTGTTATCAGAGTGTACAGTAATAGGGAGATATACTGATGTGTGTGCCGGGCTCTTACTGCTTCTGGCACTGCTCACCGGGCAACATGGGGGAATGGGGAGGCTGAGTGTGAGAGCAGGGGCTGCATGTGTGTGCACAGGATGTATATAGTATTACTGGCTTATATATATGTCCCACTACTTCCCTGTATCATTCTGTGATTACTAGTATCTATCTATCTATCTATCTATCTATCTATCTATCTATCTATCTATCTATCTATCTATCTATCTATCGCCATCGTGTGCTAGGTGCAATTATATTGCATTTCTCTGAATAATGGGCATTTGCACAGTACTACTTCTATCCTGTATGTGCTGAGTAATTCTTAATATCTGATCTTTATGTCTCTAGTATACCCTCTTATTACCTTATGTTTCCAGCATTTGTATGCAAGGTCCAAAAACAGTATAATGTTGGACAGAAACATTAAGGGGGTAAAAGTTCAGAACATGGGGTACACACTAACCCACAGGTTCTCAAACTCGGTCCCCAGGACCCCACACGGTCCATGTTTTGCAGGTCACCTGTAGATTTTTAAAATGTGGCAGTTGGGGATATACAGAGCAGCTGCTGGGTGACATGGAAAACGTGAACCATGTGGGGTCTTGAGGACCGAGTTTGAGAACCACTGCACTAACCTATCATACGTAACATTGTAATAAAACCTAACATCATGAGTGGTGGAACTGCCGTGCTGATGGTAGTGTGGATACTATGGCACTTGGAGGCAATGTCAATCTCCCAAGACCCCAGATATATATTCAGAGCAGGCGCTGAGGCCTCCTCTTACCCTACGCGTGAGTGGCACGTGCAAGTATAGCCGAAACGTGACTTCGCTGCTCATGTGCAAGAACTGTGTCACATACTTAGGAAAGCAAAGGCCTCATGAGGGCGGAATAGCATCACCAGGGCTCCCCACATTGGGCTATAGGGTCCACAATGTCAAGTTCACTCGCTATCAGAGAGTGGAGAAGTGGATAATAAGAAACCAATCAGCTTATAGCTAGCATTTATCAAGTGCATTCTATAATATGATAGGTAGAATCTGATTGGTTGCTATGGGATACTTCTGTCCACCCTCTACTCTTAAGAAGACTTAAACTTATTAGCCTAGATTTGCAGAATGTCCTCCCAACATAGGTAAGATGAGAAGTTACACTGTGCACATTGGGGGTAATTCCGAGTTGATCGCAGCAGGAACTTTGATAGCAGTTGGACAAAACCATGGCCCTCATTCCGAGTTGTTCGCTCGTTGCCGAATTTCGCTATATGGCGTTTAGTCGCTTACTGCGCATGCGCTTAGTTATTTTACTCAAAAGTTTGGTATTTTACTCACGGCATTACGAGGAATTTTCTTCGTTCTGGTGATCGTAATGTGATTGACAGGAAGTGGGTGTTTCTGGGCGGAAACTGGCCGTTTTATGGGTGTGTGTGAAAAAACGCTGCCGTTTCTGGGAAAAACGCGGGAGTGGCTGGAGAAACGGGGGAGTGTCTGGGCGAACGCTGGGTGTGTTTGTGACGTCAAACCAGGAACGAAACTGACTGAACTGATCGCAGTGGCAGAGTAAGTCTGGAGCTACTCAGAAACTGCTAAGAAATTTCTAATCGCAATTTTGAGAATCTTTCGTTCGCAATTCTGCTATGCTAAGATACACTCCCAGTAGGCGGCGGCTTAGCGTGTGCAATGCTGCTAAAATCAGCTAGCAAGCGAACAACTCGGAATGAGGGCCCGTGTGCACTGCAGGGGGCAGATGTAACATGTGCAGAGAGACTTAGATTTGGGTGGGGTGTGTTCAATCTGCAATCTAAATTGCAATGTAAAAATAAAGCAGCCAGTATTTACCCTGCACAGAAACAATATAACCCACCCAAATCTAACTCTCTCTGCACATGTTTTTACATCTGCCCCCCCTGCAGTGCACATGGTTTTGCCCAACTGCTAACAAAGTTCCTACTGCGATCAACTCAGAATTACCCCCACTGCCAGGTGCCACAATCCTCTGAGCTTCTCTGTGACATGAGCAGCTGCTGTCACTAGGTCTGACTGGTGGTGAATGTCTTTCAGAGCCATCGCAGGACACCCCGGAGGCGGCGGATGATGGAGATGACCCGAGACAAGAAACACGTGATAGAGAGGATCTTACATCACGCCATAGACATGGTCTTCCTGCTGACCGGAGCGGTGAGATGTGCTGGAGATATGTTACTCGTGGTTTCACCACCTTTTGGAGTTTGTTTGATTGAGGGTATTACCTGTCAGTGTGCTGCTGACTTCATCTTCGTTGAAGTAGTATTACTTTAGACCCCTGAAGAAGGTACAGCGCTTTGGTATGGTCCCTGAGTGGTTATTTGTTCAGTCGTCTTCATCAAGGGAGTCAATTGAGACCGGCTCCTTTCAGTTAAGCTGCCTTGCTCTAGGTGACACAGGGAGACTTCTTCAGACGTATTGTGCTTCTTAAGCCTGAGGAACACACGTTGTAATGAGAGAAATACAGGGACTGTCCTATTTGATTGGTAGATCAGGAGACTTTACTGTTCAGTTGGGCATTTTAAAAGCAACTACGATGTTGTGTTATGTGAAGACACTGACTAGTCTACATCCGCTCCTCGCACACCCTTCTTGTGGTATGTCTGCGGGCCTCCTAAGATCTGCAGTAGAGTTTTATTGATATATCCTAAGAGCCATGGCTCAGAAGCACAAACCGCCAGGCCTGGCTATGTTTCATGAAGACGTTTTGATTTCTCTGTGCTTGGTGTAGATGACTTTACTATAGTCTCCCTCTGAGAACAGATAGGTGAAAGTGCAGCTGATGAAGCTGTTCTATAGGGAATAGCTGGGATCACTCGCAGTTCCCGTTGAAATTCTGGGTTTGTTTTTCGTTTCCAGGATTATTTAACCATGAAGAGAAATGGGGAGCAGGTCCAAGAACATTTCTCCAAGAGCCAGAAGCGTACGGATGACATACAGGAGAAGCCAGACGTGACCACGCTTATGTTGGAGAAGATAGTGGAACACGCCTCCGTTATCATCCATCTGCTGACTGGAGACGTACGTTGGAAAATGTCACAATAGAACAGATTTGTGAAAGGTAGTTTGTAGGCCTTGGCCAACTTGTAGCAGACATACATGTTACATGGAAATTCTATCCATGAGCTAAGATAGATAGATAGATAGATAGATAGATTCTTAGCAAAAGGTGACTTGGCAACATTACCAAATAAACAGAGGTAAAGATATTTTAAAGTTCTGTTTGGCGACACTGGGGGGTCATTCCGAGTTGTTCGCTCGTTATATTTTTCTCGCAACGGAGCGATTAGTCACTAATGCGCATGCGCAATGTCCGCAGTGCGACTGCGCCAAGTAAATTTGCTATGCAGTTAGGTATTTAACTCACGGCATTACGCAGTTTTTTTCTTCGTTCTGGTGATTGACAGGAAGTGGGTGTTTCTGGGCGGAAATTGGCCGTTTTATGGGTGTGTGCGAAAAAACGCTACCGTTTCTGGGAAAAACGCGGGAGTGGCTGGAGAAACGGGGGAGTGTCTGGGCGAACGCTGGGTGTGTTTGTGACGTCAAACCAGGAACGACACTGACTAAACTGATCGCAGATGCCGAGTAAGTCTGGAGCTACTCAGAAACTGCTAAGAAGTGTCTATTCGCAATTTTGCTAATCTTTCGTTCGCAATTTTGATAAGCTAAGATTCACTCCCAGTAGGCGGCGGCTTAGCGTGTGCAAAGCTGCTAAAAGCAGCTTGCGAGCGAACAACTCGGAATGAGGGCCACTGTATGAACTTGGTCTTGTGACCCCTTAAAAACAGAATTTATAAATATGAATCTTAACAAATATTTAATGAATTTATTTTATTATTCAACGTTCATCATAGTTATGGAAACAGGTGGACGATCTATCTTTATCCAATCTCCATTTGGTCATTGGACTTGGTTATACGTGATACAATTTCATGTTGTAAATTATTTTCAGTTTGGTTAGAACCTATAACCAGTTCCTGTCATGTGCAGTGTTTGACATGTGTCCTTGTATACAGGGGTAAAAGTATCATCTGTTGTAAAGGATGAGGAGGTCACTGTAGATTATAAGGGTGTTACTGTATCAGGTTGCCCATTGCTGGTGTAGACTGTTTCTAAACCATCCTGACATGTCCATTAGGAAACCAAGGACTACCGAAGACTCTTGTGTTGTCTACCAAACCGTCTGTTGCTTTCTAGGTCTTCCTGAAGGAGTGGGAGTTTATAGAAGGACGCAAGGAGGTGTTCAAGTTCGTGACGCTGGAGAATAACCGGCTACTTGGATCTCCGGGTAAGAGCTACGGCCACCGTTGCCGTGATATAGGAATTAAACGCAGTCCACATGCGCAGATGTGAGAAGTAAGCTAGACAGGTTGTACAGTGTATCCCACAGGAAAACACTGGAGTCATAGCATGACTTGGGGGTCTGTTCCTGTCTGCGCTGGGCCGCCCCTGCTGTCGGCATTTCCCTGCAGTGGCTTCCTTGCTCTGTGTATATAGCTGCTGTCTGTGTGGCTGGCAGAGCATTAGATTAGTAGATCTGTATGAAATAATATTTCTCTAACGTCCTAGTGGATGCTGGGAACTCCGTAAGGACCATGGGGAATAGACGGGCTCCGCAGGAGACTGGGCACTAAGAAAGATTTAGTACTACTGGTGTGCACTGGCTCCTCCCTCTATGCCCCTCCTCCAGACTTCAGTTAGAATCTGTGCCCGGCCAGAGCTGGGTGCTTTTAGTGAGCTCTCCTGAGCTTGCTAATAAGAAAGTATTTTAGTTAGGTTTTTTATTTTCAGAGAGCTTCTGCTGGCAACAGACTCTCTGCTACGTGGGACTGAGGGGAGAGAAGCAAACCTACTAACTGCGGCTAGGTTGCGCTTCTTAGGCTACTGGACACCATTAGCTCCAGAGGGATCGAACACAGGACCTGACCTTGTCGTCCGTTCCCGGAGCCGCGCCGCCGTCCCCCTCGCAGAGACAGAAGTCAGTAGCCGGCGGGTTGAAGAAAGAAGACGTCGAAATCGGCGGCAGAAGACTCCTGTCTTCATATGAGGTAGCGCGCCATTGCGCCCACACTAACCCACACACTCCGGTCACTGTAGGGCGCAGGGGGGGGGGGCGCCCTGGGCAGCAATTAAGTACCTCCTGGCAAAAGCAGCATATATACAGTTGGACACTGTTATATGCATGAGCCCCCGCCATTAATTTCACACAAAATCGCGGGACAGAAGCCCACCGCTGAGGGGGCGGGGCCTTCTTCCTCAGCACTCACCAGCGCCATTTTCTCTCCACAGCTCCGCTGAGAGGAAGCTCCCCAGGCTCTCCCCTGCAGACTCACGGTAGAAAGGGTAAAAAGAGAGGGGGGGCACATAAATTTAGCGCATTTAATATATATACAGCAGCTACTGGGTAAACACTAAGTTACTGTGTGATTCCTGGGTCATATAGCGCTGGGGTGTGTGCTGGCATACTCTCTCTCTGTCTCTCCAAAAGGCCTTGTGGGGGTCCTGTCCTCATATAGAGCATCCCCTGTGTGTGTGGTGTGTCGGTACGCGTGTGTCGACATGTTTGATGAAGAGGGCTATGTGGAGGCAGAGCAAGTACAGATGAATGACGTGTCTCCGCCGACGGCGCCGACACCTGATTGGATGGATATGTGGAAGGTGTTAAATGATAATGTAAACTCCTTACATAAAAGGTTGGATAAAGCTGATGCCTTGGGACAGTCGGGGTCTCAGCCCATGCCTGATCCTACAGCGCAGAGGCCGTCAGGGTCTCAGAAGCGCCCACTATCCAAAATGGTTGACACAGATATCGACACGGATTCTGACTCCAGTGTCGATGACGATGATGCAAAATTGCAGCCTAAAATGGCTAAAGCCATCCGCTACATGATTATAGCAATGAAGGATGTATTGCACATATCAGAGGTAAACCCTGTCCCTGACAAAAGGGTGTATATGTATGGGGAGAAATAGCAAGAGGTGACTTTTCCCCCTTCACATGAATTAAATGAAATATGTGAAAAAGCGTGGGATTCCCCCGATAAGAAAGTGCTGATTTCCAAAAGGTTACTTATGGCGTACCCTTTCCCGCCAACGGACAGGTTGCGCTGGGAATCCTCCCCTAGGGTAGACAAAGCTCTGACACGCTTGTCTAAGAAGGTGGCCCTGCCGTCACAGGATACGGCCGCCCTAAAGGATCCTGCAGATAGGAAGCAGGAAAGTATCCTGAAGTCTGTTTATACACACTCAGGTACTATACTGAGGCCGGCAATTGCGTCGGCCTGGATGTGTAGTGCTGTAGCAGCATGGACAGATAATCTGTCTGAGGAAATGGATACCTTAGACAAGGATACCATTTTACTGACCCTGGGGCATAAAAGACGCTGTCCTATATATGAGGGATGCCCAGAGGGACATTTGCCTACTGGGCTCTAGAATAAATGTAATGTCAATTTCTGCCAGAAGGGTCTGTGGACTCGGCAATGGACAGGTGATGCCGACTCCAAAAAGCACATGGAGGTGTTACCTTACAAGGGTGAGGAATTGTTTGGGGAGGGTCTCTCGGATCTAGTTTCCACAGCTACGGCTGGGAAGTCAAACTTTTTGCCATATATTCCCTCACAGCCTAAGAAAGCACAGTATTACCAAATGCAGTCCTTTCGATCACAGAGAAGCAAGAAGGTCAGAGGTGCGTCCTTTCTTGCCAGAGGCAGGGGTAGAGGAAAGAAGCTGCACCATACAGCTAGTTCCCAGGAACAGAAGTCCTCCCCGGCTTCCACTAAATCCACCGCATGACGCTGGGGCTCCACAGGTGGAGCCAGGAGCGGTGGGGGCGCATCTCCAAAATTTCAGCCATCAGTGGGTTCGCTCACAGGTGGATCCCTGGGCTATACAGATTGTGTCTCAGGGATACAAGCTGGAATTCGAAGTGATGCCCCCTCGCCGTTACCTCAAATCGGCCCTGCCAGCTTCCCCCATAGAAAGGGAAGTAGTGTTAGCGGCAATTCACAAGTTATATCTCCAGCAGGTGGTGGTGAAGGTTCCCCTCCTTCAACAAGGAAGAGGATACTATTCCACAATGTTTGTGGTACCGAAACCGGACGGTTCGGTCAGACCCATATTGAATTTAAAATCCCTGAACATTTATCTGAAAAGATTCAAGTTCAAAATGGAATCGCTCAGAGCGGTCATTGCAAGCCTGGAAGAGGGGGATTTTATGGTGTCTCTGGACATCAAGGATGCTTACTTGCATGTCCCCATTTATCCACCTCATCAGGAGTACCTAATTCCAGACGTTGCCGTTTGGGCTCTCCATGGCACCGAGAATATTTACCAAGGTAATGGCAGAAATGATGGTGCTCCTTCGAAAGCAAGGAGTCACAATTATCCCATACTTGGACGATCTCCTCATAAAGGCGAGGTCCAGAGAGCAATTGCTAATCAGCGTAGCACACTCTCAGGAAGTGTTGCAACAGCACGGCTGGATTCTGAATATTCCAAAGTCGCAGCTGATTCCTACTACGCGTCTGCCTTTTCTGGGCATGATTCTGGACACGGACCAGAAGAAGGTGTTTCTCCCGGCGGAGAAGGCTCAAGAGCTCGTGACTCTAGTCAGAGACCTCTTAAAACCGAAACAGGTGTCGGTGCATCGCTGCACGCGAGTCCTGGGAAAGATGGTGGCATCATACGAAGCCATTCCCTTTGGCAGGTTCCATGCGAGGATCTTTCAGTGGGATCTGTTGGACAAGTGGTCCGGATCGCATCTTCAGATGCATCGGCTGATCACCCTTTCCCCGAGGGCCAGGGTGTCTCTTCTGTGGTGGCTGCAGAGTGCTCACCTTCTCGAGGGCCGCAGGTTCGGCATACAGGACTGGGTCCTAGTGACCACGGATGCGAGCCTCCGAGGATGGGGGGCAGTCACTCAGGGAAGAAACTTCCAAGGGTTGTGGACAAGTCAGGAGGCTTGTCTGCATATAAATATCCTGGAACTAAGGGCCATATACAACGCCCTGAGTCAAGCGAAGCCTCTGCTTCGCAACCAACCGGTGCTGATTCAGTCAGACAACATCACCGCAGTGGCTCATGTAAACCGCCAGGGCGGCACAAGAAGCAGAGTGGCGATGGCAGAAGCCAGCAGGATTCTTCGTTGGGCGGAGAAACACGTGCAAGCACTGTCAGCAGTGTTCATTCCGGGAGTGGACAACTGGGAAGCAGACTTCCTCAGCAGGCACGACCTCCACCCGGGAGAGTGGGGACTTCATCACGAAGTCTTCACTCAGACTACAAATCGATGGGAACTGCCACAGGTGGACATGATGGCGTACCGTCTCAACAAAAAGCTACAAAGGTATTGCGCCAGGTCAAGAGACCCTCAGGCGATAGCTGTGGACGCCCTGGTAACACCGTGGGTGTTCCAGTCGGTCTATGTGTTTCCTCCTCTTCCTCTCATACCCAGGGTGCTGAGAATAGTAAGAAAAAGAGGAGTGAGAACAATACTCATTGTTCCAGATTGGCCAAGAAGGACTTGGTACCCGGAACTGCAAGAAATGCTCACAAAGGGCCCATGGCCTCTGCCTCTCAGACAGGACCTGTTGCAACAGGGGCCCTGTCTGTTCCAAGACTTACCGCGGCTGCGTTTGACGGCATGGCGGTTGAACGCAGGATCCTAGCGGAAAAAGGCATTCCAGATTATGTTATTCCTACGCTGATAAAGGCTAGAAAGGACGTGACAGCAAAACACTATCACCGTATATGGCGAAAATATGTTGCCTGGTGTGAGGCCAGGAAGGCCCCTACAGAGGAATTCCAGCTGGGCCGGTTCCTGCACTTCCTACAGTCTGGAGTGACTATGGGCCTGAAGTTGGGGTCCATAAAGGTCCAGATTTCGGCCCTATCCATTTTCTTTCAAAAGGAACTGGCTTCTCTTCCTGAAGTTCAGACGTTTGTTAAGGGAGTGCTGCATATTCAGCCCCCTTTTGTGCCACCAGTGGCACCTTGGGATCTCAACGTGGTGTTGGGTTTCCTGAAATCCCACTGGTTTGAGCCACTTAAGACCGTGGAGCTAAAGTATCTCACGTGGAAGGTGGTCATGTTATTGGCCTTAGCTTCGGCTAGGCGTGTGTCAGAATTGGCGGCTTTGTCATGTAAAAGCCCCTATCTGGTTTTCCATATGGACAGGGCAGAATTACGGACTCGTCCGCAATTTCTGCCGAAAGTGGTGTCATCTTTTCATTTGAACCAACCTATTGTGGTGCCTGCGGCTACTCGTGACTTGGAGGATTCCAAGTTGCTTGATGTAGTCAGGGCTTTGAAGATCTATGTAGCCAGGACCTCTGGAGTCAGGAAGACTGACTCGCTGTTTATCCTGTATGCATCCAACAAGCTGGGTTCTCCTGCTTCAAAGCAAACTATTGCTCGCTGGATCTGTAGCACGATTCAGCAGGCTCATTCTGCGGCTGGATTGCCGCATCCAAAATCAGTGAAAGCCCATTCCACAAGGAAGGTGGGCTCTTCTTGGGCGGCTGCCCGAGGGGTCTCGGCATTACAGCTTTGCCGAGCAGCTACTTGGTCGGGTTCAAACACATTTGCTAAGTTCTACAAGTTTGATACCCTGGCTGAGGAGGACCTTGTGTTTGCCCATTCGGTGCTGCAGAGTCATCCGCACTCTCCCGCCCGTTTGGGAGCTTTGGTATAATCCCCATGGTCCTTACGGAGTCCCCAGCATCCACTAGGACGTTAGAGAAAATAAGATTTTACTCACCGGTAAATCTATTTCTCGTAGTCCGTAGTGGATGCTGGGCGCCCGTCCCAAGTGCGGACTTCTTCTGCAATACTTGTATATAGTTATTGCTTAAATAAGGGTTGTGTTATGGTTGCATCAGGTTTGTCTGATGCTCTGTTGTTGTTCATACTGTTGACTGGGTATGTTATCACAAGTTATACGGTGTGATTGGTGTGGCTGGTATGAGTCTTACCCTGGATTCCAAAATCCTTTCCTTGTAATGTCAGCTCTTCCGGGCACAGTTTCCTTAACTGAGGTCTGGAGGAGGGGCATAGAGGGAGGAGCCAGTGCACACCAGTAGTACTAAATCTTTCTTAGAGTGCCCAGTCTCCTGCGGAGCCCGTCTATTCCCCATGGTCCTTACGGAGTCCCCAGCATCCACTACGGACTACGAGAAATAGATTTACCGGTGAGTAAAATCTTATTTTCCGTGTAGCCCTCCATTAAAGTACTACTCACACGGCTACATCCTATTTTTAATATTACACCGAGCAGCCATGGGAGTGGAAATAGACTCTGGGTTACTCACCTGCTACACCTGTAATTTACACAATAACTCCCACTCGCACTTCCCTATCTTTGTGAAATGAAAACGAAGTGGGCAAAAGATTTCGATAGAAAGAAAGTTGTGATATTTTTTATTTAAAATTGTCTCCAATTTCTCTTATGTCCTAGAGGATGCTGGGGTCCACATTAGTACCATGGGGTACAGACAGGCCCACTAGGAGCCATTGGCACTTTAAGAGTTTGAGAGTGTGGGCTGGCTCCTCCCTCTATGCCCCTCCTACCAGACTCAGTTTAGAAAATGTGCCCTGAGAAGCTGGTCACAGCTAGGGGAGCTCTACAGAGCTTCTTTAGTAAAAGTTTATTTTAGAGTTTATTATTTTACAGGGAGGCTGCTGGCAACAGCCTCCCTGCATCGTGGGACTTAAGGGGGGGAGTAGTGTCCGCCCTGCGGGGTCTGAGCCACTATCTCCGCTGACAGGACACTGAGTTCCTGAGGGGATAGAACGTTCCCCGCCACAGGGGATCGCTCACCCCAGCAGCATGCCGCCACCCCCTTACAGAGCCAGAAGATCAGTGGCGAGTGAGTCACCGGCCCCCCTAGCAAGCGGGGAGCTGGTGTGAAGATGGCGGCAACAGGGTATGGAGCGCAGTACTAACTGCGCTCCGGGGCTCAGCGGTACATAGTGTGGCGCTGTGGGGGGCGCCCTGAGCCAGCGCCTACACCCTACACTGGTCACAAAGCCTGTCAGGGTCCCAGGATCGCTGCCAGCATTAATCCTCAGGCCAGTATAATCTTCTGAAGAGCGGGAAGACAGCGCCATTAAGGGGGCGGAGCTTCTCCTCAGAGCGGGCCCAGCAGCGTTCGGCTCCATTTTCCTGCCTGCAGAAACGCTGTCAGTGAAGAGCAGTCCCTCCAGAGCACCTCCAGCTATCTCTTACGGTACTAGGGGGTTGCAGAAGAGAGGGGAGGCTGTATACAGGCTGTGTATCCTATTAAGGTGCACAGTCAGCGCTTGTTGGGGTCTCCCTATACCTTGAAAGTGCTGTGTGGGGGTTGGCTCCAATCTCTGTGTCTCTCTTGCCATTCTTGGGGGTGAAACTCTGTCTATCCTCCCCAGTGTGTGTGTGGAGTGTTTGGTGTCTCCTTTTAGCTATGTCCAGGGACTCTGTGTCATATGCTGAAGAGGATATGTCCTCTCAGGATGATCTCATTCCATGTAATCAGGATTGCACTGTTTTAGCGCAGATACCAGCAAGGTAGCCTGAATGGTTATCCTCTATCAAATCCACGATTTCTCAGATTTCTACTAGGAACAGAACTCTATGACAGTTTGGTCTGGTTCTGTTACTTCAGGGCCCCCCTCTGTAGGTTCCCATAAACATGCTCTTGCCCAGATTATGCAAGATGACACGGATACCGATTCTGACACGGCAGAAGGTGATGGGGATGTGCTCAGGGGGGCCGCATCTCTTGCTAAAGGGGTGCAGTTAATGATAGAGGCTATTACAGATGTGTTGAATATTGCTGATACAACACCTGAACAGGTTGAGGAGGCTTACTTCACTGACAATAAGAAAGCCTCGCTAACCTTCCCTGCGTCCAAAGAATTAAATGCTATTTTTGAAAAAGCCTGGGAAAACCCGGAGAAAAAATTCCAGATCCCTATTAGAGTTCTGGTTGCTTTCCCCTTCCCCGAGGAGGATATAAAGAAATGGGAAAACCCACCCAAAGTGGACGCGTCTGTATCCAGACTCTCGAAAAAAGGTGGTTTCTCCTGTCCCAGGATCTATCGCCTTAAAGGAGCCGGCTGATCGCAAAATTGATACTACGCTCAAATCCATATACACGGTTTCAGGGGCGATACCACGTCCTACTATTGTCTGTGCATGGATTTCCAAAGCTATAGTAAAGTGGTCAGGCACATTATTTGAGGATTTGAATACAATGGATAAAAGTGACGTTGAATTGTTTTTACGTAACATTCAGGATTCTGCAGGATTTATGGTGGAATCCATGAAAGACCTGGGTTCAATGGCTGCAGGAATATCTTCCATGTCTGTCTCAGCTCGCCGAGGCCTATGGCTGCGCCAGTGGTCTGCCGACGCGGAATCCAGGAGAGGAGTGGAGACCCTACCATACACAGGACAGGCTCTCTTTGGGGAAGCGTTGGGTGCGTGGATCTCCACGGCTACAGCGGGTAAGTCACCTTTTCTCCCCTCAGCTGCACCTGCTACGAAGAAACCTTTTTCTTCGGCTACATCACAGTCCTTTCGGGTTGCTAAAACAAGAAAGGCCAAACCGTCCAACACCTTCTTTAGAGGAGGTCGACCAAAATCCAAGAAATCTGCTGCTACAGGTTCCCAGGAACAGAGGCCTGCTTCAGGTATGCCAAAGTCCTCAGCATGACGGTGGACCGCGCTGCCTGGAGGTTGGGCCGGGAGGGCGAGACTCAGACATTGTTAGGCGCCGCGGTCCGGGACTTCCTCCCGGCCCGGCGCCAAGCAACTAGGGACGCCGAGCGCGCTGAGCCGCCGGGTCCCTAGCAACGCTGGGACGCCGTGCGCGCTGAGCCGCCGGCTCCCTAGCAACACTAGGACGCCGGGCGCGCCGAGCCGCCGGGACCCTAGCAACGGGGACGCCACGGACGGACCGCGTTCCCCGTTGCTGGGTTGATTATTTAACTGTGCACACATGTTTTCTGGTCGTGCAGCAAGGCAGCTGCACGACATTCACTGTAATCAGGCTCTGGACTCTGATTGGAGGATTCCCTGCTAAATGCCTTCTCAGTGCCTCACACAGACGCCGGTGATAGTTTCCTGCATGCTGCTCATGTTGGTGAACGTCTGTTCCTGGTCTGCTGTGCCCGGTCATTCCAGTCCTCTGAGTTCCTGAGTCTTGGTGTTTGTCATCTCATCCCAAGGAGTTCTCCTGGTCCTCATTTACCTGTGACAGTCTTTAGAGGATCTAGTTTGGTTTCGTGAGTGGCGGCTCTGCCGCGTGCTGCGGCCTAGGCCGCTTAATATTGTGTTCTGGTTTTGGAGCATTTGCGGAGGTATCCGCTTCCACAGTCCTCTCCGGTACTCGGCGGTGCCGTGTAGGAGAGTGGACAAGTGGAGTATTTTGGTTGTTCTTTTCCCTGGCGGTAATCCGCGCATACTTTAGTTTTAGGTTTGTTAGTAGCCCCTGGCCTTGTTGTTTAGTTAGAGGGCCCCTTGTTATCACCCTGTCTCGGTTCACTCTTTGTCTCTCATTAAGACCTGAGGGGGCATCACAGTTGGGCAGACGTAATCCGCCCTTCAAACGCAGCTGCCATGGGCCCAAGCAACCATAGTCTTGCAAGAGTGTACTGACAGCACGGGCGAGACAACGGAGATAGGGTGCCAGGGGCTATTCCCATTCCTTTCCCCTTTCCCAGCATTACGTTCTGGCATTCAGGTCCTTTCATATAAGATCACCCCAGACCTGAGTATTAGAATCATAACATTATCACCGGCCCAAAAACTTTAAAAAAAAAAAGAGGGGTTTTAAATTTTTTCCCATTCAGTTTTGGTAAGGGTTTACCGGCTTCATGAATCCGGCAGGGTTAGGACCAAATCCCGGTCAGCTTTTAGTTAACCAAATTCAAGAACTTACTCAGATGGTTCAGGACCTTTCTCTTCGGGTGAGATCACAGGAAGATCTTTTGCGAGCCTCCCCGAGGGTGGTTCCAGAATCAAAGATGCATTTACCCGACCGTTTTTCGGGTAACCGAAAAGATTTTTTTAATTTTAAAGAAGCTTGTAAGCTATATTTTCGTTTAAGGCCTAGTTCCTCTGGTACTGAATCTCAGCGGGTTGGGATTATTATGTCGTTACTCCAGGGGGATCCACAGACCTGGGCGTTTGGGTTAAAAGCTGAAGATCCTGCTTTGTTATCTGTAGACGCCTTTTTTAAATCATTAGGTCTGTTGTATGATGACCCAGATAGAGAGGCGTCAGCTGAGAGTCACCTGCGTGCTCTCAAACAAGGTAAAAATCCAGCAGAGGTGTATTGTACCGAATTTCGCCGCTGGTCGAACGACTGTGGCTGGAATGACCCGGCCCTGCGCAGTCAGTTTCGCCTCGGTTTATCTGAACTTATTAAAGACAGTCTCCTCCAGTACCCCGCTCCTGAGACTCTCGATAAACTCATGGAGCTTGCTATAAAAATAGATTGTCGTCTCCGAGAGCGGAGGGCTGAAAGAGGAACAACTGTTAGGCCTAGTCCTTGTGTTTATACCTTTCCAGAGGACGTCGAGGAGCCCATGCAGATGGGTCTCTCCCGGCTGTCCCCAGAGGAAAGAACCAGAAGATTAAGTTCTGGTCTTTGTTTGTACTGTGGTGGTAAGGGACATATTGCTCGCAACTGCCCGAACAAGTCGGGAAACGCTCTGACCAAGTGAATTGTGAGGGGGTTCACTTAGGTCTGCAGCTTATCTCCTCAAATGACTCTCTCTTAGTCCCTGTTAAGATTTCCTTTGGCAGCCTCAGTTCATTGGTGTCGGCCTTTGTCGACAGTGGAGCTGCAGGATTTTATGGATTTAACTTGGGCTAAGGCCTTAGGCATTCCACAGATACCGTTGGATAAACGTATCACCATGCACGGGTTAGATGGGGGTCCGCTTTCCAATGGGATAATTACTCACCGCACACCTCCAGTATTACTTACAGTAGGACCCTTACATTCTGAAGATATAGAATTCTACCTTACACATTGTTCGGCAGTTCCTGTAGTTTTGGGTCACCCTTGGCTTGCCTTTCATAAACCCACCATTGATTGGCGGTCCGGGGAGATTTCTCAATGGGGTCCTTTTTGTGTTAAGGAATGTATTTCTTTTCCAGTCCGGGTTGCAGCAATCGTCCCAGAGCTTATTCCTGTGGAATATCAGGATTTTGCCGATGTGTTCTCCAAAGGCAATGCGTACATTCTGCCTCCCCATCGGTCCTACGATTGTGCAATTGAGTTAGTACCAGGTGCCACTTTGCCTAAGGGGAGATTATATGCCCTGTCCGGGCCAGAAACCACGGCCATGAATAATTACATTCAGGAAAGCCTTAAAAAAGGTTTTATTAGGCCTTCAAAATCTCCGTTGAGTGCAGGATTTTTCTTTGTTGAGAAAAAAGATGGGTCACTTAGACCATGTATTGATTTTAGGGCTCTGAATAAGATCTCTGTGAAATCTATCTACCTATCTACCTATCCTTTGCCATTAATTTCAGTGCTTTTTGATCAGTTACGCTCCGCCGTGATCTTTTCGAAAATTGATCTTAGGGGAGCTTACAACCTCATCCGAATAAAATCTGGGGATGAGTGGAAGACGGCTTTCAGCACTCAGTCGGGTCACTATGAATACCTGGTGATGCCGTTCGGCCTGTCAAATGCTCCAGCGGTTTTTCAAGACCTCATTAACGATGTTCTCCGTGACTTCCTTGGGAAGTTCGTGGTCGTTTATCTTGACGACATTTTGATATACTCTGAGTCTATGGAACAACATGTTACCCAGGTGCGTCTGGTTCTTCAAAAATTACGAGAGAATCATTTATATGCCAAGCTTGAGAAGTGTGATTTTCACATCACGGAGGTGGCTTTCTTGGGGTACATTATTTCTCCCCAGGGATTTTTCATGGAACCGAAAAAACTCCAGGCCATCCTTAATTGGGCGCAACCCACTAATTTAAAGGAAATTCAGCGCTTTTTAGGGTTTGCTAATTATTATAGGCGGTTCATTCATACTTTTTCTGACCTGGTCGCTCCCATAGTAGCTTTGACTAAAAAAAGAGCAGATCCCTCCAATTGGTCGCTTAAAGCTGAGTTAGCCTTCCGGGCCTTGAAGCAGGCCTTTGTCTCAGCTCCTGTCCTCAGACATCCTAATCCGGAGCTTCCCTTTATTGTGGAGGTTGATGCCTCAGAGGTTGGAGTGGGGGCTATCCTTTCTCAGGAAGATCCGGAGTCTCAGGAGTTACATCCTTGTGCCTTCATGTCCAGGAAATTCTCCGCTGAATCCAACTATGACGTTGGTAATCGGGAATTACTGGCAGTAAAATGGGCTTTCGAGGAATGAAGGCATTGGCTGGAGGGAGCTAGGCATACTATTACTGTTTTTACTGACCATAAGAACCTGCAATATATTGAATCAGCTAAACGGCTTAATGCTCGGCAGGCACGTTGGGCATTGTTTTTTACTCGTTTCAGGTTTATAATCACCTTCAGGCCTGGTTCCAAGAATACGAAAGCTGATGCCCTGTCACGTTGCTTTCTTCCAGTTCACAATAGCAATCCTGTTACTACCCCCATAGTTCCATCTTCAGTCATCCGGGCAGGCCTCACACAGGATTTATTTACTCAGTTAAACCAGCTTCAACACCAAGCTCCTAGACTTACTCCTGCTGGTCGTCTTTTTGTCCCTGAATTTTTGAGAGGCACTGTTTTAACTGAGTTTCATGACAACAAAGTCTCGGGGCATCCGGGTATCACTAAGACCTTGGAGTTAGTCTCTCGCTCAGTGTGGTGGCCTAGTCTTTCTAAAGACGTTAAGGAATTCGTCCATTCCTGTCAGGTTTGTGCACAGCATAAGGTTCCTCGTTCGTTGCCTATCGGGCAACTTATGCCTTTAGCCGTTCCTCTCAGGCCATGGTCTCATATTTCCATGGATTTCGTGGTGGACCTTCCCCTTTCAGCCGGATTGCGAGTCATTTGGGTGGTAGTGGACCGTTTTAGTAAAATGGCTCATTTCATTGCTCTTCCCCGATTACCCTCTGCTCAAGGGTTGGCAGTTTTGTTCCTCCGCCATGTGTTCAGGCTCCATGGTTTGCCCACTGATGTTGTCTCTGATCGGGGTCCACAATTTATCGCACAATTCTGGAAACGTTTTTGTGCCTCTTTGAGGATGAAACTGTCTTTAACATCGGGTTACCATCCACAGTCTAACGGGCAAACCGAACGAGTCAACCAGTCATTAAAACAGTACTTACGCTTGTATTCGGCCAAACTCCAGAATGATTGGTCCGAGTTTCTTCCTTTGCTTATAATAACTCTTGTCATTCTTCCACCAAGGAGTCCCCATTCTTTTCAGTCTTTGGTTTTCATCCTAGAGCCAACTCTTTTTTCCATCATTCTCCAGTTTCCTCGTTGACCTTAACCTCCCATCTCAGAGCAATTTGGAGAAAAGTGCACCTTGCCCTCAGAAAAGCGGCCTTCCGAGAAAAAAAAATTTCTGATAGGCTCCGACGTCCTTGCACTTTTAAGGTGGGAGATAAGGTATGGTTGTCAACTCGCAACATCAAGCTTCGACAACCCCCGGCTAGACTGGGACCCAAATTTATTGGATTGTTTCTTATCATTAAGAAGGTCAACCCAGTTGCTTTTCGGCTACGCTTGCCAAGATCTCTCAGAATTGGGAATACTTTCCATTGTTCCCTGTTGAAACAATATGTTTCTTCCAGCAGATTTCCTCGGAGGACCTCCCAGGGTAGATCTCCAGTGGATGTGCAGGGACAACAGGAGTTCTTGGTAGAGAAGGTGTTAGATTCAAAAGTTTCCCGGGGCCGGCTTTCTTTTTTGGTTCACTGGAAAGGCTATGGTCCGGAGGAAAGGTCTTGGGTCTTGGATAAAGATCTACATGCCCCTAAACTCAAGAGATTATTCTTTCAGGAATTTCCTCAGAAACCTGGCTTTAGGGGTCTGTTGACCCCTCCTCAAGGGGGGGGGTACTGTTAGGCGCCGCGGTCCGGGACTTCCTCCCGGCCCGGCGCCTAGCAACTAGGGACGCCGAGCGCGCTGAGCCGCCGGGTCCCTAGCAACGCTGGGACGCCGTGCGCGCTGAGCCGCCGGCTCCCTAGCAACGCTAGGACGCCGGGCGCGCCGAGCCGCCGGGACCCTAGCAACGGGGACGCCACGGACGGACCGCGTTCCCCGTTGCTGGGTTGATTATTTAACTGTGCACACATGTTTTCTGGTCGTGCAGCAAGGCAGCTGCACGACATTCATTGTAATCAGGCTCTGGACTCTGATTGGAGGATTCCCTGCTAAATACCTTCTCAGTGCCTCACACAGACGCCGGTGATAGTTTCCTGCATGCTGCTCATGTTGGTGAACGTCTGTTCCTGGTCTGCTGTGCCCGGTCATTCCAGTCCTCTGAGTTCCTGAGTCTTGGTGTTTGTCATCTCATCCCAAGGAGTTCTCCTGGTTCTCATTTACCTGTGACAGTCTTTAGAGGATCTAGTTTGGTTTCGTGAGTGGCGGCTCTGCCGCGTGCTGCGGCCTAGGCCGCTTAATATTGTGTTCTGGTTTTGGAGCATTTGCGGAGGTATCCGCTTCCACAGTCCTCTCCGGAACTCGGCGGTGCCGTGTAGGAGAGTGGACAAGTGGAGTATTTTGGTTGTTCTTTTCCCTGGCGGTAATCCGCGCATACTTTAGTTTTAGGTTTGTTAGTAGCCCCTGGCCTTGTTGTTTAGTTAGAGGGCCCCTTGTTATCACCCTGTCTCGGTTCACTCTTTGTCTCTCATTAAGACCTGAGGGGGCATCGGAGTTGGGCAGACGTAATCCGCCCTTCAAACGCGGCTGCCATGGGCCCAAGCAACCATAGTCTCGCAAGAGTGTACTGACAGCACGGGCGAGACAACGGAGATAGGGCGCCAGGGGCTATTCCCATTCCTTTCCCCTTTCCCAGCATTACGTTCTGGCATTCAGGTCCTTTCATATAAGATTACCCCAGACCTGAGTATTAGAATCATAACAGTCATTTCAGTCACGTCTGGGTGTCGTCCGGCCTGGATCCCTGGGTTCAAGATATTGTGTCCCAGGGGTACCGGCTGGAGTTTCAAGATCTCCCGCCTCACCGGTTCTTCAAATCAGGCTTGTCAGCTTTGCTGGCAGACAGGGCTACCCTACAGGGAGCCATCCAGAAGTTGGTGGAGGCACAGGTTATTGTACCAATTCCTCCCCAGATGCAAAACCAGGGTTACTATTCGAACCTTTTCGTGATACGGAACCCGGATAGTTCGGTCAGGCCCATTCTGAACTTAAAATCGCTAAACCCCTTTCTGAGGGAGTTCATGTTCAAAATGGAGTCTCTAAGGGCGGTGATATCAGGTCTGGAGGAGGAGGAGGAATTCCTGGTATCACTGGATATCAAGGATGCGTACCTCCACATTCCGATTTGCGCGCCGCATCAAGCTTATCTACTATTCGCACTGTTGGACTGTCATTTTCAATTCCAGGCCCTGCCATTCGGCCTCTCCACAGCACCGAGGGTATTCACCAAGGTGATGGCGGAAATTATGGTTCTACTCCGCAGACAAGGGGTGAACATAATTCCATATCTGGACGATCTGCTGATAAAGGCATCGTCCAGGGAGAATCTGTTACAGTCCATAGCTCTCACGACACAGCTTCTCAGGGAACATGGTTGGATCCTGAATCTTCCAAAATCACATTTGGAACCTACCAGGAGGTTGTCATTTTTGGGAATGATCCTCGACACGGAAGTGCAGAGGGTGTTTCTTCCAGAGGAAAAAGCGTTGGTGATACAAACAATGGTCCGGGATGTCCTGAAGCCAGCCCGGGTGTCAGTTCATCAGTGCATTCGCCTTCTGGGAAAGATGGTGGCCTCTTACGAGGCTCTGCAGTACGGGAGATTTCATGCTCGGTCCTTCCAACTGGATCTCCTGGACAAATGGTCGGGATCTCAACTACACATGCACCAGAGAATACGTCTGTCGCCAAAGGCAAGGATCTCACTCCTCTGGTGGCTGCAATTGCCTCACCTTTTGGAGGGCCGCAGGTACGGGATTCAGGACTGGATCCTTCTAACCACGTATGCTAGTCTCCGGTTCTGGGGCACAGTCACTCAAGGGGAAACCTTCCAAGGAAGGTGGTCAAGTCTGGAAGCCGGCCTGCTGATAAACATTCTGGAACTAAGAGCCGTCTACAACAGTCTTCTTCAAGTGGCCCATCTTCTGAGAAATCGGGCCATTCAAGTGCAGTCGGACAATGTAACGACAGTGTCTTACATAAACCGACAGGGCGGAACGAAGAGCAGATCTGCAATGTCAGAGGTAACAGGAATCATCCTCTGGGCAGAAAAACACGCGTTGGCGCTGTCAGCAATCTTCATTCCGGGAGTAGACAATTGGGAAGCGGACTTCCTCAGCAGACATGATCTCCATCCAAGGGAGTGGGGACTCCATCCGGAGGTGTTCATGGAGGTTACGGATCTTTTGGGTGTACCTCAAATAGACATGATGGCCTCTCATCTCAACAAGAAGCTTCGGCGGTATTGTTCCAGGTCGGGGGACCCACAAACCGTGGTGGTGGATGCCCTAGTGACTCCGTGGGTGTTCCAGTCGGTGTACGTGTTTCCTCCACTTTCACTCATTCAAAGAGTTCTAAAACTCATAAGGAGAACAAAAGTTCAGGCAATCCTCATTGCTCCAGACTGGCCACGAAGGGCTTGGCACGCAGATTTTCTGGATCTACTGCTAGAAAAGCCGAGGCCTCTTCCTCTTCGGGAGGACCTGCTGCAGCAGGGGCCGTTCGCTTATCAAGACTTGCCGCGGCTACGTTTGGCGGCATGGAGGTTGAACGCCAGATACTAGCTTTGGAAGGGCATTCCGAACAAAGTCATTCCTACCCTGACACAGGCTGGGAAAGGAGTAACGTCTAAACATTACTCTCGCATTTGGAAAAAATATGTGTCCTGGTGTGAATCCAAGAGGTTTCCTATGGTGGAGTTTCAACTTGGACGGTTTCTCCTCTTCCTCCAAGCAGGTGTGGATATGGGCCTGAGATTAGGTTCCGTAAAGCTCCAGATTTCGGCCCTATCCATTTTCTTTCAGAAACAGTTGGCTGCCTTCCCTGAGGTTCAGACCTTTTGAAGGGAGTTCTGCACATCCAGCCTCCCTTTGTGCCACCTACGGCGCCCTGGGATCTTAACGTGGTGTTGCAGTTCCTCCAGTCGGACTGGTTTGAGCATCTACAGAAGGTTGAGGTCAAGTTTCTCACGTGGAAGGCTGTCACTTTGTTGGCCTTGGCTTCTGCTAGACGTGTGTCGGAGTTGGGGGCTTTGTCATGTAAAAGCCCTTACTTGATCTTCCATGAAGATAGAGCTGAGCTCAGGACACGTCCGCAGTTCCTTCCGAAGGTTGTGTTGGCATTTCATATCAACCAACCTATTGTGGTGCCAGTTGCTACTGACTCCCCAATTTCATCAAAGTCCTTGGATGTTGTACGGGCTCTGAAAATCTATGTGAAGAGGACTGCTCGTCACAGAAAATCGGACTCTCTACTTGTCCTGTATGATCCCAAGAAAATTGGGTGTCCTGCTTCTAAGCAGACGATCTCTCGCTGGATCAGGTTCACTATCCAGCATGCGTATTCTACGGCAGGCCTGCCGTGTCCTACGTCTGTTAAGGCCCACTCTACTCGTAAGGTGGGTTCTTCCTGGGCGGCTGCCCAGGGTGTCTCAGCTTTACAACTATGCCGAGCGGCTACTTGGTCGGGGTCGAATACGTTCGCAAAGTTCTACAAGTTTGATACTTTGGCCTCTGAGGACCTGAAGTTTGGTCAGTCAGTTCTGCAGGAGCCTCCGCGCTCTCCCTCCCGTTCTGGGAGCTTTGGTACATCCCCATGGTACCAATGTGGACCCCAGCATCCTCTAGGACAGGCATGTCCAACCTGCGGCCCTCCAGCTGTTGAGAAACTACACATCCCAGCATGCCCTGACACAGCTTTAGCATTCTCTGACAGCAAAACAGTGTCAGGGCATGCTGGGATATGTAGTTTCACAACAGCTGGAGGGCCGCAGGTTGGACATGCCTGCTCTAGGACGTAAGAGAAAATAGGATTTTAATTACCTATTGGTAAATCCTTTTCTCGTAGTCCGTAGAGGATGCTGGGAGCCCACCCAGCGCTTCCTGATCCTGCAGTGGTTGCTTAGTTCAGTACTGCTTAGTTCTTGGTAAGTAATATTGTTCAGCCGTTGCTGATGTCTCAAACTAGTTAGCTTGGTTTGCCTTGTGTGTGAGCTGGTGTGAATCTCGCCACTATCTGTGTAAAATCCTTCTCTCGAAGATGTCCGTCTCCTCAGGCACAGTTTCTAGACTGAGTCTGGTAGGAAGGGCATAGAGGGAGGAGCCAGCCCACACTCTCAACTCTTAAAGTGCCAATGGCTCCTAGTGGACCCATCTATACCCCATGGTACTAATGTGGACCCCAGCATCCTCTACGGACTACGAGAAAAGGATTTACCGGTAGGTAATTAAAATTCTATTTTAAATGGTATTTACATCTGATTGTTAATTGGCCATGATATCTTCACAGATCCAATTACCTGCGCGCTGTCACCTGTCACGCAGGCAGCTCTCTGTTGATTGGCTAGAGCCTATTCCTACGTCAATGATGTCATATTTCCTGGTGAAGCAATAAGCCTCTTTATCATAGTCATTAATTGAGTTCACGGATTGGCTGCCTTCACCTCGCAGAAGATTAACGGCCTTTAATCGGGAGAAAATAAGTGTACTTCTTAATAAGGCAAATTAATGGTCTGCATACTCGTGGTTTCATTTACAGCATGGCGGCCTTCGCTGTATGTGGGGGACAAACCCGCTTTAATTTTGATATCTGGTGATCTGGCAATTACATGTTTTGTGAGATGCGTGTGAGCCCAGGCATGGAATAGTGGAAGTTTTATAGGTTGGTTAAGTTTTAATCTTGGCTGTAAAGGAAACCAGTGCATTGACTGGAATAGAACATAGTTACATCAGAGTTATGCAATAACATATTTATTCCCTCTCTGCAGACAGTGAGGCCTGGCTACCAGTGGAAGGTCCATTTCACAACCATCACCCTACAAAAGGCTGGTTTACCAAAGATATAATTAGTGAAAAGAGAACTGCAGCCCAGAACAGGACAATCACCCTGAAGAAATCAGCGGTGGAGCTAGAGTGTGAGAGACGGAACCCAGCCGACTCTAGGTCTAAACGCAACCAGTTTGTTTCCAGTATTGGTGATAGCGACGCTTCTGAGATCATCATTAAAGAAGAAGCCATGGGCGATGAAGGCGAGAACGCTCTGGATCACTGTGCAGACGAAACGCAGCAGAAAATCTATGAAAATCACCGAGACTTTGTTTGCTCTATAAGCGGCCAAATAATCTCCTCTAACTCTCATTTGGTCATCCATCAGAACAGACGGAGGAAGGAAGGAGGGCATGTGTGTGGGGAGTGTGGGAAAGTCTTTTCTCGGAATCTGCACCTCACCATCCACCAACGGACCCACACCGGAGAAAGGCCGTATGGGTGCAAGGAATGCGGCAAGCGTTTTACCTCCAGCTCCCACCTTGTGAGCCACCAGAAAACCCACACGGGAGAGAGGCCGTTTGTCTGCGGCAGCTGCGGGAAACGTTACACCCGCAGGTCGAACCTTGTTAGTCACCAGCGGACCCACACTGGGGAGCGGCCGTTTGTGTGCAGTGACTGTGGCAAAAGCTTCACCCACCGATCACACTATGTGGATCACCGCAAAATGCACACGAACGGTGGTGCACATATCTGCTCTGACTGCGGGAAGTCTTTTACCCGTAGCCTCCACCTCGCCATTCATAAGAGAAGCCACACGGGAGAGAGACCTTTTGCTTGCACTGTGTGCGGTAAGAGTTTTGTCTGCAGTTCGCACCTTGCCAGTCACCAGATGATACACTCTGGGGAAAAGCCGTACTCGTGCGGAACGTGCAGGAAGAAATTCACCTACAGGTCAAATCTTGTGATGCACCAGAAGACACACGCCGGGTAGCAGAGATACCAGTAGATTTCAGTTCAGACCACGGAATGCCACAGGCGTGTCCAATACAATATTTCAAAATAATACATTATTCAAATGAGCTTTTCAACATCAGTGATATATTCCTATTGACTACACTTTATTGCAGGCTTGGCCAGCCTCGGACTCTCCAGCTAATGTGAAACTGCAAGTACCAGCATGCCCTGCCACAGTTAGGGAATGCTAAAACGTTGGCAGGCATGCTGGGATTTGTAGTTTCACAACAGCTGGAGAGCCACAGGTTGGCCAGGCTTGCTTTATTGTATTAGGGGGAAAAAACACAAATATGTATAATATTAAACCTCCACGGGCATTAACACATGACTTCAGTATTGGGCAATAAAACACACATTTACTTTCCATTCTCTGCTTTTGCAGATAACAATCTCATTCTCAGGTTTAAGAGGAAACAAAGTACTAGATGGGCCAAGGGGTTCTTATCTTCCGGCAAGATCTATGTTTATGTCTTATGAGGAAACAAAGGTATTTTGGGGCCCATTTATCAACGAGTGATAAAACGCGTGAATGATAAAACTCGTTGCGTATGATGGTGCTCCAGCCAACCAGCTCCCAACTGTCATTTTTCACACACATGACCGTTGAGAGCTGAACACGACAGTTGGGAGCTGATTGGCTGGAGCGCCATTTATCATATGCAACAAGTTTTATCACTGGTTGATAAATGAGCCGCTTTGTGTTAACAGAGTGTGTTAGCAATTTGCAGAGTTCTGCACTTACCCTATGAGCAACTAAATAGTTTTCTCAGGAAATTAAATGAATTGATATCCAAAGGAAGAAGTCGTACAACTGTTCTCAACGTTAGTTATTCTGTACATTGTTTTGGTGTTTTTATTGTCATTTTGTATCTATAAAACCAAAGAAATTTGAGAGAGACATGTCCAGCATCTAAAGTCTGAGAATGGGCCACAGTCTGAAGTTACACGTACACGTACAATATATAACACGAGGTGTAAGTGCTACTTCCTGGTTATTTAAACCCATTGACGTCCACCTGTCTGGAACAGTACAAAATGTAGTCCGATGGTTTTGACAGCTCTTTTCGTTTCATATGTTTAGAATGCTAAAATCAGCTTTTCATCTTTCCTGTCTGGCTGATAACAGAAATGTGTTTGTGTATTCCTCACACGTTTCTAAAAGACTGGACCTTTCCGGTTATGCCGATGAGACCGGACAACTGTCGTGCGATCCCGCTAATGACTAGTTAGGCAATAGGAAGTTTTTAATTAGATTAAATGGGTCATCATTGGGGTGAAAAAAGTGGGCCAAAACTACCCCAAAACAATTTTTTTTAGATATATTTGTATGCACCCCAAATGTAACTAAATAATTTAAATTTAAAACCAATTTAAAAAAAAATCTTTTTCTTAATTTTTTTTTTTTACAAACTTTTTAATTGGGTTCAAATGACATCAAAATAAGCGTTTTTGTTTTTTTTAGGCCACCCAAATTTAAAATATTTAAATTATTTTTTTTAAAGTGGTCTCTTTCAACTTTTTCATTTTATTATTTTTTATTTTATTTCATTAAATGAAAAAAGTTTGCTGTTTTTTATAAATTTAAAAAAAATGTTTTTAAAATATGTTCAATTCAGCCATTGTAAACATCTTTAAAGCTCATATTTTTTTTATTTTTAATTTTGGGACAGTGCTTAAAATCTATTATTTTTTTACTGATGTACTCGCCCCTGCTGGTTTCTGTACCATATGATTCAAACATATCTGACGACAGTGATGCATTTGTCAGTGTTTTTAGCAAATGTTCACTAGCAATAATTATTGTTACAGAGAGTAGAAGCTGTAAGACAAGCTACAAGGATCAGTTTTTCTCATGTCTCCATTTTTGGAAATATCTCTTCTTTTATTTTAAAACAATTGTCTAACTATCTATTCTCCTTAATGGAATAAGGAAACATGTCTTCGGCTCACAGCAGAATAAATTATGTTCATTCATTAGATAATCAGCGTGAATATATTTGGCATTCCCGGTGCTATCTCTATACAAATACTGCCTTTTTTATTTTCATGGTTTTTTGTTTAAATAAAAAATAAGCTTTTAATCTTACTTAATTGTTCTTCCAGTGTTTCTCAAAAATTGACTAAATACTAACAAATGTTTTACGCAGGATTTCTGAACATCACAATGAAGGAAAAGTGTATTGCCAAATTGTTCAACGTAAATTTCTTGGGCCGTTGTACATGGATTATTTTGCTGTAATATTATCTTGTACCTGTGTCTAATATGCTATTTTTTTTTTAATGAAACATAAAGAGCGGAAGTCACACAAACTACGTTGTTTTTTTAGCTTTTTAAAAAACTAAAAGTGTTACGAATCTTCTTAATTCCGTTATATTCACGAAGAAGGTTATTAAATAAATATGTTAATTTGTGTTTAAACAACTTGTAAAAGAGAAAAGTAAATATTTTATTTATAACATGGAACTTTAAATATTTGTTCAATATGTGTATTTTTTTATCGCCCTGTCAGTTTTTCTTTAATAAAATTGTGAAAATATGAAAAAGTTATATATTTCTTTTTCATCCAAATATAAAATAAATTCCTTATAAACAGCTGCACAGTCGGGTGTGATACAGGATCCCGGCAGTCACAGGGCCGACACCGGCATCCCAACAATTAGAATGCTGACGGGGGCAGGGTAATTATTATTTGCCTAGCCCATACCTGTCACCTGCCAGCTTTGTTGGATGAAAAGGGCGGGGTCTTCTGGAAATTGGATGTGGGCTCACCTGAAATGGGTGTGGTTTAGGCGGCATTGGGTGTGAATTATGCAGATCAGAGTTGTTGGCAGATATTCTAGTTATCTTTATTTTCCGCCAATCCCCAATAAGTGTATGAGATATACTGGATCAGGTCATCGTGTCCATAGTAACCTCTATATATATATATGTAAATTAAACACCCTATTACAACAATGAATATATATTCAATAAAAAATAATGCTCAACTTCACTCTTAAGATATGATAATGCAGGGATAGTACATTTGTTTATACTACATTAACTTACAGTACATTATATACCCCCCAAGTTTAAATGCTCAGGTCTTCCGGTTAGACCTAGAGTCTGCATCACAACATAATGACAGCACCAATGGAAGTATTGGGAGGGAGCATCCTCCTGCGCCTCCTACACTAACATTTACCGTCACCGCGCTAATGGCTGCAGGAGGAAGCACAGGTGATTGCTTGCTCATTGTGCCCCTTTCTCCTACTGTCATAGGCGATGATCACCAAATGGGTGGGATAGGGAGCCATGCCAGTATGTGAGCTTAGACCCTTGTACCTGTTATCTCTGAATTGTTCTGCCTGAGAGTCTGACCACAGGTCATGGGAGGGTGGATCCTCTTTACAGATGGATGTGAGACCCTACAATAATATTTTCTCAGATCAGTTCGGTAAAATAGCAAAACCTGCATTAAAAACATGGGCGTACTGTATATGATGCATCCCGAGTAACACATTAAATAAATGTAGATGAACAACTTAATCTAATGTTTGCTTCATCCTGCCCACCTATGGTAGAACTGGCAACAGTGGCACTGATTTATGACCGCACTGGTAAATATCAATGGTTTTTGCCCTTTGGTTGAATTATGCAGACACACTTGTCCGTTCTTGAGTTTCTCCGTCCCTACAGAATGTGCCTGTGCTCAAGATGTCCAGAATTCTTATTTACCCCATCTCTTGTAGCTCTTCAGACTCACAGAAGGTGATTGCTTTGAAAAAGGAGGCTTAGGGTCATAACTAAGGCTATATGTGAGACATGATGGTGAATGAGTTTCAGCAGAAAACGTCTTTTACATCACTATGTCACTATTTTTAGTTTCCTCCTGAGTGCTGATTTCACGTCTCTATTCTTTAAGCTGTAGATCAATGGGTTGAGCATGGGGACAGCCGCTGTATTAAAGAGAGAGAACAGTTTGATGAACTCCAGGGAGTCCGACGAGGTCGGCCTCAGGTACTGGCAGATAAGGGTGACATACAGAACGGTGACGACTGTCAGGTGTGAGGAGCACGTGTAGAAAGCTTTGCGTCTTCCAGTGCTAGAACGGATCCCCAGTATGGTGGAAATAATGAACACGTATGGTGTGATGGTGAGAGTGAAAGGGGTAAGGCTCAGCAGCAGTAGTCCTTCGATAAAGCTCAGCATCTCCAAGGTGGAGGTGTCGCTACAGGAAAGACTCAGCAGCGGCACCAGGTCACAGAAGAAGTGATTGATAATGTTGGATTTGTAACAGGAGAACTGTGTTAGCAGCACAACATATGGTACAACTTCTACAAAACCCAAAGTCCAGCAGACAGTGGCTAGTAGAGTGCAAACTCTGGGGTTCATGAGTATGAAGTAACGCAAGGGGTTGCAGATGGCCACGTATCGATCGTAACTCATGGCTGCTAATATCAGTAGTTCACTGCAAGCCAGGCAAGAGAACACATAGAACTGGACTATGCAACCAAGGAAAGAAACTCTCCTATCCCCTGATACATAGATTGCAAGGACCTTATGAAGACTGACGGTGCTGGATGAAATGTCCAAGGCGGACAGGTTGCCAAGGAAAAAGTACATGGGAGTGTGGAGCTGAGGGTCCAGGCAGACCAGGAGAAGAATGGTCATATTGCCACCAAGGGTGATGAGATAAATGAGAAGAACCAGGAGGAAGGTTGGAAGCTGCAGTTCTGGAACGTCCGAGATACCTCTAATAATGAAGTAGCTCCACGTCGTTTGATTATTCTGTTCCATATAGTCTACAGAATCCAGTCTGAGATCAACCAGATACTGTGATTGTGAAGATAATGTTTGATAGGAAATTACAGGATGATGCGGATTAAAAGCTTCTCCGATAAGCATGAGGGAGGAAGTCTGATTATGTTTCAGTCAGCTATTAGGAAGGATCTAATATGTATTTTCTTTGTTCATAAAATGATCAAAAAATACCTTTGATTGGTTTGCAAATTTCTTGCAGAAACTCTGTACCCAGAATCAAGGCCTTTGTAATAATCCTAGAGACAATGGAAACATCATATTATTATTATCCTTTCTTTATATGGCACCACAAGGAATCCGCAGCGCCCATTACACAGTACATAATCAAATGAGCAAACAAGAAAACAGCACTTACAGTACAAGACCATATAGGACAGGTATAGAAAACCCGGGGATAGGTGCCATCAAAGGGAGTATGGAGTATAAGATAGTGTACGTAAGAAAAGGAAAGGCACATGAGGAAAGAAGTCCCGGCTCTTGCGAGCTTACAATCTAAAAGGTGAGGGGCTAACAGTCAAGAGTGACAAAGAAGGGGTAGACAGTGAGCATAGACAAAAGGGTTAGGATGAGATTTGACTGGGTTTGGTGAAGAAGTGGGTCTTTAGAGCCCGTTTGAAGTTTTGTAGAGAGGTGGAGAGTCGGATGGGGAGAGGTAGACCATTCCAGAGATAGGGAGCAGCACGTGCAAAGTCTTGTAGGTAGGAGTGGGAGGAGGTAATCAGTTGGCAGGAGAGACGGCGTGCATTAGCAGAGCGAAGAGGATGGGTGGGAATGTAAAGAGAGATAAAGTCAGATGTAAGAGGGAGAAGAGTGGGTGAGGAATTTGTAGGTGAGTGGGAGAAGCTTGAATTGGATTCTGAATGGGAATGGTAGCCACTGAAGGTCCTGCAAGAGAGGGGATGTGGATGTCGTATGTTTGGTGAGGAAGATGAGACGGGGGCAGCAGCATTGAGGATAGATTGAAGTGGAGAGAGGCATTTTTGAGGGAGGCCAGATAGGAGGAGATTGCAGTAGTCCAATCTGGAGATGACCAGTGAGTGGATGAGGGTCTTAGTAGCATCCTGGGTGAGAAAGGGTCTGATCCTGGAGATGTTTTTGAGATGGAAATGGCAGGTTTTTGAGAGGTACTGAATGTGTGGTTGAAGGAGAGGGAGGAGTCAAGGATTACTCCAAGATATCGCACTTGGGGGCTAGAGGAGATAGTTGTGCCGTCAATGGATAATGAAATTGTGGGAAGTGAGGTTATGCGGGAGGGAGGGAAGATGATCAGCTCAGTCTTAGACATGTTAAGTTTAAGAAAGCGCTGGGACATCCAGGAGGAGATAGCAGAGCGACAGTTGGAGATATGAGTGAGATATAATAAATAGCAAAAATGCAAAACTGTATTGAAAGCAAAACATTAATAATAGAGATACCCAGCATTCCCTTCCAGTGCTAAAAGATGGCATGGGATGTAAATGAACCAGAAAGGAGGGCCGAGCCACTTGCAGATACACAAAGTTGTGTGAGGTTGCTACAGCACGTGCGATCTTTGCTAAGGCTTGCTTGATGAGGCCAAGTGTGGATCTGCGTGGGACTCGGAATAGGGCCCAGGAAGCTCAGCCCCAGATAGGTAGCAGGATGGCAGTCAACAAGAACGATACAGGTTGGCAAAACCTGGCATTTCCTGGGACTGGACACATGAAAGGGTATGAAGAGCACCCTCGGGTAGGTATTAGGATGACAGTTTTTGAAATTGGCTATATCACGCCCAGATGGCAGCAAGCTGATTGGCTAAACATTTTACCTACAGCCAATATGTACTTAGCTTTGATGAGAGGTGGAATGTTCTTGCGCTACATACACGTATGAGTATTATGAACAGTTTCCACAGTGACACACAGTTACGGCATTAGGAAATGGACTTGGTTGTTTGAATAACAGCTTTGCTCTGTCCATTCCACACTTTGTTTTGGGGATGTTGCCTATTGAATCGATGACGTATGTAGGGTAGAGCTATGTCTTAGTTTCTGACAGAGTAGCACCAGATAGATGGTAGGATGTCACAGACGCAGTTGGCTGAAGCCCAACACTTCCTACCAGCATGGTGCATTCGGTGTCAGTGGAACAGACCGAAATCGTAGCAGCTTCAGATAGCACAGTGAGCAAAGCCAACTATGAATTACAGTACTAGGATAGTACAGGTAGTGGATGCAGATATATTTGTTCTTAGAGCAGCAATACATATATATATATATATACATATATAGGGCCTAGTTCAGAGATTTACGTAAACTTGATGTATAAGTACATCTCATGTTTTTGTATCTGCGAATGTCGCTTGCAGTGCCCCAAACCCTGCAGCATGATTGACATGTTATTTTCGTTTGGGGATGACCACGGGCAACATTACAGAAAACAGTAGGGGGGGGGGGATGTCGGCCCCATTTGTCAGGCATACTGAACCAAGTGTCTATGTCCTTGGAAACAGCTTCACTGGCCTTGGCTGCGACTCAGATGTCTGATGTACCTGCAGATGAGCCGAAGCTGCATTCTCATCGGATTACAGAAGCCTGACAGAGGCGTTTATCTACCCAAGACGCTTTTGTGGCATTAGCATATTATCACACAGCTACTGCTGAATATAAAGACAAATTACATAACAAGGAGGAGGTGCCTAGACGATCAGCCTCCAGCCTCTACTTACTTGGACCTCACAGAAGCTCCAGGTGCCGTGACATGCTGGATCCATTATACTATTGACCCGTCACGACAATGCCCTTTTCTAGGTATGGGTGGGGGCTGCCTATCTTAAACGCAATCATTATCATCCTGTTCAACTTGTTCTAGCGTAAGACATCATAACTAGTTTTATTATCACCTCAGCCATCACCACCATCGAGTTTAGGGTAGCACAGTGGGGAGCTTTCAAGGTAACATGCATTATTAAATCATTCGCCATTTCTGTCTGGTTGAGAAATTGGGGGAAAGTTGCAAAATGGTCTTCAGTGTCCGATCATCTCGTGGCCAACCTTAGAGTCTCCTCAGCATTACACTCTTTGGAGGACAGAGCTATACTGATGAATACAACATTTCAGAAGTTGATTTTGGTTGGTCCTCTTTTTGCCAGCAGACATTCTGCTGTATCCGTTACACCGCCAGTTGTGTTAAACGTGTCCATCCTCCGATCCTTTTCTTACACATAAGGATGGTGTATGGGATATTGGCTGGGGAGGCACACACTGACTGGTGATATATTAATATGCTATTATACTCTATTGTAAGTACTGCCGTGTATGGGAGATGCCTGCTACAATCAGTGGGGCACTGATATATAATCAATCCAGTCACACTGACGGAGGGGTGTAATAATGGTTATTATAAGGGACAGGGGCCTACTAGCTGCTACAATCAGTAAGGAGGGGGGGGGAGAGGCACTCATATATAATACAGTCAACACTAATGTGATTGGGTGTAATAATAAGTATTATAAGGTATTGGGTGCCTATATTATATATCAGTGCCTCCCCCCACGTTTCCTATTAGTAGGTCCCCCATTAATACCCATTATTGCACCCCTCAGTCAGTGACTATTGATTATATATATCACTGCCTCCCCCCTCCTCACTGATTGTAGCAGGCACTCATATATAACCAATACAGTCACTGATTGAGGGGTGTAATAATGGGTATTATAAAATGCTTTTATAAATGCAGTCAGTGAGTAAGGTGGGATAATAATGAGTATTTTAGGCAATGGGACTTGCCACAATCAGTAAGCCTGGGTCACTCATATACAATGCGGTCAGTTAGTGGGGGTGTAATAATGGGGTATGGGGACCGTCTACAGTCAGTGAGGGGAGCACTGATCTAACATGCAGTAACTCAGGGGTGTAATAATGGAAATTAGAGGTGACGGGACATAGGGGGTCATTCCGAGTTGTTCGCTCGCTAGCTAGCTGCTTTTAGCAGCATTGCACACGCTAGGCTGCCGCCCTCTGGGAGTGAATCTTAGCTTAGCAGAATTGCGAATAGAAATTTCTTAGGAGTTTCTGAGTAGCTCGAGAGTTACTCCTACACTGCCATCAGATCAGCCCGTTTCGTCCCTGGTTTGACGTCACAAACACACCCTGCGTTCGGCCAGCCACTCTCCCGTTTCTCCAGACACTCCCGCGTTTTTTCCTGGCACGCCTGCGTTTTTCCGCACACTCCCAGAAAACGGTCAGTTTCCGCCCAGAAACACCCACTTCCTGTCAATCACACTCCGATCACTTCAACGATGAAAATACTTCGTTCAGACATGAGTAAATCTACTAAGTTTTGTGCTAAAATACTTAGCGCATGCGCACTGCGTACCATGCGCATGCGCATTTTTGCCTTAATCGCTCCGTTGCGAAAATCGGCAACGAGCGAACAACTCGGAATGACCCCCATGGTGCAATCAGTGATGGGGACAAGTAATATACAGTAATAGAATATAAGGATGAAAAACAGCAAATAATGTAAATGGGAAAAAATCAGGAATGAAAATATAGTGCTATGGATTGTCTGGGGGGAAGGGAGGGGGCCCTAAATCGGCATCTGGCTTAGGGCCCCATGAGGTCTAAATCCACCTCTGACGGTTGGCTTGCTTTATTCATTAACTCGTGATTTTGACCAGTTCTGTGTTGTATTTCAGCGAGTGTCTTTACTCACCTTATTCACAGCCTGAGATGTTAGGGGCATACTCAATTGGGTGAGAGATTTTAGAGGCTGAAATTAACGGGTCTATCGTGCCAAATTTGGAATACCGCAGCTATGTGCCCTCAAGATAATTCTGCTATACAATTGAAAAAATTGTGTGTGATCCTTTTTACTTCAAAAACCCAAAGGGTTTAAAAAAAAAAAAAAAAAGGGTGGAAATCAGGCTGTACCCTAAAAAAAGCCGAATTAATAAGATATACCAGTCTGTTAGTGCTTGCCCATCTAGGGTGTAATTCAGACCTGATCGCAGCAGCAAATTTGTTAGCAGTTGGGCAAAACCATGGGGGTAATTCCAAGTTGATCGCAGCAGGATTTTTTTTAGCAATTGGGCAAAACCATGGTGGTCATTCCGAGTTGTTCACTCAGTAATTTTCTTCACATCGCAGCGATTTTCCGCTAACTGCGCATGCGCAATGTTCGCACTGCGACTGCGCCAAGTAAATTTGCTATGCCGTTAGGTGTTTTACTCACGGCATTACGAGGTTTTTTCTTCGTTCTGGTGATCGTAATGTGATTGACAGGAAGTGGGTGTTTCTGGGCGGAAACTTGCCGTTTTATGGGAGTGTTTGAAAAAACGCTACCGTTTCTGGGAAAAACGCGGGAGTGGCTGGAGAAACGGAGGAGTGTCTGGGCGAACGCTGGGTGTGTTTGTGACGTCAAACCAGGAACGACAAGCACTGGCAGAGTAAGTCTCGAGCTACTCAGAAACTGCACAGAGAAGTCTTTTCGCAATATTGCGAATCTTTCGTTCGCAATTTTGATAAGCTAAGATTCACTCCCAGTAGGCGGCGGCTTAGCGTGTGCAAAGCTGCTAAAAGCAGCTTGCGAGCGAACAACTCGGAATGAGGGCCTATGTGCACTGCAGGGGAAGCAGATATAACATGTGCAGAAAGAGTTAGATTTGGGTGGGTTATTTTGTTTCTGTGCAGGGTAAATACTGGCTGCTTTATTTTTACACTGCAAATTAGACTGCAGATTGAACACACCCCACCCAAATCTAACTCTCTCTGCACATGTTATATCTGCCTCCCCTACAGTGCACATGGTTTTGCCCAACTGCTAACAAAAATCCTGCTGCGATCAACTTGGAATTACCCCCATGTGCACTGCAGGGGGTGCAGATAACACGTGCAGAGAGAGTAAGATTTGGGTGGGTTATTTTGTTTCTGTGCAGAGTAAATACTGGCTGCTTCATTTAAATAAAATTGTTTTGGATAAGTTTTAATTACATGTTCTTGACCTAATTTAGTCATAGAAAAATCTGGCAATTTCTGAGCAGTTTTTGGAAAAAAAACTTGTTTAAAAATCATAGAAAGCAATTTTGTTGAGTAAATAAATAATGCACTTACTGTACTTTTAGGGGTGCTTAAAAATTCCTGTTACAGTAGCTATATTTTGTTTGTTGCCACTTATTTCTCTTTAAAAAAAAAACATTGGTAACTCCCACCTGCAATGTTTAAAACACCTGTTCTATCCATAAGCTCCGCCACGTACCTGTCTCACATATTTGAACCTATTATTCTGCACTTTGCAGAATATCACTTCGAAAATGACATGTTATTATGTAAGTAAATGTAAGTAGGTTAATTGAAAACTTCTAAATTGTCTGTTTGGGGTTCTGAACCAAGGCCCTCATTCCGAGTTGTTCGCTCGCTAGCTGCTTTTAGCAGCTTTACACACGCTAAGCCGCCGCCTACTGGGAGTGAATCTTAGCTTTGTAGAATTGCGAACGAAAGATTAGCAGAATTGCGAATAGAAATTTCTTTGCAGTTTCTGAGTAGCTCGAGACTTACTCTGCCACTGCGATCAGTTCAGTCAGTTTCGTTCCCGGTTTGACGTCACAAACACACCCAGCATTCGCCCAGACACTCCCCCGTTTCTCCAGCCACTCCCGCGTTTTTTCCAGAAACGCCAGCGTTTTTTCACACACACCCATAAAACGGTCAGTTTCCGCCCAGAAACACCCACTTCCTGTCAATCACACTCCGATCACCAGAACAATGAAAATTCTTTGTTACGCTGTGAGTAAAATACCAAACTTTTGTGGTAATTTACTTGGCGCAGACGCACTGCGAACATTGCGCATGCGCAGTTTGCGACTTATCGCACCGATGCGAAGAAAAAGAACGAGCGAACAACTCGGAATGAGGGCCCAAGTACTGACATTTTACCTTAACATAATGATTTATCCCTACTTTGCACCTTGCCTGTGGTTGGGAGATAACAGCCACATTTAACCCTATAAAAATTACCAAGGCTAAATTTCTAGCGCCCAATTGAATATCAAAAAACCCTGTAACTTTCCCAAATTTCTCACTTCGCAGATTTTATTTTACCTGGGATAAACCATGTTGCAATGCAAGAACTATAAATACATGTATTATGTTTGCATGCAGGGTAAATACTGGCTGCTTTTGCATGTAGCCCACACATGCTGGGCAAATGTAATGTTACACTGCAATTTAGATTTGAGTTTGGACACACTCACCTCACATCTAATCACTCTGCACATTTTACCTCTGCCCCCCCCCCCACGCCTTTTTTTTGCACAGTTACTTGTTTTTTTTTGTGTTGTTGTTTCCCTCCTTATACAGAATCAGCCCCTTTACAGTTTATAGGGTCTGATTCAGGTAAAAAGTACACAACGGGGCAAAACCGTGGTGCACTGCAGGTGGGGTAGATGTAACATGTGCAGAGAGAGATGTTGGTGGGGTGTGTTCAAACTGAAATCTAAAATGCAGTATAAAAATAAAGCAGTCTAACATGTGTGGGCTACATGCAAAAGCAGCCAGTATTTACCCTGCACAGAAACAATATAACCCACCCAAATCTAACTCTCTCTGCACATGTTACATCTGCCCCACCTGCAGTGCACATGTTTTTTTCACCTGAAAATAGCATAAACGTCCATAAAAATAAGACGCAAATCACTTGCCAGATATTGTTTAACCAGTTAAAAAATGTGCTGGATTTATTTCATCCCCATCAGATGTATAAACATCCATAAAGGTGTATTGATTGCTTACTGCAGTGGTTTCCAAACTTTTTTGAATAACGGCGCCCTAGAATATCAGAATTTTTTTCACGGCACGCCTAGGCTGCACTATTGAGAAATTTAGAAAGAAATATTACATTAAGTAGATCACGTTTATATGTTATCCTTAGGGTCAGTTGTGTGGTGAGGGACAAGATTTGCTTCTGTTTGGTCACATATTTTATGACTGGCAGCCACCAGCACTGGTTTTGCCTATTATATTGACCATGAATAATTTGAATTGGTCCTGGACCACCAACCCAGGGCACCCCTGCAAGTGTCCCGAGGCACCCCAGGGAGCCACGGCACACAGTTTATGAACCTCTGGCTTAGTGTATTGTGACGCATAATCTATATAAAAGCCTTTGGAGGAGATGTATCAATGATTGGAGAGAGATAAATTAGGGACGTTGCCCAAAGCAATCAATCACTGTCTGCCATTTATCTAGCACAGGATTCCAAACTCGGTTCTCAAGAAGCACTAACAGGTTACACAGCAAGTGTCCTATACAGCCTATTTTGGCAATTTCAGTTGTAAACTACTTGCCACCATTTCAGATTAGTTTTCCTCTAAATTTGCAAGTTGTATTACAACAACATGGTTCGGCCTCAGAATTATCCATCTGCACATTACTAGAGATAATAGAATGACTTCAGGTTACGTAGGTCACATACCTGCTACTGGAAGCGCTCACTGTGATTCCACGCTCTCTGCACAGAACATGGATTTAATAATCTCCCAGTAAGTCTCCATAGACATCAAAATCCCACAAGACCAATTGTTTTAGTAACACATTAACTGTAACACTACAGATACAATGCTAGAACTGGGTGAAGACAAACATTGCTCGTACATATTGAAAATAAGCAGTTTTGTTTCTATAAATAGATTTAAGTAACATTATCCATTATTTGCCCAATTATATTTCATTTCCATAGACTCACATTCCTGTGCAGGGGCGGATCCGCCAAAGACAATGGAGGCAGCCACTGCCGGGCACCAGCTCTGAAGGGGCCACCTCTCCTCCATTGTCCCAGAATGCTTTCTCCATCACCTAATTAGTGCCCACAGCTGACGACATGGTTGCCAGAACAGGGCGGTGGGGCAAGGGGGCAGCTTGCCCCCTCAAACATTTGAGACAGCGGCGGTCTGTACTGGCTGGGTCACGTGGCAGTGTCCGGACTGTGATCCCCACAGCCTCTTCCCCACAGCCATTATCTGCCTTCCTCCGGGTCATTCCTCCCCCCTGCACCCAGCCAGTGTGTGGCAGGACATGGGCTAGCACCATCTGTGAGACCAGCCCTGTGCCCTTCTCTCCTGCCACCTCACACGTTCCTCCCCTCTTCTTCCCCCTCAGCTCCACCACTCTTGTCCTTCTTTCTTCCCTCTTAGAACCCAAAGGGCTTGCTGTGCTGTCAGCCGAGCACTGGGAGATTCAGAGCAGCCTGCACTCAGCCCGTCCTCTCATCCTCTACCTGTCGCAGCCTGTCCTCTGGCCCCCTACCTGTCACAGCCTGTCCTCTGACCACCTACCTGTCACAGCCTGTCCTCTGACCACCTACCTGTCACAGCCTGTCCTCTGACCACCTACCTGTCACAGCCTGTCCTCTGACCCCCTACCTGTCACAGCCTGTCCTCTGGCCCCCTACCTGTCACAGCCTGTCCTCTGACCACCTACCTGTCACAGCCTGTCCTCTGACCACCTACCTGTCACAGCCTGTCCTCTGACCACCTACCTGTCACAGCCTGTCCTCTGACCACCTACCTGTCACAGCCTGTCCTCTCACCACCTACCTGTCACAGCCTGTCCTCTGACCACCTACCTGTCACAGCCTGTCCTCTGACCACCTACCTGTCACAGCCTGTCCTCTGACCACCTACCTGTCACAGCCTGTCCTCTGACCACCTACCTGTCACAGCCTGTCCTCTCACCACCTACCTGTCACAGCCTGTCCTCTGACCACCTACCTGTCACAGCCTGTCCTCTCACCACCTACCTGTCACAGCCTGTCCTCTGACCACCTACCTGTTACAGCCTATCCTCTGGCCCCCTACCTGGCACAGCCTGTCCTCTGACCACCTACCTGTTACAGCCTATCCTCTGGCCCCCTACCTGGCACAGCCTGTCCATTGATCCCCTACCTGTCACAGCCTGTCCTCTGACCCCCTACCTGTCACAGCCTGTCCTCTGTCCCCCTACCTGTCACAGCCTGTCCTCTTACCTCCTACTTGTCACAGCCTGTCCTCTGACCACCTACCTGTCACAGCCTGTCCTCTGGCCCCCTACCTGTCACAGCCTGTCCTCTGACCACCTACTTGTCACAGCCTGTCCTCTGACCACCTACCTGTCACAGCCTGTCCTCTGACCACCTACCTGTCACAGCCTATCATTTGACCCCCTACCTGACGCAGCCTGTCCTCTTACCTCCTACTTGTCACAGCCTGTCCTCTGGCCCCCTACCTGTCACAGCCTGTCCTCTGGCCCCCTACCTGTCACAGCCTATCATTTGACCCCCTACCTGACGCAGCCTGCATCAATATCTGAACGAGAGTGGTAACAGGGTATCGGGAAATGGGCTGTAACTGGATGGCAAGTACTGAGTCACATAATACAGCTAATTTTTATAGGGATGACAATGCCAATTCAAATTACACCACACAGTAGCATAATCTCATTCACATTACGCTGCATGTAGGGCCCTGATTCATATTACACCACATACTGATGCCCCTTATTATGGTTACATCACTCAGTAGTGTCCTTTATTCACATTGCACTACACAGTGGTACCCTCTATACATGATATGCCACACAGTAGTGCCCCTTATATACACAATGTCCACAGTAGTGCCCCTTATAAACAATTCCCTCAGTAGTAGTACCACTTACATATAATGTAGTGCCCCTTAAAAATAATGGCCACAGTAGTGCCGCTTATACACATAAAATATCTGCCTCAGTCACTCCAGCAGCTCACTGCCTGTGTCCCTCCAGCAGTTCCATGCCCTGTATCCTTCCAGCAACTTCCCCACCTCTCTTGTCCCTCCAGCCCCCTGCTCCTCTTCATGGCTCTTCTTCACTTGCAGCGGTGACAGCATGACATCACATACGCTGTGCCGGAAAAAGAAGCCACTGGAACCTGATGAGGGGGATGAATGCTGTCCAACAGACACAACATGTGTGAGTACCAGGAGGGTGGGCTGTAGATGGAGGAGGACCATGGAGCCACCAGGACCTGAGGAAGGGTGTGTTGGCTGCAGCTCATCAGTAACACTAGCGCCATCTGCATCATCGATTAACGTTGGTGATGGGGTGGGCTTTTCTGTTGGAATTACTGTGCAGGGCAATGGGGGAGGTGGAACTAGTTCCCCCTACCATTACAGGTGGTGGAACTCAATTCCACCTTGTTCCCTCCCACTTTAACCCCTGCCTCCTGGTGATTGGGATGAAGTCACACCACTGTTCCTGCACAGCCTATATTTCCACAATATTTCCACTGTACATGCAGAGGGATATGTGTAGTGTACCATTCTACCTTATGAAGTGTTTCCATTCATAAAACTAGATGGGATTGTGATCAGAATGCAAATCTGGCCTACCATCATTTTTGGTCCCCCCTTTAATTAAGAGGACATGAAGTTGTCTTACGTTCACATTTCTCTAAGTGCGAAACATAAATTCAAAAAGATGTAGAACAGAGAGCAAGCACTACTTCTTTTTTGTGTGCAAATTAATATTTATTTAATTTTTTTTTTCGAAATACAAAGATCATATAAAGCATGACGTAGGTATAGAAGAAATCTGCAAGACATATACAATATAAAAACAAATAGAAAATCGTTTCACTGTAATGACATGTAACATAAGACACATCAAACATTTCAAAGCAAAACATTTTAATAAAATTGATCAGAGTCTGCATAGAATATCCAAAACAAAATAAAACAGGAAAGAGAAGAAGGAGAGCAGAAGGAGAGAGAAACAGATAGAAGAGGAGAAAGGTTACTCAGAGAAAAGAGAGAGAAAAAGAGAAGGTAGATATAATGATTTAGAGAGATTCTCTCCTCCCAACCCCCAGGGCCAAAGTGGGTCCCCAGGGAACACCTGAGAACTATGAGAAAGTGTTGTAGCTCCTAGTAAGAAGACTTATAGTGGGTGGATTCTTTATAGACCAGCCAGGGATACCATGTAGCTGTAAAGGAAAAGTTTCTCATTTCTAATGTTGAAATAAGATCTTCCATTGCCATATAGTGTTCTAGGCGGGCGTTCCATTCCTTCATACTGGGAATCACATCTAACTTCCAGTGTACAGGGATAATTGCCTTAGAGGCACTTAGGATATGGCGAAGTAACGATTTCTTAAATTGAGATCTGGGTCTACGTGTAAGATTTAAGAGCCAAAAGCTAAGGCAAAAGGGCAGATTCTCTCCGAGTATAATGTTAGCTACTTCTACTACTTTGCGCCAATAGGGCTGAAGAAGGGAGCACTCCCACCATATATGTAGCGGGGTACCAACCACCATCTTACATCTCCAACGTATTGGGTACCCCGTGGTAAATTTTAGCTAATATATTCGGACAGCGGTATCAGCGCGTGAGTACTTTGTAATGTGTTTCCAAAACCATAACATTGGCAGAGGATGAGAAAATGTTACTATAAATACCCTCCCAGTCATCTTCAACTACTAAACCTGCGAGATCCAATTCCCAGTCTTTGACAAATTTAGGTTGGGAGGAGAATCTATGCTCTATTATCCATTTATAAAATGTAGAGAGGGTATGACGGGGATAAGTGTGAGAGAGGAACAGTTGATCAAACAAAGTCACAGCCCATTTACCTTTCACAGGAGAGTAAAAGGTCATTAGAAAATGTTTAACTTGAAGATACCTCCAGATTTCCTTACTCGGTAGATTCCATTTAGTTTGCAGCTCAGGAAAGCATATTAAGCCTGATGTGTCCAGCAACTGGTCTACTCTCCGGATACCTCTATCTCGCCAGGGCTGAAACGACGAGGAATGGCATCCTGGGGGGAATTCAGGATTCTCAAACAGTGGTGTAAGTGGGGAAGGGGGTGCTGAAACATGGGGAAGAACACGTAACTGGCGCCAACATGTAAATGTGGGACCAGCAAGCGTGTGCAGCACCCGCGGGACTTTAGAGAACCATGGGGAGTCTGAGTGGAGAGTGGGAAGTGAGGCAAGTTCAATATCTAACCATTGTTTTCTGTTCGACTCGTGACTCCACTCCATTACTCTTGTAAGGAGCACTGCTTGATAATAGGAGAAGAAATGGGGTAGTTGAAGCCCCCATCTGGTGGTCACGCCTAAAAAGAATCTCATGCTTAAAACGACCTTTGGCCTTTTTGTATTTGTTGGTCCGAAAGGACTGTATGTGAGAGTGATGTGTCTTTTTCGCCGGTGTAGGAGCATAAGGCAAGAATGTCGACTTACCTGCGGTAGCCGCCGAGACTAACGCATCCAGCCCATCACCAAACAAGGCCTCACCTTTATACGGAAGAGCCTCCATATTTCTTTTGGAATCTGCATCAGCATTCCACTGGCGAATCCACAACGCCCTCCGAGCCGATACTGCCATGGTAGCGGTTCTTGATCCCAAGAAACCAATATATTTCATGGATTCTAGTACGTACGCAGCAGCGTCTTTGATATGACCTAACGTTAGGAGTATCTCGTCTCCATCTATTGTGTCAATGTCTAATGACAAGTTTTCTGACCACTTTTCAATAGTACTACTCACCCACGCACAGACAATGGTAGGCCTGAGTAGTGTCCCATTGGCCACATCAATAGATCACCTCACTCACTTGCGGTCTGTCGGCTCCTTAAGTGAAGCCATTCCAGGCGCAAGGAGAAACACCTTTTCACTTTTATGACAAGGCCCTGTCTAAAATGCGGGGTGACTTCCACCTTTTTTGGAAAAAGGTAAGCTGCCTGAATTCCTTTTGGGAATCAGAAATTTCTTTTCAGGTTAAATCAGACTCCCTCCAAGAGACTGTTCCTGAGGTGGAGGGAAAATTACATTACTTCTTGATTAAAGTAAACCCTCTCCTTGTGGTAAAAGAGGGGGCTTCGTAACTTCTAACACCTCTTTATAGCTAAAACATGTTTTGAATGCTTTTTTGCTAACTTAGGACCTATTCCCCTGGAATCACTAGTGTCGATACAGGAATCAGAGTCCGTGTCGGTATCAGTTTGTACTACTTATGTAAATTTGTATGTGACCTAGAAAGGTCCCTGTGGATGAAAGGCAGAACTATTAAAAATCACATCTTCAACAGATTATTTTCATTTTCTGTATGAGATTCAGTCCAACCTCTTACTGATATGATTCACACTATCATGTAACCTTTCACCCAATCAGGCTCTTGGTGTCATATTACACCTCTGTGTCCCTAACATGTCTCCACAGAGTTCCCTGCCACAGACATGTCACACACGTGCAGAACCACACCACAGGCACTCCGGGATTTATAGGGGACAGACCCACAGTAAAATCTGTCAGAGGGACATAGATAGGATTTTGCCAGTTCACAACCCAGCGCCAGTAACACAATGTCTGTGAGCACAAAATGCCCACTGACATTCAGCGCTTTTATAATGTTAATCACACAATTATATACCACCAAATTCACTGTGGCCCCCCTGTTTTGCACCCTGATACTTGTTCAGTAGTGGAGGAGGACCAGTGTTGTCTCTGCAGCCTGAGGAGAGACAGAAAATGGTGCTGAGCAGTGTGCTAGCTGACTGTGGAGGTAGCTCCACTCTTCAATGGTGTGTTTCCCCTCAGCTTTTATGAGGTAATTTTTTACACTGGCGGGGGTAGGACTGTGCCTCAGCAACTTATGCTCCTTATTTATGCCAGTTTCCATAGGTTTTATGCTGTTCAGGGCGCCCCCCGCGCCCTGCACCCTGCAGTGCCTGTGTATGTGTGGGCAACATGGCGCGTTGCGCTCCCGCCAGCCGCGCGGTACCTTTAGCCGTCACTTTCTTGATTGAAGATCTGTCTTCTAACACTCACCTGTCTTCGGACTTCTGGCTCTGTGAGGGGGGTGACGGCGTGCTGTGGGAGTGAGCATCTAGGCATGGCTAGTGTTCAGTTCCCTTCAGGAGCTAATGGTGTCCTGTCAGCCAGAAGCAGAGCCATGAAACTCTTTAGGAAGTTGGTTCCTACTTCTGCCCCCTCAGTCCCACTAAGCAGGGAGTCTGATGCCAGCAGATCTCCCTGAAAATAAAAAAACCTAACATAAGTCTTTTCAGAAAAACTCAGTAGAGCTCCTCAGAGTGCATCCAGTCGACCTGGGCACATTTCTAAAACTGAGGTCTGGAGGAGGGGCATAGAGGGAGGAGCCAGTTCACACCCAATGAAAAGTCTTTAGAGTGCCCATGTCTCCTGCGGATCCCGTCTATACCCCACGGTCTTGATGTCATCCCCAGCATCCTCTAGGACGTATGAGAAATGTTTTTGTACCGCTCGGCTGAACATGCGGTCTCACTCTTGCAAAGCGAAAATACACTCCCCCGTGGGCGGCGACTATGCGTTTGCACGGCTGCTAAAAGTAGCTAGCGAGCGATCAACTCGGAATGAGTGCCAATATCCGGTGATTGAGCCATGGATTGTATAGGCGTGTACCCAGCTTAAGGGTGTAACTCTCCTCCTTGCAATTATTTACCTAGGCTTATCGTGTGTTACAGGGAGGATGGAGTGTAATCACTAGTAAAAAGTGTGAAGCAAAATTAATCAAAAAAGTAATTTAAGCTAATTCAATGTAAAAGAGAAGGATTAATAAAAGGTCTTCATTGTATATTTTAAATCTGAGATATACAGGACATGATAATCGGGTGTAGCATGTCTGACCGGCGGACAGGAGACCGCCGGTCAGCATACCGATGCTAGGATCCCGGTGGGGAGGGGAGAGTGTCTTGGACACCCACGAGTGGAAATATTCCCTGTTGTTCGGTTTGCCGACCTTTGGGATAGTGAGGGGGCGGGATGTCGGTGGAGGTCATGTGACCATCGGTCTCCCGACCGCCAGTCACATGAATACAACCCTGATAATCATTGGTATATACATATTTTAGGACCTTTCTGAATGTCGCCCATTGAAGAGGCACGTGGAGCTCATTTTATTTTGTGATTCCAGCACAAATTTGCAAGATCACTCAGCGATGATTCACTGAAAAAATAAAAAAGATATATTTGCCGATTTCATTGAATAATAGAAAATATATAGTTGAGTTTAATTATGTGATTATGATTATACAAAGTCAAGTTATTTAAAGAAAAAAATAAATTACACAACCCAACTAAACAAATTTTGTTTAGTTGCCAAGCAAGAATTTAGGGTATTTCGCGGTTGCTGAATTGAAAAATGAAAGTAGTTTTTGTATTTTCTCTAGTTCCTGAGATAATGGGGTAAATTTACTAAGATGGGAGTTCTATTTAAGGGGGTCATTCCGAGTTGTTCACTCGCTAGCTGCTTTTAGCAGCATTGCACACGCTAGGCCGCCGCCCTCTGGGAGTGAATCTTAGCTTAGCAGAAGTGCGAACGAAAGATTAGCAGAGACAAAAATAGACTGAGTTTGTTACCAGGCGCCACTTATACAATATGGCACAATGAAGATGCAAAATATCAGAGTATGGTACAGGCTGTACTTTTGACCCCTTTGTTCCAGTGGGAGATAGACTGTTCCAGTGACCAGACGAATGCACCCGACTGTCCACCCGGGAGGACTACTGTGGTGATTATTCAAACAATACGCTTTTGTTGAGGACTGTTTCACACCAGTTCTCACATTATTCTGGTAATTGTTACATCTACAGCATCTCTAACAGAACAGGGGAACATAGCATTGTTTTTCACTGTGTTTTACATCTTGTGTATGTCATTAAAACAAAACTGTACTACACATGATTTTTATTCATTCTCTCCACATGCGCTGAGACCAATACATGCAACAGTGGGAGGAACCTTTTTGCGGATTCATTATCAGGAACGTACCATGCTCTGATATTTTGCATCTTCATTGTGACATATTGTATAAGTGGCGCCTGGTAACAAACTCAGTCTATTTTTGTCTTTGTATTCACATGTTCCTGGGGAGACACTTATTTTGACTGTTGTAGTGTCCAGGAAGCCTTTTGCGCAGTTGAGGGTATAACCTACCATTCTGTTTACCCATTACGAAAGATTAGCAGATTTGCTACTAAATATTTTCTTGCAGTTTCTGAGTAGCTCCTGACCTACTCCTAGATTGCGATCAGCTCGGTCCAGTTAGTTCCTGCTTTGACGTCACAAACACGCCCTGCGTTCGGCCAGCCACTCTCCCGTTTCTCCAGACACTCCCGCGTTTTTCCCTGACACGCCTGCGTTTTTTAGCACATTCCCGTAAAATGCTCAGTTACTACCTAGAAACGCCCCTTTCCTGTCAATCATTCACCGATCAGCAGAGCGACTGAAAAGCGCCGCACGAACAACAGCAAAACTGCTAAGTTTTTAGTTAAATAACTAAGCGTATGCGCTCTGCGTACCATGCGCATTTAGCAACAAATCGCAGCATAGCAAAAATCGTCAACGAGCGAACAACTCGGAATGACCACCTAAGATGGGATGTTGCCCCTAGCAACCAGTCAGATTCCAGGTACTATCTTCTAGAAGGTGCTAGATAAATGAGAAGTATAATCTGATTGGTTGCTAGGGGCAACATCCCATCTTAAATAGAACTCCCATTTTAGTAAATTTACCCCTGTCACAACTGAGGGCCTGAGCTGTCGGGAGGCAGCCTCAGTTGTAGGGGCTGAGATGTAACGGAACCTGGGAGGTTGTATCAGACCCCTAGACATGTAAGTAACATGTAGAATAACTGCCCGAAGGCGTGACCACGACAACCAGGATAAAAGTCAATGATGTTTATTATGACAAACTCCGTAACACAGCAGCAGTAAAGGAAACATAAAAGTCAACAGAGGATAAATACAATTCCTGGGTACTACAGGGTGGCAAGGGCCACAGGCACTGGTAGTGTGAGACAGTTCTTATAATCTTCTAGTTGGAAAGTCCTTACCAGGCCTGACTGTAGCAATGGAGAGAACCCAGGATCGTACCAGCGGGTGTTCCAGGAAAGGCTGGGCTGCTGAGGATAAAACGGCTGCTGTGGATACTGGCTGGAACCAGACTGTTGTTGGTACGGAGTGGATACTGGCTGGAACCAGTTAAATAATAAACGAACTTGAGAGCGATGAAATAATAATGAAGTTTGGAGTTTGAGAGCGGTGAAATAATAATACCGGTGGAGAGTGGTAAACTGCAGAAAGGACACCGGCCCTTTAAGAGAAGCTGTACACTGCTGGAAGCTGGGCTGGAAGCAGGTGATCGATAATGAAGTTTGGAGTTTGAGAGCGGTGAAATAATAATACCGGTGGAGAGTGGTAAACTGCAGAAAGGACACCGGCCCTTTAAGAGAAGCTGTACACTGCTGGAAGCTGGGCTGGAAGCAGGTGATTGTTGTAACTGGAAACAGGTGAGTCCAGAATGGATCGGAGAGTCAGGCTACACCGCAGATGGAATGCTGGTGCGGGTCTCTATAGCAGAAGTCTGGAGACAGGAGCTGGAACCTGGAAGACAACCACAGGAGAGAGACAAACTGGAACTTGGTTAGACAACCAAAGCACTGACGCCTTCCTTGCTCAGGCACAGCTTACTTATACCTGCAGCAAGGAAGGGGTTGGCTAGGCAATTATGCAAATCAACAATACAGACAGCAGATTGGTGGAAATGATCAGATGACAAAATCCAAGATGGCTGCGCCCATGCAGACACTTGGAGGGAAGTTTGGTTTGTAATCCATGTGAGAATTGAAACAGTAATGGCGATGCCGGCCACAGGAGACAGGAGACGCCAGACTGACAAGCGCACATTTAACCACGCGGGCACAGCGGAGGCCGCGGCTGATGAAATCACCACTCTGACATTCTGCATGTGGAAACTCAGGAACAGCGGGATCCGGTCCTGGAACGCTGAGCCAGCCTTAGGAGGCATCTGAAGGGTAAGTAATGGCGTCCAGATACCCGGATCGTGACAGCACCCCCCCCTTTAGGAGTGGCCCCAGGACACTTCTTAGGCTTTAAAGGAAACTTTGCGTGGAAATTTCGGACCAAGGCAGGAGCATGGACGTCTGAGGCATTGGTCCAAGAGCGTTCTTCAGGACCATAGCCCTTCCAGTCAATGAGGTATTGTAACTGACCGTAACGGAAACGTGAGTCCAAAATCTTGGCCACCTCGTACTCGACTCCCCGTTGAGTCTGAACTTTGGGAGCTGGAGGAAGTGCGGAATGAAACCGATTCAGGATCAGCGGTTTCAACAAAGAAACATGAAATGTCCTGGGTATTTTCAAGAAGGATGGTAACTGTAACCTGTAGGCAACAGGATTGATGACTTGTTCAATCTTGAAGGGTCCGATGTAGCGAGGTGCAAATTTCATGCTGGGAACTCTCAACCTCAAATTCTTCGTGTACAGCCACACACGATCACCCACATTGAGAGCAGGAACCGCTCTACGCTTCCTATCGGCAAACTTCTTATACCTGAATGAGGCTTTAAGCAGGGCTGCGCGGACGTTCCTCCAGTTATTTGAAAACTGACGCAAGGTGACATCCACTGCTGGAACAGAAGTTGCGGGAAGCGGTTGGAATTCTGGGACTTTAGGGTGGAATCCATAATTAATGAAGAATGGTGTAGAAGAAGATGAGGAATGGTATTGATTGTTGTGGCTGAACTCGGCCCAAGGAAGGAGTTGAACCCAGTCATCTTGAGAGGAAGACACATATATACGGAGGAAGGCCTCCAAGTCCTGATTCACCCTCTCGGTTTGACCATTGGTCTGAGGATGGTAAGCCGTGGAAAACTTTAACTTGACTTGGAGGGCTTGACACAAACTTCGCCAAAATTTGGCTACAAATTGTACTCCACGATCCGAGATGATCTCTTCAGGAAGACCGTGAAGTCGGAAGATCTCTTGTATAAACACTTGAGCCAACTTGGAAGCTGACGGAAGACCGGTGAGAGGGATGAAATGTGCCATCTTGGTGAACCGGTCAACTACCACCCAGATGGTATTAAACTTGTTGCAGATAGGTAGATCGGAAACAAAGTCCATCGACAAATGGGTCCAAGGTCGACGGGGAACAGATAATGGAACCAGTTGCCCCGCAGGCGACTGGCGGGAGACTTTGTGTTGGGCACACTTTGGGCAGGAGGCAATAAATTCCATAACGTCCTTCTTCAGAGTTGGCCACCAGTAGGACCTAGAAATAAATTCAAGGGTTTTTTGAATGCCTGTATGTCCAGCAAAACGGGAAGCATGGGCCCAATGCATGAGCTTCTTCCTTAGAACTGGCTTAACAAAACTTTTCCCTGGTGGAGGCGTAGAGTCCATCCCTACCGTGGAGAATGCCAACGGATTAATAATAGGATGCTTGTCTGCAGACTCGGACTCATTTTCTTGCTCCCATGAGCGGGAAAGGGCATCGGCCTTACGATTCTGAGAACCCGGACAGAACTGGAGTTTAAAGTCAAACCTAGAGAAGAAAAGTGCCCATCTGGCCTGACGAGGATTCAGACATTGTGCGCCTTTGAGATATAACAGATTTTTGTGGTCGGTAAGTATGGTGATTGAGTGGGAAGCTCCCTCCAACAGGTATCTCCACTCCTCCAGAGCGAGCTTGATGGCTAGCAACTCCTGATCGCCAATGGCATAGTTGCGCTCAGCTGGGGAGAACTTCCGGGAGAAGAAACTGCAAGGATGTAGATGTCCATCTTTGGCCCTCTGGGATAACACTGCTCCTACTCCAACGGAGGAGGCATCTACCTCTAAGATAAAAGGAGAGTCAGTGTCGGGCTGTTTCAGAACTGGTGCAGAGATGAACCGTTGCTTCAGAAGGTGAAAGGCCTGTGTAGCTTCCTCGGACCACTTGGACGGATTAGCACCTTTCTTGGTTAATGCAGTGATAGGTGCCACAATGGTGGAAAAGTCTCGTATAAATTTTCTATAATAATTGGCGAACCCTAAGAACCTCTGGACCCCTTTGAGGCTTAAGGGTATAGGCCAATTCTGGATTGCTTGGAGTTTCTCAGGATCCATCTCTAGTCCGGAACCGGACACAATGTAACCTAGAAACGGAATGGTTTTAACTTCAAACACACACTTCTCCAAATTACAATAGAGGTGATTGACACGGAGACGGGAAAGAACCTCTTTTACCCAGAAACGATGATCTTCGAGATTATTAGCAAAGATGAGGATGTCGTCTAGATAAACCACGACATGGCGGTACAAGATGTCCCTGAAAATCTCATTCACGAAGTGCTGGAAGACTGCTGGAGCGTTGCTCAATCCGAAGAGCATGACGAGGTACTCATAATGTCCGTCACGGGTGTTAAAGGCGGTCTTCCACTCGTCACCCTCACGGATTCGGATGAGATTGTAGGCACCCCTCAAGTCCAGCTTTGTGAAAATAGTTGCACCACTAACTCTATCAAAGAGCTCGGTAATCAGGGGTAAAGGGTATCGGTTCTTGACGGTAATGTCGTTCAGACCTCTGTAGTCGATGCACGGACGCAGACCACCGTCTTTCTTCTTAACGAAGAAGAAGCCTGCGCCGGCTGGAGAAGAAGATGGTCGGATGAAACCCTTCGCCAGGTTCTCTATGATGTACTCTTCCATGGAGTGTGTCTCAGGCAGAGACAACGGATAAGTTCGACCTCGCGGTGGAACCTTCCGTGGAATGAGGTCGATTGGGCAGTCCCATTCTCTATGAGGAGGAAGGATATCAGCAGAGGCTTTACTGAACACGTCCGTGAAGTCTTGATATGGAGGAGGCGGAACATCAGATGACCTGGGGAAGGAAGAACAAACAGGAAGAACTTTGGCTAAACAAGTCTCAGCACAGGAGGGACCCCATGCCAGTATTTGCGTAGTCGTCCAGTCAATTGATGGGTTGTGGAGACGGAGCCATGGAAGGCCTAAAACCACTGGATGTGTGGCTCTTGGAATCACTAAAAAAGAAATATACTCAGAATGAAGAACTCCCACTCTCAGACGAACTGGAAGAGTCCTTAAGGAAATGACTGCGTCAAAAATCTTGCTGCCATCCACGGCAGTCAAAGAGATGGACGAGGACAGTCTCTCGGTGGGTAGGGACCACCGTTTAACATAAGCTTCGGTTATGAAATTCCCAGCTGCTCCGGAATCAAGGAGGGCAATGACGTTCCTGTAACGTTGAGCAATTTGGAGCGACACTGGGAGGTTACAGTCATGAGGAGATGGAGAGGAGATCATTACTCCTAGCCGGCCCTCTCCTTGGCGAGCTAGGATCTGGAGTTTCCCAGACGTTTGGGACAGGCATTGATAGTGTGCGACGGAGCTGCACAGTAGAGACAGAGAGACTCAGAGAGACGTCTTCGGCGCTCAGCGGGAGATAGACGGGAACGACTAATTTGCATAGGCTCATCCTTGGATGGAGATGGTTGACGAGGAGGAGGAGCAGAAGATTTAGGAGTAGATGATCTTCCTCGCTCGGTTGCTCTCTCTCTGAAACGTAGATCAACCTTCGTGCAAAGAGAAATTAGCTCATCCAACTTAGAGGGCAAGTCTCTGGTAGCTAACTCATCCTTGATGCGTTCTGATAAGCCATGCCAGAATGCAGCATACAGGGCCTCGTCGTTCCATGCCAGTTCGGATGCCAGGATTTTAAACTGTATAAGATACTGTCCCACAGTACGTGTTCCCTGGCGTAAACGGAGAATCTCAGATGAAGCAAATGTTATCCGGCCTGGCTCGTCGAAGATGCGCCTGAATGTAGCTACAAAGTCAGTATAGGAGGATAGCAGGGGATCAGACTTCTCCCATAAAGGTGATGCCCAGTCAAGGGCTGAGCCACTGAGAAGGGAGATGATATAGGCAATTTTGGTACGGTCACTGAAGAAATTGCCAGGTAGAAGCTCAAAGTGGATTTCACATTGATTGAGAAATCCCCTGCAGAACCTTGGAGATCCATCAAATTTTGCTGGCGTTGGAAGATGAAGATGTGGACTGGAAATGGGTAAGGTGGGTGGGGTTACAGCTGGTGTCACTGTAGTGGACGCACCGGACGTGCCAGGTCCACGGAGGGTCGTTTGAATCCCATCCAGCCGTGTAGAGAGATCCTGGAGACAGCGGATGATGTGGCCCTGTGCAGCCTCCTGATGTTCAAGTCGGGCTGCCAGTTCTTGCATCGGCCTGGTCGCTTGATCCTGGTCTCCGGCTGGATTCATTTGGTCAGTGCTTACTGTCACAACTGAGGGCCTGAGCTGACGGGAGGCAGCCTCAGTTGTAGGGGCTGAGATGTAACGGAACCTGGGAGGTTGTATCAGACCCCTAGACATGTAAGTAACATGTAGAATAACTGCCCGAAGGCGTGACCACGACAACCAGGATAAAAGTCAATGATGTTTATTATGACAAACTCCGTAACACAGCAGCAGTAAAGGAAACATAAAAGTCAACAGAGGATAAATACAATTCCTGGGTACTACAGGGTGGCAAGGGCCACAGGCACTGGTAGTGTGAGACAGTTCTTATAATCTTCTAGTTGGAAAATCCTTACCAGGCCTGACTGTAGCAATGGAGAGAACCCAGGATCGTACCAGCGGGTGTTCCAGGAAAGGCTGGGCTGCTGAGGATAAAACGGCTGCTGTGGATACTGGCTGGAACCAGACTGTTGTTGGTACGGAGTGGATACTGGCTGGAACCAGTTAAATAATAAACGAACTTGAGAGCGATGAAATAATAATGAAGTTTGGAGTTTGAGAGCGGTGAAATAATAATACCGGTGGAGAGTGGTAAACTGCAGAAAGGACACCGGCCCTTTAAGAGAAGCTGTACACTGCCTGAAGCTGGGCTGGAAGCAGGTGATCGATAATGAAGTTTGGAGTTTGAGAGCGGTGAAATAATAATACCGGTGGAGAGTGGTAAACTGCAGAAAGGACACCGGCCCTTTAAGAGAAGCTGTACACTGCTGGAAGCTGGGCTGGAAGCAGGTGATTGTTGTAACTGGAAACAGGTGAGTCCAGAATGGATCGGAGAGTCAGGCTACACCGCAGATGGAATGCTGGTGCGGGTCTCTATAGCAGAAGTCTGGAGACAGGAGCTGGAACCTGGAAGACAACCACAGGAGAGAGACAAACTGGAACTAGGTTAGACAACCAAAGCACTGACGCCTTCCTTGCTCAGGCACAGCTTACTTATACCTGCAGCAAGGAAGGGGTTGGCTAGGCAATTATGCAAATCAACAATACAGACAGCAGATTGGTGGAAATGATCAGATGACAAAATCCAAGATGGCTGCGCCCATGCAGACACTTGGAGGGAAGTTTGGTTTGTAATCCATGTGAGAATTGAAACAGTAATGGCAACGCCGGCCACAGGAGACAGGAGACGCCAGACTGACAAGCGCACATTTAACCACGCGGGCACAGCGGAGGCCGCGGCTGATGAAATCACCACTCTGACATTCTGCATGTGGAAACTCAGGAACAGCGGGATCCTTTCCTGGAACGCTGAGCCAGCCTTAGGAGGCATCTGAAGGGTAAGTAATGGCGTCCAGATACCCGGATCGTGACAACCCCAATGAATCTAGGGAACATAGCCATAATGCGGAATGGAATGGGAATCTACCGGAACATTCTAGGACAGCGGTGGCCAACCCGCGGCTCTCGAGCCGCATGTGGCTCTTTCTTTATTGAGCTGCGGCTCCTGCCTCTTGCTCCCTAACACTGGACGTGCGGCAGCAGCAACTCCCCCTGATAGAGACAGAGATTGCTTTATCTCCACCTCTGCACTTACAGAGGATGGCCGCCGCGGCCGTCCGTGAGCAGGGCAGCCTCCCTGCTCCCCTTTCTCCACCCCTGCCCGTCTTATGGGAGAGATAACGTCTCCCAGCCACCCCCAGCCCATCCACAGTGTCCTGCGCTGCAAAGAGACGCAGCATAGGGCGGGAAGCAGGATGGACAAGAGGACAGCTGGCCGGTGGATGCTGCTGCAAACGTAAGTGTAACACACTCTTTCTCTCTCTCTCTCTTTGTAAAAGGGGACTCTGCCTGCCATAAAGTATAAAATGGGGACTCTTGCCTGCCGTAATGTGTAAAATGGGGACTCTGCCTGCCGTAATGTGTAAAATGGGGGCTCTGCCTGCCGTAATGTGTAAAATGGGGACTCTTGCCTACTATAATGTGTAAAATGGGGACTCTGCCTGCCGTAATGTGTAAAATGCAGACTCTTGCCTGCCGTAATGTGTAAAATTAGGACTCACCCCCAGTGTAACTAAAAATGGGTGTGTGACACATGGTCATGCTCCTACAAACGTCATACTGAAGGTGGGCGCACAAAAATGGGGCATGGCCTTGTGCTAGTTAAGCCACGCCCTGTTTTTGGGCATTCACACTTTTGTTGCACGCATAATATCAGCTCTTTGGCTTGACTACAGATATTTTTCAGCTCTTTGCCTCTGACTGGTTGGCCACCCCTGTTCTAGAAGGTGAGACACGCAATAATATTCTAGGGGCGGTAGAGATACGCAATAATATTCTAAGGGCGGTATTCAATTCTTTTCACCCTTTCCACACCCATTCTGTTTCTGCTGATGGGCTTGCTACCTCCGGAGTAGCGAGGCGCCCAACCCTTTACGCAGCTAAACCTGATTACTATGGGTACGATATGCGCAATAACGGGGAACACTTTAGAAAGGAGATTTGGCGTGATATATCATTTGAATACCACCCTGTGGGCTGTGTTCAATAGCTGTCGGAAGCTGCCGTCTTGTCGGAAAGACGGCAGCTTCCTACAGAAATAGGTCGGAAGGGGTTCCGACCTATTCAATAGGGGCTGATTTTTTCTGACAAGTCGGAAAACACGTGGATTGGCGGAATAGCCACCGATCCGTGTGCTTCTGTCGGAAATGGGGCCAAATCCGACAGGTTTTGGCCCCCTTTCCGACAAACTCAATCCGACTTGAAAACAAGTCGGATTGAGGTGAGGAGACAAGCGGTGCTGCGGACAGCGGGGGGAGCATAGATCGGCGGCCGGCGGGGGGAGCTGGCTGCGGGGGGACATGTCTGCGGCGGTGGGGGGAGGCAATGTAGGGAGAGAGGTGCCTGGTTGTCCCCTGGCCAGGCACCTCTCTCCGTGTGTGTGTGTGGGGGGGGGGGGGTGTAGTATGGTATGCAGGCGGCCGGGCTTCCGGTGAGCAGCATACCGGCGCCGGAATACCCGACCGCCGGCATACCGACAGCTGGGCGAGCACAAATGAGCCCCTGACCTAGTGGAGGCTATTAAGCTGATTCTCCAAATAGATGATAAGATCGAGCCCACTACTGCGTCTAAGAAAAGTTCAAACGTCAGAAGCTTTCCACATTCTGACTATTTAATTGACATACGTCAAGAATCCAGATCATCTCCAGGAAATAAATTTTCCCTGTCTAAAAAGATGCTAGCTTGTTATCCTATCCCTGCGGAGTTGAGTAACAAGAGGGAAACTCCACCACCGGTGGACTCTCATGTCGCCCATCTTGCGGTGTCATCTACTCTGCCTGTCACCACTGTCACCTCACTGAAGGAACCGACATATAAGCGTGTGGAGGGTTGCCTGAAGTCTATTTACTCCCTTACAGGTGCTGTACATAGACCCAATATGGCAGCCTCCTGGGCTGCAAAAGGAATTGAAGCATGGGTTCAGGCAATTGAGGATGAGCTGCCTCAGGATTTTTCTGACACTGTCAGACAATATCTGTATTATATTACCAAGGCCTCCCACTATATTCAGGAGGCGGCCTCTGAGGCAGGTGATATGGCGGCCAGGGAGTCTACTACATCTATCCTGGCTCATCGAATTCTGTGGTTAAGGTCCTGGAAGGTGGACCTGGACTCCAAAATGACCTTGGAGATGCTCCCTTTTAAGGGAGACATCCTTTTTGGGGAGGATCTGAACAAGATCATGACTGACTTAGCGACTGCTAAGACTGTGTTTCTCCCAAGTACTAATCCTTCTGTTCCGAAGGCTAAGAATACCACTTTTTGTTCCTTTCGACCTCCAGTGAAAGCAAAAGGTCAGACGTACCCGAGACAGGCTCGTGCTTCCAAAACCACTAAGTCCAAACCTAAACAATCCTGGGCTACCCGTCAGCCTGCTTCCAAACAAGTCAAGCCTGTTGCATGACGGACGGGCCTCCCCTTGGGAGACCCCAGGGTGGGAGGCCGACTTCTGCAGTTCGTCCAGGTCTGGTTAAAGACCACTTCGGACTCCTGGGTGCGGGAAGTTGTCTCTCACGGGTACGCAATCTCTTTTAAGAAACGTCCCCCTTGCCAGTTCTGCTCGACGGTTATCCCTTCGGATCTGTTGAAAGTGCAAGCTCTACACTTGGTTGTGCAATCCCTCCTGGACACAGGAGTGGTAGTGCCGGTACCTCTGTCCCAGAGAGGCAGAGGATACTATTCGACCCTGTTTCTAGTTCCGAAGCCAAATGGGTCCTTCCGGCCGATACTCAACCTCAAATAATTTAACAAATTTGTGAGAGTGTCCAAATTCCGTATGGAAACTGCACTCTATTGTACTGGCCATGGAAACCGAAGACTATATGGTATCCCTGGACATACAGGATGCTTACCTGCATATACCTATTGCCATATCGCATTAGCAATATCTGCGGTTTGATATTGGCAACCTACATTATCAATTCCAAACTCTGCCATTTGGACTGGCCACGGCCCCTCGGATCTTCACCAAGGTCATGGCCGTGATGACGGCCCTTCTCCGCCGTCAGGGAATAAGGATCCTGCCGTATCTGGACGACTTGCTGATCCTGGCAAACTCCCAAGATGTTCTCCACAGTCATCTGGAACTGACGGTCCAATTCCTACAAGCCCACGGGTGGCTCATCAACTGGAACAAGTCCTTGCAGGTCCCTGCTCGGAGCATGGTGCACCTGGTGGCACTGCTGGACACACGCAGCCAGAGATTGTTTCTGTTTCCAGAGAAAGTCCTGAAACTTCAGGACAGGATCAGATACTTCCTCTCTCGCCCAAGAGTGTCGATACACTCGGCGATGCAAGTACTGGGCCTCATGGTGTCGGCTTTCAACATGGTAGAGTATGCTAAATTTCAAGTGGGACGGCCTGCCTCACCGGATCAGGTCTCAAATGATCTCCTTGACTCCGGAGGTTCGTCTGTCACTGAGCTGGTGGCTACAGGACCATCAGTTGTGCAGGGGCCATCCCTTCTGGATCTCCAACTGGGTCCTCCTGACAACGGACGCCAGTCTGCGAGGTTGGGGCACGGTGTTTGAACAACACTCTCTCCAGGGTCGATGGACCAGGGAGGAATCTCTCCTCCCGATAAACATTCTGGAATTGTGAGCAGTGTTCAATGCGTTGACACTTGCCCTGCCTCTGGTACAGAACAGGCATGTTCAAGTACAATCAGACAACGCCACCATGGTGGCATACATAACGCCACCATGGTGGCATACATAAATCATCAAGGCAGCACTCGAAGCCGCATGGAAATGATGGAAGTGTCAAAAATAATTTGTTGGACGGAAACACCATCTGCCAGCAATATCGGCAGTGTTCATTCAGGGAGTCCTCAACTGGGAAGCGGATTTCCTCAGTTGTCAGGACGTGCACGCCGGAGAGTGGAGTCTTCATCAGGAAGTCTTTCAACTCCTAGTGGACAAGTGGGGCCTACCAGATGTAGACTTGATGGTGTCTCGACATAATCACAAAGTTCCGTTCTTCGGATCAAGGACAAGGGATCCTCAAGCAGCATTCGTGGACGCACTGGCAATTCCATGGAACTTTCAACTGCTCTACGTGTTCCCTCCAGTGCCACTCCTGCCCAGGGTTATACGGAAGTACAAGCAAGAAGAAGCTTCTAGTCGCTCCAGCGTGGCCCAGACGGCATTGGTTTTCAGACCTGCAGGGTCTGTCGATAGAGCATTCACTTTGACTTCCTCAATGCCCAGACCTCCTCGTTCAGGGCCCTTGTGTCTACCCGGACCTGGCCAGACTGGCTTTGACGGCGTGGCTCTTGAAGCTTGCCTCCTGAGAGCCAAAGAATTTTCCAAGGCGGTTATCCAAACTATGCTAAAGGCCCGCAAACCGGCTTCTGCACGGATTTATTATAGGGTCTGGAATTCTTACTTCACCTGGTGTGCTGCTAAGAATTACGATGCTTACAAGTTTAGTACTTCCAAGCTTCTGGATTTTTTGCAACAAGGCTTGGACTTAGGACTTCGTCTGGCCTCCCTCAAGGTTCACATATCTGCCTTGTCAGTGTGGTTTCAGCGGAAAATTGCATTTCTTCCTGACATTCATACTTTCACTCAGGGCATATTGCGAATTCAACCTCCCTATGTCCCGCCTGTGGCTCCATGGAATTTGTCTGTTGTACTGCATGCCCTACAAGAGTCTCCATTTGAACCTCTTGAGATGGTGGACCTTAAATGGCTCACTGCCAAGGTCCTCTTTTTGCTGGCTATTACCTCTGCTAGAAGGGTTTCGGATTTAGGTGCATTGTCCTGCCGTCCACCCTTTCTGATATTTCATCGTGACCGGGCGGTTCTTATAACTCGCCCAGGTTATTTGCCAAAGGTGGTGTCATCTTTTCATCTTAACCAAGAGATTGTGGTTCCGGCCTTTATCTCTTCTGACTTGTCCTACAAAGAGCGGTCTTTGAATGTGGTACTGGCTCTCCGTGTATACGTGGACAGGACTTTCTATCAGGAGGTCAGATTCCCTTTTTGTACTTTTTGGTTTTCACAAACGTGGCTGGCCTGCGAATAAGCAAACCTTGGCCAGATGGATTAGAATGGGGATTGCACAAGCTTATGCACAGGCTGGTCTTCCAGCTCCTGCTGCTATCAAGGCCCATTCTACTCGGTCTGTTGGACCTTCTTGGGCGGCCCGCCGTGGCGTGTCCGCAGAACAATTGTGCAAGGTGGCTACGTGGTCCTCTGTGAACACGTTCATTAGGTTCTATGCCCTTGATACTTCCGCCTCCCAGGATGCTTCCTTTGGATGCCGGGTTCTTGTACCCGCTACAGTGCGTCCCCTCCCTTAAGGAACTGCTTTAGGACATCCCCGATGTATTCCCTGTGGAATCCCAGTGTACCCCACTGCAGAAAAGGAGATTTATGGTAGACTTACCATAGTTAAATCTCTTTCTGCGAGGTACACTGGATTCCACAGGGCGCCCACCCTGACGCACTTAGCTTCTTTAGGTTTGTATGGTATTAGCCGCTGGTCCCTACTCCTGTCGTGAGAATGTGGTTCTATATGACTAACATCTGCTGTCTCTTTTACCTGCTACTGCATTGTACTGGTTGACGAAACTGAGCTCCAGTGCCTGGAGGCGGCGGGGTTATAGAGGAGCCGGTGCAGTGCATCCTGGGAACAGTCAAAGCTTTAGCCTGTTGGTGCCTCGGATCAAGATCCAACTCTACAACCTCATGTATTCCCTGTGGAATCCAGTGTACCTCGCAGAAAGAGATTTAACTATGGTAAGTCTACCATAAATCTCCATTTTTATAGCTTTTGACAATTGATAAATTAATTACATTGAAACTGGTCAATGGAAACAGATGGTTTCAAATCAGTTTTTTTTACTCATGAGTTCTGGAAATGATTGATCCTGAATATTGTACCTACAGTATTAATAGGAAAGGTCATGAACCATGGGTAAAGGTTATACTATGTTGACTGGGATGCAAATGTTCATTAGGTGACAAAAATTCATGCAAATTGATTACAAACCTTTTTATGTTTGATGAGAAATTGACAATTTGTTTGTACAATATTTGATTAGACATATTTTAGTGCTTGGGTATTTTTTCAAGCATGTATATCTGGTTATATTAGAAATTATGGATAACCTATTCCCCATATACCTGGTATTCATTTTTTTTTTTTTTTTTTAAACACCTAAACGAAACTGACCTGGTTTTGATTTTGGAGCAGTAATTGATGATGTTTAAACTCTTCCAGAGGACAAGTGAGATATTACTAGGGATGTACAGTAGGATACTGATATTTTGGCAATGTTTATGTATTTTTTCCTATTTATGATGTCTCCCATATCCAGAAATCCAATATCTGAAATATTTCTATTTACAAAAATCTTTGAGGATGACAGATATGGTTCAATGTACACATACTTACTGATGGTTCAAGTTTACTGATTTTTCAGTGTACACAAACTTAGTTTCATGCACAAAATTATTACATGTATTGTATAAAATTACCTTCAGGCTGTGTGTATAAGGTGTATATGAAACATAAATGTATTCTGTGTTTAGACTTGGGTCGCTTCACCAAGATATCGTATGATTTTCATGTGATTTCATGAAAAAACAAACAAACACTTTTTTGGTATTTTTGGATAGATTTTATTTGGCACGGATAAAAAGACTAAGGGGTAAATTTACTAAGGTGGGAGATTTTTAGAACTGGTGATGCTGCCTATAGCAACCAATCAGATTATATCTATTATCTGCTAGAAGCAGCTAGATAAATGGTAAGTAGAATCTGATTGGTTGCCATGGGCAACATCACCAGTTCTAAAAATCTCCCACCTTAGTAAATTTACCCCTAATAGTATTTTTGGGGTTATTGCATAAAACAAGAGCAGCAGAGAGGGGGCTGGGGTGGAGTGGAACATAGCAGCACTCAGAGCAAGGGATACAGCAGTGGATAGATAGTTAACGGGGCCACACAGTGCGGGAGCTACAGCCGGAGGGCCGACTTAGGTCCCTTTACTAGTAAGAGTAAATAATTAGATGTAGCTTACATAGATGTTTGCCGGGCAGTTAATATGGTATCCCAGAATAAATTCATTCAGAAACTGAAAATCCTTGGGTTTGCCTCAAAAATAGATGACTGGACAAAGGTTTGGCTAAATGACAGGAGACAATGGGGTATTTTTTATCCAATAGCATTAAAAAGTCCTATTTATTTATGGCAGTAATAGAAAGTATTTTTCTCCATTCCCCAGCAATACTGACCGACAGACAGAAACAGCAACTTACCATATAACTGGCTGGTTGGGGTGCTTTGGGACTCAGCACTGTACCAGGAGCCCAGTCTTGGGCTTACAGGTGCAAAATCATTTAGCTATAAAACGTAAATAAGAAAATAAGGGGCAGATTTATCAACGAGGTTTATCATACACAACGAGTTTTAAAACTCAGCGGTGTTCCAGCCAATCAGCAACCAACTGTCAATTTTCAAACACATGGCAGGAGCTGATTGGCTGGAGCCCCATTTATCATATGCAACGGGTTTTAAAACTTGTTGCATATGATAAAACTCATTGATAAATCAGCTCCTTAATGTTGAAACATAATTATTTGGATATCTTTTTAACTAGAAAAAAATGCTGTAGTTGACTTATAAGTATTTGTTCTCTGTACTACATCTGCTATTGCCATCTAGAGAGGACATCCACCAGTACATATACTGCAACTGTCCTGCTTGATTATGCTGGTGATACACCACAGTGAACATGGCATCCTGAGGGCATTGCATTAATAAATAGGGTGAATTCCTAAATTTGGGGATGTTCTCCCTCTGAAACATAGGCCCTAAAGTGTTGTAGTAAGTGGTGTAAGCAGAGTGGAAGGGCTGGTAACCAGTGGAGAAATGAATTTCAGTCCTGGCTCCAGTTTTGCCTAACGTATTAATTCAATATCTTATCGGTGGTCAACAAGGGAACGTTGGTTGATCTCTATGCAGATAATAGAGTGGAGAAGTGAGCAAGCGTAGAAGTTGGACATAACAACCGACCAGTTCTACCTCTCATTTTATAGAATGTACTTGATAAATGGCTACCTTAAAGATGACTAGTTGCTACGGGCAACTTCTTGACCACTTCTTCACTTGTTAGAAGCTTTGGGGTGTGGTTCGTTTTATCGGCATTTGTCCGTTCGACAATGCTTTGATCGACCACGGTACTTCGAAAAGTACAACTCATCGACTGTCTGTATATCGACAGTAACATTAGTTCGAGATGTATTTGTTCGACCGTAACAAATGATCGTCAGTTACTTTGTCGAATATTTTAGTTAGACATAACATACTGTGCGACGTAATATACATAGACATTGATTAAGATCGACAGTAGTTTGTTCGACCACAGCGTTATATCGACAGTAAGTAGTTCGACAGTTAATAGACCGACTGCCATTAGTTCCAACATCTTTTATTTCCACATCAACTAGTTCGATATTTGTTTTATCGACCGTTAATAAGTCGACCGCAAATAGTTCAAACATCTATTTGGTCGACAAAACTTAGATCGACAAAACTTAGATCGACACTTAATAGGGTCGACAGGTAATAGGTCGACATATACAAGATCGACAAAACTAAGATCGACACTAATTACTTTGACAGATAATATATCGACATATAAATATAGGCCAACTATAGAAAAAAGCTCTACAGCGCTATCCCTGCTTCCATTCGTGGAACTACAGCTCCCAGCCAGCCCTTACATCCACCACATACACAATCCCCTGACCTGCTGCACATCTGCAATGCTGACACCCCCCCCGCTATTCCCCACGATACCCGTGCAAACTTAGACGCCGACGCCATCACCCCTAGTCACCCCGCTGCCCGTCTACATATACACGTCTAGCTATACACCCCACTGCCTTACGCGCTCCATGTTTCCCCGTGGCACTACAAGTAACACAACGCCCTGGCACTGCTCCCCGCTCTGGTAGCACAGTAACACCCTTCATGAAAGACCCCACCCATGTCTGTCAGCACACCCGGGCACCCTGCTGCACATCTACAACGTTGACTCCCTCCCCCCCCGCTATTCCCCATGATACCCGTGCAAACTAAGATGCCAACACCATCCCCCCTAGTCACCCCGCTGCCCGTCTACATTTACACGCCTAGCTATACACCCCACTGCCTTTAGCGCTCCATGTTTTCCCGTGGAACTACAAGTAACACAACGCCCTGGCACTGCTCCCCGCTCTGGTATGTGCAGCAGGGTGCCCGGGTGTGCTGGCAGACATGGGTGGAGTCTTTCATGAAGGGTGTTACTGTGCTACCAGAGCGGGGAGCAGTGCCAGGGCGTTGTGTTACTTGTAGTGCCACGGGGAACATGGAGCCCGTAAGGTAGCGGGGTGTATAGCTAGGCGTGTAAATGTAGACGGGCAGCGGGGTGACTAGGGGTGATGGTGTTGGCGTCTAAGTTTGCACGGGTATCGTGGGGAATAGCGTGAGGGTGTCAGTGTTGCAGATGTGCAGCAGGGTGCCCGGGTGTGCTGGCAGACATGGGTGGGGTCTTTAATGAAGGGTGTTACTGTGCTACCAGAGCGGGGAGCAGTGCCAGGGCGTTGTGTTACTTTTAGTGCCACGGGGAAACATGGAGCGCGTAAGGCAGCGGGGTGTATAGCTAGGCGTGTAAATGTAGACGGGCAGCGGGGTGACTAGGAGGATGGCGTCGGTGTCTAAGTTTGCACGGGTATCGTGGGGAATAGCGGGGGGGGGGGGGGGGGGGGTCAGCGTTGCAGATGTGCAGCAGGGTGCCCGGGTGTGCTGGCAGACATGGGTGGGGTCTTTCATGAAGGGTGTTACTGTGCTACCAGAGCGGGGAGCAGTGCCAGGGCGTTGTGTTACTTGTAGTGCCACGGGGAAACATAGAGCGTGCAAGGCAGTGGGGTGTATAGCTAGGCGTGTAAATGTAGATGGGAAACGGGGTGACTAGGGGGGATGGCGTCGGTGTCTAAGTTTGCACGGGTATCGTGGGGAATAGCGGGGGGGGGTCAGCGTTGCAGATGTGCAGCAGGGTGCCTGGGTGTGCTGGCAGGCATGAGTGGGGTCTTTCATGAAGGGTGTTACTGTGCTACCAGAGCGGGGAGCAGTGCCAGGGCGTTGTGTTACTTGTAGTGCCACGGGGAAACATAGAGCGTGCAAGGCAGTGGGGTGTATAGCTAGGCGTGTAAATGTAGATGGGAAACGGGGTGACTAGGGGGGATGGCGTCGGTGTCTAAGTTTGCACGGGTATCGTGGGGAATAGCGGGGGGGGGGGTCAGCGTTGCAGATGTGCAGCAGGGTGCCTGGGTGTGCTGGCAGACATGAGTGGGGTCTTTCATGAAGGGTGTTACTGTGCTACCAGAGCGGGGAGCAGTGCCAGGGCGTTGTGTTACTTGTAGTGCCACGGGGAAACATAGAGCGTGCAAGGCAGTGGGGTGTATAGCTAGGCGTGTAAATGTAGATGGGAAACGGGGTGACTAGGGGGGATGGCTGAACCGGTATCGGGGTGGATAGCAGGTGGGGGGGAGGGGGGCAGCGTTGCAGATGTGCAGCAGGTCAGGGTATTGTGTAGGTGGTGGATGTAAGGGCTGGCTGGAAGCTGTAGTTCCACGAATGGAAGCAGGGGTAGCGCTGTAGAGTGTTTTTCTGTACTTGGCCTATTTATATGTCGATATATTAACTGTCGGAGTGTCGATCTAAGTTTTGTCGATCTTATATATGTCGAGCTATTACATGTCGACTCTATTAAGTTTCAATGTAAGTATTGTCGGTCAGAGTTTTTTCGATCTAAGTTTTGTCGATCTTGTATATGTCGAGCTATTACCTGTCGACCCAATTAAGTTTCGATATAAGTTTTGTCGGTCTATGTTTTGTCGGTCTATGGTTTGTCGGTCTATGTTTTGTCGGTCTATGGTTTGTCGGTCTATGGTTTGTCGGTCTATGTTTTGTCGGTCTATGGTTTGTCGGTCTATGGTTTGTCGGTCTATGTTTTGTCGGTCTATGTTTTGTCGATCTTCTGTATGTGGATCTATTTGTTTGTCGAACAATTACATGTCGATGAGTTTTTGGTCGAACTTGTTCCTGTCGATGATTTGTTTGTCGATCTTTCGTTGTGTCACTGTTGTGCGTGATCGATCATGTGTTGTGTCGATCTACTGTTTGTTGAATATGCATCTTGTCGATGTTCGGGGTTTGTCGATGTAGTGGTTGTCGATGTTGCTGATATGTCGATCTTCTGTTTGTCGATGTTCCATCACTGTCGATGTAGGTGTGATCGATGTTAGCGTTGTCGAACTAGCGGGTGCCGATACATCGACCGGATACCGAAGCTTTGATGCCTCAGTCATTTATAGAACAGAGCAATGAATTTAAGCTTGGATTCTTAAATTCATCGAACTGTAAAATAATGCCTGTGGGACGCACAATCCTGAAGGCCTAGTAAAGAATGACTGGTTATGTAATGTCCAAAATAACAGATGCGTGGGGTCTTGGAGAATATTTTAGGTCATTTCCAAGGTCAGCAAGCAATCAGCAGTGTAGACAGGTCAGTAGAGTGCTTTGTGGTATAGGGAAATTAATGGAAGAAAGAGAGGTTATATTCTGATTGTGTATGTCACTGGTAAGACCTCACCTTTTGTATGGCTCTAGTGGATTAAGGCGTCTATTTACTAAGCATTAGATGGAGATAAAGTGGACGGAGTTAAAGTATCAGCCAATCAGCGTCTAACTGCCATGTCACAGGCTGGGTTTGAAAAATGACTGTTAGGAGCTGGTTGGCTGGTACTTTATCTTTGCCCACTTTTCTTCATACAAGGCTTAGTAAATAGACCCCATAATTCCAAAACATTTTTGAATAAAATAGAGATATACATAAAAGGGAAATATGGTGCTTGGGCTGCACAACACATATTGCCATGACTGACATAAAGAACTGAACATATCCAGACAGAGAAGATCAATGTAATTGACAGAAGCATTCAGAGATATCAAGGGTATTATTAGGGTTCAGTAGAACAGTATTTATACAAATACATACATGGATTTTTAGAAGATTGGACACTTTGAAACTGGTAGGAAGAAGACTGAAAGTTGCAGAAGTAATAGGACTCCATGACAAGTTTGATACATCTTTGAGACACTCACCTTACGAAAGAAGAAGCTACACAACCCTGTAAATACAGTAAGCAGATATTTGTCTCATAACCCGTAACACAAACTGAGGCCCTAACTAAACTATTTGAGTACGTACATCCCACCGTCCTTTTGATTAGGATGACAATAGAAGGTCGTTTGTTACAGTTATCAACATTGTGGACTGAAGTCGGGGAAGTTGTCTATGTCCGGGAACTAGATGCCTGCTTTATTGTCTAAGGTGACAACGCAAAGACTTTAATAAGATACAGGTTGGATTATGTGGCCAGGCCACACTTGGATCCCACGCCACTGTCCAGAACTGACATTATATGATGTGTCCATATAATGGAGAGTTGGAGAGTTTAATTACTGATGCAAAGACATCTAAATAAATGTTATTATAATTTTAGGAAAACACCTTTGCAGTAATAACATTTTGAAAACCAGTCTGAATTATTTATTGGCATTTTTTTGGCAATTGTATACGTAGCCACAAACTCTACATAGTAATTCTGGCAGTGTTTGCTACAGTTCCCTCCAAGTCCTCCAAAATCATCCAAACTAATGCCAAGACTTTGGAATAAAACCTGTAACACCTAGTTTATACTGACATTAGCCATTTCAGCTGCCTTCTCACTGCTGACTTCACGTCTTTGTTTTTCAAGCTGTAGATAAATGGATTTAGGACAGGGACGGCAGCTGTGTTAAATAAGGAGAAGAGCTTGTTGGAATTCAAGGTGTCTGTGGAGCTTGGCCTGAGATACTGGCAGACCAGGCTCATGTAGAGAAGGATCACGACCGTGAGGTGTGAGGAACACGTGTAGAAGGCCTTACGTCTTCCAAAGCTGGAACGGATCCTCAGGATGGTGGCAATAATGAAGACGTAGGAGATGAAGGTAAGAAGGAAGGGGGTAAAGCTGACAAGTAAAAGCCCCTCAACAAAAATAATAAGCTTCAGTAGAGTGGTGTCACTGCAGGACAGTTTCATGATTGGCAAAATGTCACAAAAGTAGTGGTTTATCTCATTGGACTTGTAGCATGAAAAGCGTGATATGGCCCACATGTGCGGTATAACTTCTACAAAGCCTAGGATCCAGCAGACTGAAGCCAAGAGAATGCAGATTTGTCTGTTCATAACCGCGTGGTAGTGGAAAGGGTTGCATATAGCCACGTACCGGTCGTAGCTCATGGCAGTCAGTAGCAACAGCTCATTGCAGGTCAGGGAGGAAAAGAGGTACAGTTGTGACATACAGTTGATGAAGGAAACAGTTTTATCTCCCATCATGTAAGATAAAAGTATTTTATGTAATGTGATCGTCAGGCAGAACACATCAAGAAAGGACAAGTTGCCCAGAAAGAAGTACATGGGAGTGTGTAGGTGAGGGTCCAGGCAGACCAGCAGTAGAATAGTTGAGTTTCCACTCACTGTGATAAGATAGATGGCCAGGACAACGAGGAAGACCAAGGCCTGGAGCTCCGGGACATCGGAAATCCCCTTAATAATGAAATAGGTGACCGGGGTCTGGTTCTGTAGACCCACATCGTTAGCTGTGTCGGAATTCTGTGAGGAGAAAACAGAAATAATTGGTGAGGAAGTCTTTATTAATTCGTAATTGCAATATATCCTGCATGTCAAACACCAGAGTAATAAAATAATTACCCCGTCCCCTGTCGGAATTCGGAATGCTGGGGTTGGTCATGTGACCGCCAGCATCCAGAACGCCGGGATCCTGTATCACAACCACCTGTTCATTTTCCCATCCATAGCTCTTCCATGGAGCTCAAGTGAACCTATTGACAGAGCTGTGATGAATGGCTATACATGAATTAGGCCTCTCAATGATGTGAGCTGCAACATGGGCCATCTTTTGGGTTTTGGTGATGGGGCTCCCAGGAGGTCCCCTTGATTTGATATATGGTGGATCATATTATATGAAGGTGGGGTGGTACACATGTCAGAGAAGGTGGATGTATGAATTTAGTGTCACAGAACATTGTGTTTGACACCACAATCTTTTCCCATCAGTACGACAGGAGCCTCCCCCCAATACCCTGTACTTTTGGGGACCCTGCTTCTTCTCACCGCTGACCCTGTCATATTCAACACGGTCCTCACCAGCTTGACCACATGATTGGACAGGACACTGCCTCCCAAAAGATCAACTCATCTCCTGCCATCACCCCATTTTTTTTAATATATTTTTTTGCTGTAGTAAATCACATTTAGATGTACTGTACAAAGAGGACAATGTCATATGATACTGTATGTAGAAATGTCACACAGAACTATAATAAGAAATTTGTTTAATGTGTGTCATGTTTCTTACTACAATAATAGCATACTGACAAAAAAGAAAGGAAAACACTCATTTGTATACTAGTAACCTTAACAATACTTAAAGTGAGTATTTTTGTATTATTAAATCTTGTCCAGGGAATTTGACTATTCCAATTAGAGGATTATGAGAAGGTCACCTTCCAACATGTGCATCTTCTACCACTTTTATTGAACATGAAATGAATTCCTAGCAGAAATACCATTATATGTCATGTGACCACTGGCCATGACTGTAATACATCTATTATACCCTATACAGACATAGGACACTACACCACAACATGACCTGACCACTGGACATGACTATAATACATCTATTACACCCTGCACAGACATAGGACACTACACCCCCAACATGACCTGACCACTGAACATGAACATAATACATCTATTACACCCTATACAGACACTACACCCCCAACATGACCTGACCACTGGACATGACCATAATACATCTATTACACCTTATACAGACACTACACCCCCAACAAGACCTAATCACTGGACATGACCATAATACATCTATTACACCCTATACAGACCTAGGATATTACACCCCCAACATGACCTGACCACAGGACATAACCATAATATATCTATTACACCCTATACAGACATAGGACACTACACCCCCAACATGACCTGACCACTGGACATGACCATAATACATCTATTACACCCTATACAGACCTAGGATATTACACCCCCAACATGACCTGACCACAGGACATAACCATAATATATCTATTACACCCTATACTGACATAGGACACTACACCCCAACATGACCTGACTACTGGCCATGACCATAATACATCTATTACACCCTATACAGACATAGGACACTACACCCCCAACATGACCTGACCACTGAACATGACCATAATACACTTCTATTACACCCTATACAGACATAGGACACTACACCCCCAACATGACCTGACCACTGAACATGACCATAATACATCTATTACACCCTATACAGACACTACACCCCCAACATGACCTGACCACTGGACATGACCATAATACATCTATTACACCCTATACAGACACTACACCCCCAACAAGACCTAATCACTGGACATGACCATAATACATCTATTACACCCTATACAGACCTAGGATATTACACCCCCAACATGACCTGACCACAGGACATATATCTATTACACCCTATACAGACATAGCACACTACACCCCCAACATGACCTGACCACTGAACATGACCGTAATACACTTCTATTACACCCTATACAGACATAGGACACTACACCCCCAACATGACCTGACCACTGAACATGACCAGTCCATAATACAATTCTATTACACCCTATACAGACACTACACCCCCAACATGACCTGACCACTGGCCATGATCATAATACAATTCTATTACACCCTATACAGACATAGGACACTACACCCCAACATGACCTGACCACAGGACATAACCATAATACATCTATTACACTCTATACAGACCTAGGATATTACACCCCCAACATGACCTGACCACAGGACATAACCATAATATATCTATTACACCCTATACTGACATAGGACACTACACCCCAACATGACCTGACCACTGGCCATGACCATAATACATCTATTACACCCTATACAGACATAGGACACTACACCCCAACATGACCTGACCACAGGACATAACCATAATACATCTATTACACTCTGCACAGACATAGGACACTACACCCCCAACCTGGCCTGACCGCTGGATATGATCATAATACAATTTTATTACACCCTATACAGACATAGGATAGAAATCTGCGTACTGTAGCATGAATAAAGTCAAGGTTTGTTGCCGGAACTCCCCAAATCCTTAATGACAGAGCCGACAAATCTTTCTGGTTCTAATGTAATATTACTCTTACCCCCACAGTCTTGATGTGTTATGATATTTAATCTTTTGTCAAAAAGCCCTTTTTGTGGGTTGAGTTTCATAAATGTAAATAAGGGATTTAGAAATAAATGCATTTCTAAAAAAAAATCTGGTTTTCCCTGTATGGTGTACATGAATTAAATTGATATTTACTCACTTAATGATTTAAAAAAAAAAAAAAATTGAAAAAGTTTTTTTTTTTTTTTTTTTGCAGCTTTGCTTTGGTAGAGCACAAAATACATGAGCTACTCTCATATATAAAATTCATTGGTCTGTTTGTCTGGTTATGCATTCGGACATCCCTGCACCAATTAGGATGAAACCAACGCGAGGTTGCCCAGTTGGATCTTGGACAGATTTTAGGGGAGTTAGGGTCCTGGTCAGACCTCCCGTTGGTGCACGCTGGGCAGAACTTTAACCCGGGGATCCTGTTCTGACCCTTCCACTTGATGGATTTGGATGAAAACTTCACAAAGTGGTACTATTGGATCACAGAAGACACACTAGGGGGTTGGGGTCCTGTTTGGACCTCCCGTTGGTGTTAACCACGCAGAACTTTGACCCGGGGAGCCTGTTCTGGGCCTGCCACTGAATGGATTTGGATGAAAACTTCACAGAGTGATAATATTGGGTCCAAAATGACATACTAACGGGTTGAGGTCCTGGTCAGACCTCCCGTTGGTGTACGCCTGATAGAACTTTGACACAGGGATCCTGTTCAGTGCCTTCCACTGGTTGGATTTGGATGAAAACTTTAATGACCTGAAATAACTGACACATATGATCATAATTGAATCACCTGAAATAACAATAAATCAATTGACTAAAATAACTGACAGAAATGCGGAGGGAAGACAAAAAATATTATGTACCCAAAATCCTTGGAACAGCAACTCTGATAACAGAAGGAAAACTTTAAACCCATCTCACAATGTAAAAGTGATTATAAAACTGAACATAAAGGAAAGCTGGGGATCAGGGCAACTGGTTACAGCACCCAAAAAAAATCCAAAAAACACTGGGCAGTGTTGGAAGAGCTGCTAATTATTTTTAAAATGTTGACAGTTACATCCAACTCATTGATAACTTAATAATTTGAAAATGTATACCCAGGCAACGCCGGGAACTTCAGCTAGTTATATATAAGATGATCTGGTGTGGAAATGCAGAAAATGTTGTGGCTTACTAGCAATGAAAGGGTTAATTACTTTGCTCATCACTAGTGACTTATGTGCAATACAGGACAAATTCTAGTGACCAGCGTACAATACAGAGCTCCATAAGAATGGTCAGTATACATCGTCACCATTTATTTGTAAGGTGTGACAAAAGTTGCGACAGAGCAACGTGCAATCACACATACAGTAAGAGACAGCAAGCAGGGCAAGGTTGGCAAAGCCGGTGCAGGTGTTAGACAAAGGGTATGGAGGCCACTGTTTGGGAGGGTTTGCAGTCTACAGACACCTGGTAATCACAGTGGTTAGGTGATTATTTTTCCTGGGTCCTTTAGATTTTTCAAGTTGTGTAGAAATAGTTTATAGGAAATAATGAATATTTTTTTAAATTATTATTTAATGACAGTATGGGGTATATTTACTAAAGCTTCTAAAATTGAAAAGTGGTGAAGTTGCCTATAACAACCAATCAGATTCTGTCTATCATTTTCTAGTATGCAACAGAGAAATGATAGATAAAATCTGATTGGTTGCTATGGGTAACATCACCACTTTTCATTTTTAGAAGCTTTAGTAAATTTACCCCTATGACTGGCTATAAGGATTCATAACCTTTGTTGTCCCAGACACAGATTATATCAAGTTTATGACCCATTATTATATTTTGCAATCATTTACTGTATTTCTTTTGAACATTTTTTATTTTATTTTTGCAAATAAAATTCATTTTTGTTAATGAAAATAATTGCTAGGAAATTGGGAGTTTTTTCAAAAAGAATAAAATTACATTATGATAATAATAATAATAATAATAATAATAATAATAATAATAATAATAATAATTAATTTATGAGTAATGATTAGTTTTTAGAACCATTGATGGTGACACATTATACATGACATGTATCAGTATATTTATGTATCGTGTTAATATAGGTCCTTTTCTGTTTTAATGTCCATCATCGTACATTAAAATAGATGTCAGGTCAGAATGTTTTCAATTATTATTATCATTATTAAATCTGTACCTAGCAATTCTACCTACACACAGCAACAGTCATAAATGTTTTAGAGCAAGGATAGAATTTTTGCAGAATGGGCTCAGACAAAAACATCCAGATAAGTGCGACCTTTTGTTACATGTCGTTCCTCCGAGCCTCACTGTTATGTCATTGTGTAGCTGATACCTGAACTTACTCACCTGCACCAGCAAATCCATTTCCTGCTCTTGTATTGGGAGACCCATTTTTATAATCTGGTGTAACAGAGGGAAGCTCCCTGTAGGTTGTGGCTGAACTCTCCAAAGAGCAATCTCTAACAGTAACATCTAATGTAAACTTTTTATAATTGTAGCTGTTCTCTGTATTCAAACCTTAATAGTAAATGACCAGCAAGGTGCAAAATATCAGATCTTTTTGTACTGTATGTTGTATTATTTGGCCTGTCGACTGCATTCAGTATTGCTAACCCTGAATTAGCAAGTAGATCAGTCAAGTCAAAGTCAGATTTAAAACATACTTCCCTACTTTGCCAGAATTGTATTCATAAGATTCCTGAATTTTGGGGAGTTCCTCCACATTCCTGGAGACTAGACCACACTCGTGGATCCCACCCATTTAGTTAGTGTCATCATGGCCCCTCCTCCTGCTGCTCATATCAGTTAATTGCCTTATTGGAAAGCGGGGGCGGAGCTGCAATGACGCACCATGCCTCTGCTCCTCCCACTTCTACCTCCCCATTGAGAAACCCCTGAGGATTTCAAAGTATTATTTAAAATGTAACTTACGCATGATTGAGGCAGCCATTTTGAAATCTGAACAGATATGCAGTACATGGGTGTACTTCCAGTGACATATTGGAGACTTGAGGCACTTTATAAGGAAAAGTAACTGGAAAAAGGGATCTTAGCACACCATAATGGTTTTGAGAGAGGATATCAACAGCCATGAACTAGCATTGTGGCCATTCCATAAAAATGCATCCTCATCTACAGCTACAACTGCTTGTATGCTGACTTATGTGTTAAGTGTAACCCACAATACTTAGATTTTAAAGTTGTTTGGCCAGGACCATCTATACTTCTGTTTCATGTCATTGGTTCTGTCATGGTCCCCTCAGTGCACAGTGCTGCCTAGTATTTTAGAGCTTTATAAATAAAGCTTTAGACAATAACAAAGGAAGAGAAATAAAAGTGGATAGGTGCGTTAGTATATTTCACTGTACAATTAACAGTAACAAACCAGTATAGAGTGATAATGCTGATATTGATTACCTTATAACCTTCACTATATGGGTAAGAGACTAAATACGCAATTGGCGTATGAGATACCATAAGGGTACGCACTTAGCGTAGCGGACGCTTATCTGAGGTCGAGACGCACGAGCGGCACGTTCGCTCACGGCTAAATGCGTAGAGTCAAGCACGCTATAGGCTGCCGACTAACGTAATGACACGCTACCAGCGTAGCGGACGCTCGAGACCACGAGGAGATCACGAGCGGCGCAGACGCTCACAATATGACAATCAGTAAACCTTGAATGTAACACACAGAAAGGACACTCTTATGCTGTAAACCTTGTTCTGAAACACAGTAGCGATATAACGCTGCTTAACCTTAATAACACTAAAGCTGTTTGAGCGATCGAGACGCTCTTATTACCCTTTGCAATATAATGAACACACAATTACCGTGCTAAGGTTCCAACACCTTTACTAACAAGCGTCTTAAGTTATATCGAAAAGAGAAACAGTTAACAAGTCATACACTACACACTAACATATAATTCTAACAGATTATCTAGACAAAAATATACAATAGTGGCATAATTACATTTAAGGGGAAGGAGAGAGAGAGAGAGAGAATGGCTTACAATAAACATGAGGTAAAAATGGTTGCAGAGAACTTACGCACAAGGGGAAACAATCGCATGCGCCTTCTTGGATATCCAGCTCCCGATTATCAGTGATGAGAACCGTTGAGAAGAGTAGAGAGAGGAGCTGGCCCAGGTCGGCTTGTCCTTATATACACTGCATACAGTATACTACAAAGGGACCTATAATCTCATTGTTCATTGGACACAGGAATGTCTCCTCGCATCATAACAAAAGGTCATAGGTTAGTTTGAACAGGTGGGCTGTGGCTATTACAATCAGCTCAGGTGGGAGGGAATCTCCGGATTCCCGCCGCATGGATAATGAACTGCAAATATATGAAATGTCCAGAAACTACTAATGGCCATAACTATATGCAGGAGCGTTTAAGCTGTACCTAACCAACACCGAATTATTGCTATTAAAATACTCTTCGGTTAGGTACCAGACACAACTGTTCTACCTAAATCAGACCATTTGTACCACGTAAAGAGGGATTCCCAAGTCCGTGAACAAGTTACATTAACCAAACTTACATTTATCACTAAAGGGAACATTACCTATAAAACCTGCTATATGGATTTATTAAAGAGCGATTGAGTCGCTCGCTAGACGCACACAAACTCTACCGTAAGTGCACATACCATGCGCTCGAGCGCACGCCCGTTCAGGCGCCGTCACGCATCTGCGAGTATGTGCATGCACGCCAGTGAAAGTGCATGTGCAGCGGGCACGCGCATGAGGTGAATATATGGCAACGTGCAGCGCGATATTTTTCTGACTTTGACAGTCCACCCTTTGGCAGTCACCAATAACTGCCACTTCCTAAAACAGTTCAAAAAGAGAAAAATATATGTCATATGTAAATACATTTCTATGATTGGGTAGGGGAGGAGAGAAGAAGGTGGGAAAAGGGTATGACCTAGTGAGATAGCAGAAGCATGTGTGTATGAATCCATGTTTGGGGGGTCATGTATCATCGTGCCGTACGTGTTTTAAATCAAGCTTCGAGGTATTGCGAAGTATACATTTGAATTCCTTCTTATCCCGTATTAAGGGTCTGTGGATGGGCTGTCAAACTTTACCGAGCTCTCTTCGGTTTTTGGTTGTAACAAAAATGGGGGAGCACATTTTAGTTGATGATACATGAATGGGGGGATATGTGGTTGCTGATATCTGTGCCTATATTCCCTATCGACTATGTGTGTCATTACCTGAAGGTTGTAGAGATGAGGATAAGAAACAATTATGGTAAATGCAGTGATAAACTATGTGAGTTTAATATACATTTGTTGATTGAAGTCTTGTCTTGTGTCTTGTCTTGATGTACATGTTGACTGTAGTCTCCCGATGCTTTAGCTATAAACGGTGTGCAAAAAGCTTTCTCAATGTCCATAGACTTACAATCTTTAAAGTGTTGGGCTATCGTAAAGTTTAAAAGTCACTAGGGATATTGGGGGGTCTATGGCATTGTCCATCAGTAGTCTGTATAAAAGGTTGTCAAATTCTTCCTCCAAGCGGATGTCTTTGTACCTTGGAGGAAAACAAAGGAGAAACGGGTGAAAGAAACGGACCGTGGAATCACATTTTCATCACAACATTGTCTCTATCGTTGGGTCATAAATCACATTAGTCGTTGTTATAACAGTGTCCTCACTTCTTAAACTCATCACTCGGGCACTACGTTTACACTTCGTTAAAACCCGAACGCATCTAAATATCAGACCGACCAGTATGATGACATTCAGAATACACAAAAGAAATTTCCCTACATCCATGATAATACCTTGGGCCCATTCTCCTAAACCAGAGAACCAATTTCGTGGGTTCAACCATGACACCCAACCGGTCAGCTCATTACCCACAGCGGCGAGGGTGAGATTGTGTTTCCTTCGGAACTCCCACTTTAATTGCAAAATGTCATCCATCTTTTGGTCTATGACCTCGACCGGGTCCTCAGTGCTGTTCGTAATATACGTGCAACACTTTATTCCATATTGAGTCGCTAGGGTAACACAATACCCGCCCGTCACAGCCGTGAGATCATTGAGAATCATCCTATGCTGAACCAGTTCTGTTTTGTAGGCTTGTAACTCTCTCCCAGTATACCTGAATGTGTCATCATACATTTCAGTGATATTGTCTAATAAATTTGCAAGCGCAGATATATATCTATAATTCATCACTCCTCTGGCGTTACGAGTGATATCTAACGCGAGTAGGACTTGAATCCCGGTGGATTCATGGATCAGGTCAGAGGCCGGATGCTCTGTTCTTTCTATCAGGTGCCGTTTAACGATGTGCTCATAATGAGTGTGAGTATAAGGAGCTTGGGCACCACGGTGAATATCTTTCATTTTAGTGTGGGATACAGTCATTACCTCAGGCAGTACTTTTCCAATATAACACAACCCTTCTGAGTTTGGGGCAAGCCACTTATACGCCTTCCTCCCGCATATGAAATATGCATCATCGGGGAGAACATATGGGACGGAGTGTGACATAACCATATTACAAATTTTCCATATGAAATCTCCTAACCCTAACTCTCCCATCTGTTTAGTACACGTATCTGTTTGTACGACATGTGCACAGTATCCTGGTGATACTTCTCCAACTCGCATGGTCCTACTTCCTAAAGTGTACCTATACCGGAAGAATCTTCCATGGTCGGCTATCTGGCGTATAAGTTCTGTGTCTATAGGCAATCCGTCGGCTCTATGTGAGAATGTTATGGTCTGATTACTCCATGACACTTCCCAATTTCCCGGCTTTCGGGGATTGGAATGTTAAAGCACACTAAGGACCTATCCACATGATATTGGTGGAGCTTCAAACTAGGAGGACTGGAGATATTAAACCTCCTGTCCACCGGCCTCCCACCACTTAGCTCAAGTACCTCTCCTACCGTTAAAGGGAATGGTACTAGCCCTGATTTGCTATGGCCTTGAGGTACTTGAGAGCATACCCAACAGTCTGTCTGATTTAGTACTTTACCCACTAAGGAGTGATCCATATGGATATTAAAACTGGATTGACATTTCTTGATGCACCCATCCTCAACTACGTTATTACAATGCCTACAGATGCAGTTTTCTTCAGCTAACAATCCTTCACAATTCCTTTTATTGTCAATGCTATCAGATCGTTTTCTGATACTCGCCTTTACTCGTTGATTATGTTGTTCTTGGAAAACTACGCCTCCATTCTGGTCATCAGAACCCATTCCAGATCCTTTCTCGACTTCCATGGTACTCTCACCGAAACAGACTGCTCTGGTCAACATCATGGTTAACAGGAAAATCCATATCACAGTCTCTTGGGGCAAGTCCATCTTAGAGGAGTAAAGGAGAAAATAAGAAGGGAGGTGGGAACTGGAGAAAATAACAAATGGGAGAAAGAAATCTGGCTCGACAAGCTTCTGGTCTTATTATCCTCAACGCTCAGGTGTCGTCTCAATCTTCCCTGAATAGACACTCTAGTGATACAACCTCTACCGTCTGTTCTTTGTCACGGGACCTCTCTGGATCCGCAACCTTTTTACAATGAGACGTATGGACCCAAGTCTCTCTCTCGGCAACCTTCAAAGCAGTTGTGCTGGTCAATAAGACTTGATATGGTCCTTCCCATCTGTCAATAAGGCAACCTGAGCGTAGAAAATTCCGTATCGTTACATAATCCCCAGGTTCAATGTCATGACAATTACTATCGGGCAGATCAGGAATCACCAACTTCAAATTGTCATTCTGATTCCTTAGCTGTTTACTCATCTTAACCAAGTACTTTACAGTCACTTCATTGTTACACTTCAAATCATCCTGAGGGTTAATCATAACATGCGGTTGTCGACCAAACAGAATTTCAAAAGGAGACAGATTAAGAGGGGACCTGGGAGTGGTTCTGATGCTGTATAATACAATTGGCAAAGCTTCAGGCCACAACAATCCTGTCTTGGTCATTACCTTGCTCAATTTATTTTTAATAGTGCTGTTCACTCTCTCCACCTTCGCACTCGCCTGGGGGCGATATGGAGTATGCAGCTTACTATTAATTCCCATTAACTTACACATTGTTTGAAAAACTTCACCTGTAAAGTGGGTACCCCTATCACTTTCAATTATTCTAGGGATACCGTACCTACACACAAATTCCTGCACAATTTTCTTCGCAGTAAATACAGCGGTATTTGTGGCCGCGGGAAATGCTTCGACCCAATTTGAAAACACATCAATACAGACCAAAACATACTTCAAATTCCTACAAGGTGGCAATTGTATGAAATCAATTTGTATTACTTGGAAAGGGCCATCTGTTGGAGGGATATGAGATGGCTCTGTCGGTATTGCCTTTCCGATATTCTTCCTCAAGCAGGTAAGACATGTCATTGCTCTCTTACCCGCATGGGAAGAAAATCCTGGGGCGCACCAATAAGCTCTTACTAGCTTACACATCCCTTCTTTGCCCAGGTGAGTCAGCCCGTGTGCTGCTTCCGCTAGACTTGGAAGGTATGCTCTTGGTGCCACTGGTTTACCTTGTCCATCTGTCCAGAGTCCTGAGGACTCCTGGCTATACCCTTTTGACCTCCAGACTGCCTTTTCCTGTGGGGAACACAAGTTTTGCATTTCACACAATTTCTGTGTGTTTACAGTATTAAATACCATCAGTTGTGTGATGTCTGTCTGTCTGGGGGTACCGGCTGCTATTTTAGCAGCTTCGTCTGCTCGGCTGTTACCAAGTGATACCGGGTCTTGGCTATATGTGTGTGCTTTACACTTGATAACAGCCACTCTGTCGGGTTCCTGTATCGCTGTTATAAGTCTTTTGATGTGGGCTGCATGCGCTACGGGTGTGCCAGCTGCCGTCATGAAATTTCTGAGGCGCCATAGGGCTCCGAAATCATGGACTACTCCGAAGGCGTACCTAGAATCTGTGTAGATATTGGCTGACTTGCCCTTAGCCAATTCACATGCTCTGGTTAGGGCAACCAGTTCAGCAACTTGTGCTGAGTGAGGTGGGCCTAGCGGTTCTGCTTCTATGGTACCTTGGTCATCTACGACTGCGTATCCAGTACACAAGTCTCCCGAGTCCGTCTGTCTGTGACAACTACCGTCAGTGTAGAAAGTAAAATCTACATCTTCCAGTGGGTTGTCACTGATGTCAGGCCTTGCCGTGAAATTTTGGGTCAAATATTCCATACAGTCATGCATGTCATCCCCTGTATTAAATCCTCCTTCACCATCACTCTCATCCTCCACCCTTTGTGCCTGTCCAGGCACACCTGGGAGATACGTTGCAGGATTTAATGCGCTGCATCTCTTTATGGTAATGTTTACGGGGGCCATTAATGCCAATTCCCATCTTGTAAACCGCGCTGATGAGACGTGCCTGGTTTGGGCAGAATTTAGCAAGGCTAACACTGCATGTGGCGTATGAATTGTGAGGTTGTGTCCTAGCACTACATCTTCGCTTTTTGTAACTAGCAATGCTATCGCAGCAACACTTCGCAAGCATGTGGGGAGGGATCGCGCTACTGTATCTAGCTGAGCGCTGTAGTAAGCTACCGGCCTGCTGGCATCACCATGCTTCTGGGTTAAGACACCTGCTGCGCACCCAGCACTCTCTGTTCCGTATAGCTCAAAGGGTTTCCCATAGTCAGGCATACCTAATGCCGGTGCCTGCGTTAGGCACTGTTTTAGTCTCTCAAATGCCATTTCAGATTCGTCTGTGTGCGAAATCCGGTCAGGTTTACTTGATGAGACCATCTCCTGCAAAGGTAGGGCTAGTATGGAAAAACCTGGGATCCAGTTACGGCAATACCCACACATTCCTAAAAACGTTCTAATCTGTTGCTTGGTTTGTGGCAGTGTCATGTCACGAATTGCTTGAATTCTATCAGCGGTGAGGTGTCTCAGTCCTTGTGTCAGACAGTGTCCCAAATACTTCACCCGGGCCTGGCATAATTGTAATTTGTCCTTGGAAACCTTGTGTCCTGTGTCTGAAAGATGAAACAGGAGCTGTTTCGTATCTTTCAGGGACGCTTCCAGTGAATCTGAACACAGTAGTAAATCGTCCACATACTGTATCAATACTGATCCACTCTCTGGTTGGAAAGACTGTAAACAATCATGCAAAGCTTGTGAGAAGATACTTGGACTGTCTATGAAACCTTGTGGTAAGCGAGTCCATGTATATTGGACTCCTCTGTATGTGAATACAAATAAGTATTGACTGTCAGGGTGCAGGGGTACCGAGAAGAAAGCGGAGCAGAGGTCAATCACAGTGAAAAATTTGGCAGTGGGAGGGATTTGCATTAGGATAACAGCTGGATTTGGCACTACGGGGAATTGACTCTCAACTATTTTGTTGACCCCCCTTAGATCCTGCACTAATCTGTAACCCCTCCCCCCACTCTGTTTAACAGGGAAGATGGGGCTATTGGCAGTGCTGGACGTCCTTACCAGAATGCCCTGTTGTAGCAAGCGCTCTATTACAGGGTAAACTCCTAACTCCACCTCTGGCTTCAGAGGGTACTGTGGGATTTTTGGAGCTATCCTACCATCTTTTACTTGCACAACTACTGGGGCTACATTTGCCATCAATCCAGTGTCTTGTCCGTCTTTAGTCCACAGTGAATCTGGTATCTGGGACGTCATTTCTTTAATCTTGGACGGACACCTATTTACAATAACAGTGTGTGACATTAATCTTGTTGGGGAGTCTAGCATATCTTGTGCTTCCTGAGCGTGGTTTTCGGGTATGTCCAAGAACACACCTTCAGGAGTACAGTATATGACGCATCCCATCTTGCACAGTAAATCTCTCCCTAAGAGATTAGTCGGAGCTGATGCAGCCAGCAGAAAAGAATGCTTGGTATGCAAAGGCCCTATCGTAACCTCTGTTGGTTTGCTTAAAGGGTATTGTCGTACTACTCCTGTTACTCCCATGGCTGGAATTGTTTTACCAGTGGTTCTCATGCCCACGGTCGAATTTATCACTGACTTGGCCGCCCCCGTATCTACAAGGAAATTTAGAGATTTACCAGCTACATCAATTGTGACCTCGGGTTCACTTCCAAGACTCGCAATTAATTTCACTGGCTGCAGATTACAGGTATGGCCACACCCCTATGGTGTGTGGTTACCTCCCTGTATTGCAGTGGCCGCTATTACCTGTGAAGGGGGTAAATGGGAAATACCAGAGACTTGCCAGTCTCTTTTTGGGGGATACCTTCTTGTTTCCCCTGCGTGTGGCTCATAACTCCGTTTCTGCGGTCCCTGATCCCAATTTTGTGTGTCATGTCGTTGTCTAGGGGGTTGATATGATTTTTGTGCATTTTTAACTCTACAGTCTCGTGCAAAATGTCCCTCTTTATGACAGAAATAACAAGTTCCCATATTTTACTTACCCACAGGGGTCGGAGATTTATACAGAGGTTGCCTTGTGGTCAGGGCCTGTATACTTACGGCCATTAACTTATCACTTTGTGACTCCCTGTGTCTGGTGATATTCCGATCATGATCAATAGCAGCCTCTCTCAAAGTAGCCACCGACAGACCTCGCCAACATGGTTGCGTGGTCTGTACCCTTGTCCTCAATACTTCTTTTAAACCATCCATTAACACAGATACTGCTACTTCTCTATGATTTACATTTGTCTTAATGTCTTCTATACCTGTATATTTAGCCATTTCCTGTAGTGCCCGATGGAAATACTCAGCGGCTGTTTCTGCCTCTTTTTGTTTAATGGAGAAAATTTTGTTCCATTTGGCAACAGTTGGAAAATACTCTTTTAACTGTAAATTTATTCTCTTTACATTATCTTGGTTGTACACATCCGTAAGGGGTACATCTTCATCTAATTTACAGTCGGCTAAAAATCTTGCGGAGTCGACATTGGAAGGTAAACATGCCCTCAACAATATCTGCCAGTCTTTGTTATTGGGCTCTACAGTATTTCCTAGTTCTCTAATGTATTCCTGGCTAGCAACTAGATCTTTTCTAGGATCAGGGAATTCAGACACTATTGCTCTTAATTCCATTCGGGAAAAAGGACAGTGCATGGCGATGTTTCTGACAGGAGTGGCTCCTGAAGTGTCAGTTTTCCCATTTGGCACTGCTATTACCCTAACGGGATTAAGTCTAATAACATCATTCTGAGTAGATTCTACAGCATGTGGTGAAATGGTTTCAGCATAGTGTATGGTGCCGTACTTACCAGTTGATACGACCTCACCTGTCCCTCCGCTAGGGGCCTTTGATGCTAATCTTACGGGTTGGGCCGTGCCCACTGTTGTTTCTGCTATGGTGGCTGCTAGAGAGAGTGCCGATATTGCTGTTGATTCGTCCTCTTGTTCATACTCCTGGGGAAAGTTTAAAACAGGGTACAGCTTGCACGGGTTAGTATTTGCATCTATAATCTTTGTTACATTATTCTTAACATTTACACAGTTACTAAGTGCCTGTTTATCATACCCCAGTGTGTCTTTCTCTGCAACCACTCTTTCCCCCGTTATGTATGGTGGCGGTGGCGCGGTAGCTATCAGTTTCCTGATAGGGTTAGATCCGGCCGCCTGAGCCAATCCTCTCTGTATTTCACCCTCCTGTTGCCATAACTGTAAATAGTCATAATGTTTGATCCGTCTCTTTGCAGATTTAATGAGACATATCCTTCTCCTTAGATTTTGTAACACATCTGGGCTAAAACTGCCCACTCTTGGGAACTTCTCCCCGTCATGCACAGTCATTCTTTCCCATTCATCGCATAAAACCTCTGTGTGTGGACCGTATTTCTCACACATTACATACCTTGCCGACACGATTGGTCGGTTTACTAAATCAACCCGAACCGAGGTTGATCGCCCCCTACCTGAACAACTGGCCCCATCTTCGCAGGTGTTGCTTTCACTACCTCTGACCTTCAAATCAGGGTTTTCAGCTAAACCTTACAAAAACCAAGATGTCCGAGGTAGGCCGGCGGCGAAGTTTACCGAGTACTCCACTCACTCGCCCACGCCGACCAATACGCCCACACACTGCCTTAGCGCTGGCGTACTCGACCTAGGGCCCCTGCGACCTGAACCTCTATTTACTGGAACATGTGAGTGTGATCCGCAGAGCACTTAACCCTTTCCAGTAACTATTGGTTGTTGGATAGTTCCTGAGTGACCAGCGAACCTCCCTTAAAATAAAAAAAATTACACAAATCACGTTAGAATGTACAAATAGCGTTTATGACCCCTCTAGCGTACGCAAATGGTACTGGGTCAAATTACTAACTAATGCACACAATTACGTGCGGTACAATCGTTCTGCACATAAGCAACTAATCTTATGTGCGGAGCGACCAGTGGAATCGAAAATTTCGGCTGCGAATTCCTTCAGCCTGAGCTTTAATGGCCTATATGGGTTCCGCACCAACCCTTTCTGGTGTTGTGCTCCTTTTATCTATAGCAGACTTCTTAGTCTGCTGTACCTAGACCTCCTGGTCTGTCTGGACCTCCTGGTCTGTTCTACAGTAGACCTCCTGGTCTGCTATACTCTAATGCTCTTTGTATGTTTAACAAGGGATGCCTCCCAAGCCACCATGCAGTCACTTACATGTATGTACCTCACGAGAACTCGATGATTTCCTGTGGTTCAACCCAAAAATTGTAGAAACTTATATATATATACACACACTCACCACATGTACACTTTACTTTTATTTCTGCGCAGAAATCCCTTTCATTCAGTAACACAGTCTAGACCAGATGAGTCGCAAATTAGAGAAGGATCTATTAGCTTAAAATTTTGGACACTAAAATTGACTTGCGCTATTCTCGCGTTACCTCCTTTTCGCCTATTTAAAATAATACTATCGTGTGAGTTGTATTATGTGGGCGTACCCAGACGCTCCGTTGCGTAATATACGCTCCGTGCGTCGGCCCTTGTGTTGCGTACACTAGTCTCACCCTTTTGTTAGAGACACGTGTATGCCAGCCGGATATGTCCACAGAAATACAATTAACACGTTTATATCAATGTAGATGATCTTTTAAATGTAATCATCTACCGAGCACCACACAGGTCTTTCCTTATGTCTTTAGGCAAAGCTGTGTGCGTGTTTTACAAATTACCCCTTAATGTATTATTTTTACTCTTTAACTACCAATAGCAACAAATCTTTCTTAGCACGTTATCAATTGTGAAATGGCAACCAGGAGAGTGAGATGTGAAAATACACGAATGAAAAGAAATGCAGATGTATGCGTGCGTGCGTATGCAAGACAGAAATGAAACAGGTTTAAAAAGACAATAGCGTATTGTTCTTACCTCCGGTTCCAGATTCCACCAGCACTCCTACGACGTAGCGAAACAGACGCTTATCTAGCCAGCACTACTGCCTTCCCGCCCTTGCTGGCAGATCACGTCTGCTTTCATACGTGTGGATATGTGGAGGACGGACGAGCTCCCAATTGATAATGCTGATATTGATTACCTTATAACCTTCACTATATGGGTAAGAGACTAAATACGCAATTGGCGTATGAGATACCGTAAGGGTACGCACTTAGCGTAGCGGACGCTTATCTGAGGTCGAGACGCACGAGCGGCACGTTCGCTCACGGCTAAATGCGTAGAGTCAAGCACGCTATAGGCTGCCGACTAACGTAATGACACGCTACCAGCGTAGCGGACGCTCGAGACCACGAGGAGATCACGAGCGGCGCAGACGCTCACAATATGACAATCAGTAAACCTTGAATGTAACACACAGAAAGGACACTCTTATGCAGTAAACCTTGTTCTGAAACACAGTAGCGATATAACGCTGCTTAACCTTAATAACACTAAAGCTGTTTGAGCGATCGAGACGCTCTTATTACCCTTTGCAATATAATGAACACACAATTACCGTGCTAAGGTTCCAACACCTTTACTAACAAGCGTCTTAAGTTATATCGAAAAGAGAAACAGTTAACAAGTCATACACTACACACTAACATATAATTCTAACAGATTATCTAGACAAAAATATACAATAGTGGCATAATTACATTTAAGGGGAAGGAGAGAGAGAGAGAGAGAATGGCTTACAATAAACATGAGGTAAAAATGGTTGCAGAGAACTTACGCACAAGGGGAAACAATCGCATGCGCCTTCCTGGATATCCAGCTCCCGATTATCAGTGATGAGAACCGTTGAGAAGAGTAGAGAGAGGAGCTGGCCCAGGTCGGCTTGTCCTTATATACACTGCATACAGTATACTACAAAGGGACCTATAATCTCATTGTTCATTGGACACAGGAATGTCTCCTCGCATCATAACAAAAGGTCATAGGTTAGTTTGAACAGGTGGGCTGTGGCTATTACAATCAGCTCAGGTGGGAGGGAATCTCCGGATTCCCGCCGCATGGATAATGAACTGCAAATATATGAAATGTCCAGAAACTACTAATGGCCATAACTATATGCAGGAGCGTTTAATCTGTACCTAACCAACACCGGATTATTGCTATTAAAATACTCTTCGGTTAGGTACCAGACACAACTGTTCTACCTTAATCAGACCCTTTGTACCACGTAAAGAGGGATTCCCAAGTCCGTGAACAAGTTACATTAACCAAACTTACATTTATCACTAAAGGGAACATTACCTATAAAACCTGCTATATGGATTTATTAAAGAGCGATTGAGTCGCTCGCTAGACGCACACAAACTCTACCGTAAGTGCACATACCATGCGCTCGAGCGCACGCCCGTTCAGGCGCCGTCACGCATCTGCGAGTATGTGCACGCACGCCAGTGAAAGTGCATGTGCAGCGGGCACGCGCATGAGGTGAATATATGGCAACGTGCAGCGCGATATTTTTCTGACTTTGACAGTAATATGGTCCTCTATAAAAACCATAGAAGCTAGTGAATGTCTTCATATGTAGGGGATAGAGTTGGGCTTAAAGTGTAGACCACCCCATCACATACACTCCATACACTGAGAAAGTGATTAGGACAGTCATGGATTATGCTTGTGATATATTAGTTCTCACAAACCTTGTTAAAAAAGTACCGCAGTACGTCATCAACAAAGTTTATCAGATCTAAAATTTCAATATACCATAAGCACAGTGGGTCTACCTGTTTCCACATGAGAGTTATCAGGCATCTGGATGCAGTGAGTATATATCCTACAAGCATCTGGTTATGCTTTGATACGCCAGGGATTGGTGTGATAGAAGATAATTGGAAAGCTTTGGTGGAACAGACTACCTCAAATGCCACATTCTCTCCACCTAAGGTCAGATGAGTTTGGATAAATAATATGGAACTGAGATGGGACCAGATTCCATTGGAAGAAAGGTTTATACAAGTCCTCTTTGATTCACATACATATCAAACTCTTGTCAACCTCTTCCCCAATTTGAGACCAGTCTTTGTTAACCAGTGTTTGTTACTTTCAGGGAACTTTGTGTTTGAAAAGACCATGACTGCATATATTACATTGCTTTGCAATGAGCTCCTCCCTTGTGGGAGTGCAATGATGTCTTGTTGCATAAGTTATGGTTTCCTCATAAACTCAATCTGAAAAAAGTTCTATGGCCTTGGCAGAGTCGCACCTGTTGCCCCCATTATTTTCAGGAAACCAGACTAGTAGTTCAAAATGACATCTAAAGACTATTTTCAGAGTTGAATTGGAACAATGATGTCTTGGTGGCAACATCTGACGACAAGGAAAAGGGCGAGTTAGCTTCCAGGGACTTAGGGGGTAATTCAGATCTGATCACTGCTGTGTGTTTTCACACAGCGTGCGATCAGATCTGAACTGCGCATGTGTATGAGCCGCACTGTGCCGGCACGATGGACGCCTGCTATGGGGATCAGCGCCATGTGACGGGATGGTGCTAAGGATCCAGTCGCATGGGCATTCGCAAGGAGATTGACAGGAAGAGGCCAGGCGGGCTCAGGCATTTTGAGGGAGGGCGTCTGACGTCAGCTCCGGCCCTGATCAGCAGGAAACAATCGCAGCGGCTTAGTAAGTCCTGGGCTGCGCAGAGACTGTAGGAAACAAAGAGAGAAAGTATTCCCTATAGTGGGCACACTCGGACGATGTGATAATTAACTCAAAGTCAGAGACCAATTATGATGCCTGACCACAAATGTTAAAATATAACTTTTATTTATCTTTATCTTAAAACGTCTGCGAAAATATTGTGCAAGTGAAAAAGTGTAAGTGTAATAAACAAAATGTGATTAAAACTTTAGCCACTGTATTTTTCAATTTTCCACTTTCCCAAGTGGTCAACATGTATCCGTATCTGTTACTACATTCTGTTACTATGTGTCCTAATGGAAACAATTGTATCTACTTAGGATAAGTTGTGAAATAATTTCACAGACAGAAACTAGGCTATCTTTGGATTCTTACCAGTTTCCACAGTGTGCGCACCACTGTTTCCACTCGTGTCTTCTATATGTAGAGACAATATTGTGTCTTGAACATAATTTATTTATCAGGTGAGTATGAGAATATCTCATTTATCTAATCCATAGAGCTAGTCTGTCTGGGGGAACTCCTTATGACTTAAATGAAGTGTTTGCCTTGACTGTGCTGTAAACGGTACCATCCAATCAAAAGAGTTTTATTTAATGATATAATTTCTAAACATCTGGTTGTGTTATAATACATACACCAATATTTCATGTCACTCTTGATTATACTGGGAACTGTAGTGTATATCAATGCGTATATTTTACTCAATTTACAAAATATAGACAGGTATCCCTTGTCATTTATCCTCTACAGTTACACCAGTTAGATGTATAAAGTGACAGTATGTTAATAAGGTGTATTGTATAATCACATTATGAATAATAAGAATGTGATGTATCTATGCCATGTATCCCAGCTTATTTGCTGGTCATAGCTAGCACATTTGAGTCACCACATGTTTTTGCCTGAATATGATTGTCAATAGGGATGATTATAAATCTAACTTGAAAAAAGTAATATTTATTATACAAAAAAAAACCGTCAATCAATCACTATCTTAATCTAATTGCTAGTATCATCCCTATTATTATTGAGATATATCTCTAGATGCCCCGCTGATCGCTGCTCCCAACTACCAAACCCCACATATAATAAACACCATCAACGGGTGTGAATTTGTTTGAAGCAATGCTGTAAGGAGGCTGCAGTGTATCTCTGTATATGACCGACGGCTACTACTTGCCGCCTCTAATCTTGCCCAGTACCGTCAGTGCGTCCGTGTGAGGCAAGGCTGTGGTGCATAAAGGTAAACCACCGTCAGCCACTATCTGCCGTCTATGGTCGCATACATTGACAGGCAGTGGAGCCGTGTCGGGTAGCGCTTATGGGAGCCGCGGTGTAACACAGCGTTCCCTCTTCAGCCGTTGCTCACAGTCTCAGGCCACACACGCTGCTGTCAGCATCTATCGGTGTGAAGCCGCCAGGTATATTCCCGGCTGTGGCTACGGCTGTGCGATATATATTCACTCCTATCACAATTTTAAAACATGGATACAATAATAACAGTGGCTAAATGATTAAAATAACAGACACACTGCCGTGTAGTCTGCTCCCTAACGACCGTTTCGCATTAGCTTAATCATAGGAAACCCGAATATCGGGTCCGGAAGAGCTTTATGCCCAATCAGTCTCACTCATTGGTTGTAAAATTTGATTGACATGTCAAATGTCCCATTATCAATTTGACTATGATAGAAGGTATTCTATGAAAGAATTAGTTATTAGGATATATTTTTATCAGTTGCCAGTTTGTATTTTTATAATTTTTTATATTTTCCTCCCATCTTCAGTCATTTAGATCCTTCTATGAATTGTATTTATAATTATGTGAATCTTACTAAAGCAATTATAATTATATTATTTTTTATTTTGTTTTTTATTAATATATTTCTTATTTATTTTATTTTGTTGTTTTACTGGATATCAACCTCCAGGATGTGATTAAATATAAAAAAAAAATAAAAAAAAAATATTCATCTAAAGTGATCGAGTGCATGAATTATTCATATCTAATAACTATAAAGTGTCATTATGTGCATAATAATTCTATAGGAAGAGGCCAGTTGTGGATAGCCACTGACCGTTTTTCGGGAGTGTCCGGAAAAACACAGGTGGGCTCAGGCATTTTGAGGGAGGGCGTCTGACGTCAGCTCCGGCCCTGATCAGCAGGAAATAATCGCAGCGGCTTAGTAAGTCCTGGGCTGCGCAGAGACTGCACAAACTGATTTTTCTGCTAATGAAGTGATCGCACACTTGCACAGGCTTTTCCCCTTCCCCTGTAGGCGGCGACTATCTGATCGCAGGACAGCAAAAAACACAGCCCAGCGATCAGATCTGAATTACCCCCTTAGCTTCCACACTTGATGAATTTACTGTGCTCTGTTTTAAAATTGACATCCATATCCATGACATAATTTAGGAAAGGCAAATGAATGGGAGATCTACACATAACCTTGCCACTGGTTCTGTTGCTCCTGCAGATCACCAGTGGTTAATCCAGGCTGCTCACTGAAGAATTAGAAAATAGTCTGAAGAATAATCTGTGCTGATATTGTGGTTCCCCAGGCCATATAGTGCCCAAACAAGCTGGTAATCCCTAGAACCTAGGTTGTGCCAGAAAAGCCATACTATGTTCTCATTGTTTCTTCCGCTCATTGATCCCCAACTATCAGTTCTTCGCATCAGTGTATCTCACAACCCCAAAAAGTGTCATCAGGATTGTTGATGGTTGATGCAGTTTTTGAGCATATGGTATAGCAATGGTATCTAGTCCTACCACAATTTCCCTCATTGGATTCATTGGGTCCAAAATATTCATTGGGTCTATTCTATTCATACCATGTCCAATAACTATACAAATGAAAGTCTTGTTCTATGAAAAACTCTCATTCCATAAACCATCAATCCACTTATATTGGGTCTATATTGGTTAGTTACATGCACCTGTTTTGTCTGGATGAACAAAGGACGTTCTTTCTTGGGAGTCCTCCTTTTATTATACATGTCTCAAGAAAATTGTACCAGGGAAACTGATCTTGGTTTGTATCTCTGAGTCTATAGCGGACAATCCACTGCACAGAAGGTGAAACCTTAGATTTCATACCTGACAAAATTCCTTAAAGAAGCCATGTTTACTTATTGTCATTACCTGACACATTTCTAAATGACATTTTGAGAGGCATATACAGTAATCTAATCTACATAAAATTGGGGTGAGTGGTACACTCAGGATGGCCACTATGAATACATAGTCGTATCCTTTGTCCTTAGCAATGCTCCAGTCAGTGGTATTCCAAAGCTTCATTAATGAAATCTTCTGAGATCTGTTATACAAATTTGTGGTTATCTATTTGGATTGTATCCAAATATTCTTGCAAACCATCACTGCACACAAAGACCATTTCAATTACGTTCACGCTTTGGAAAACCACCTCTCTTGCACACTAGAAAAATGCTTATTATTATAACAGACTTCTGTTCTCTTCCAGGGATATATTCTCTAGGCACAGGTCTTCAAACTGACCATGAAAACTTGGAAGCTTTTGAATATTTCACACAGCCAACTGGTCTGAAGCCACACAATGGTTCGTAGGTTTTTCCAACTAACAGCAATTCTATTAAAGGATACTGCAGATTGGGCCTAATTTAGAATTTTACGATATTGCACAGCCGCAAGAAGCAGCTGTTTAATACCTTATAGCTAAATATGCTAATGCTCCAGAAGGTGTCTGCCTCCTTTCGTTATCTGCTGTTGTGTCTGAAGACGCACTATTGGATCACTCTGCTGGACTATCAGTCTTCCACGTAACCCTCCGGTTACTCAGATTTCCATCTCAGAGAACCATTGGGTTAGCGTACAAGTCTGAATTAAGCCCATTGGTAGCTAAAGGATACTGCACATTGGTAGCTAAAGGATACTGCACATTGGTAGCTAAAGGATACTGCACATTGGTAGCTAAAGGATACTGCACATTGGTAGCTAAATTATACTGCACATTGGTAGCTAAAGGATACTGCAGATTGGTAGCTAAAGGATACTGCACATTGGAAGCTAAAGGATCCTGCACATTGGAAGCTAAAGGATACTGCACATTAGAAGCTAAAGGATCCTGCACATTGTAAGCTAAAGGATACTGCACATTAGAAGCTAAAGGATACTGCACATTGGTAGTTAAAGTATACTGCACATTGGTAGTTATAGGATACTGCACATTGGTTGCTCCTGTCACAGAACTTACACGGAAATCTGCAGATCCTAGTGTGTGGCTCAAAGAAGCTATCAAGATGATTCAACGGTTTATGAAAGCATTCTAATCAGCTCTCATTCTTAATCAAGGTGCTTCATTGATTACTGTTTGAGCAGTGCTTTCCCCAAAAACAATCTCTGTGTTATGATTCCAGCACTCTGGTCTGAGGAGATCTTTTTGCGAGGACCGGAGCACTGGAACGAAATGCTGGGGAAGGGAGCGGGAATTGAAAATAGCCCCTGGCGCCCTAACTCCGTTGTCTCACCCGTGCTGTTGGAAATCCCCTGCGAGACTATGGTTGCTTGAGCCCATGGCAGCCGCGTTTGAAGGGCGGATTATGTCTGCCCAACTCCGATGCCCCCCCAGGTCTTAATGAGAGACAAAGGGAAATCCGAGACAGGGTGATAACAAGGGGCCCTCTGACTAAACAACCAGGCCAGGGGCTACAAGCTAACTTAAAACTAGAATATGTGCGGAAACACCGCCAGGGAAAAGGACAACCAAAATATCCACTTGTCCACTTCTCCTACCCAGCACCGCCGAGTTCCAGAGAGGACTTGTGGAAGCGGAACCCTCCGCAAATGCTCCAAAAACAGAATATATAAAGATAAAGCGGCTGTGCCGCAACACACGGCAGAGCCGCAACTCACGGAACACCACTCGATATACAAAGGTGATCAGTCAGGACAACTGGGGACCAAACGACTTCCTGGGATGAGATGACAACTCCCGAATACAGGACTTCTGAGGACAGGAATGACCGGATACAGCAGGACTGGAGCAGACTCTCAGCAAACCAAAGCAGCATGCAGGAAGCTATTACCGGCGTCTGTGAGAAGTACTGGGAAGGTATTTAACAGGGAGTCCTCCAATCAGCTGCTTAGAGCCTGATTGGGAATAAATGCCGTGCAGCTGCCTTGCTGCATGGCCAGAGGACAAGTGTGTGTGCTTGTTAATTAGGCCCTGCAACGGGGAACGCGGTCCGCCCGTGGCGTCCCCGTTGCTAGGGTCCGTGCGGCTCAGCGCGCCCGGCGTCCAGCGTTGCTAGGGAGCCGGCGGCTGAACGCGCACGGCGTCCCTAGTTGCTAGGCGCCGGGCCGCGCGGACATGCGGACCCCGGCGCCTAACAGTACCCCCCTCTTGAGGAGGGGTCAAGGAACCCCTAAAGCCAGGCTTCTGAGGAAATTCCCGAAAAAATGCCCTCTTGAGCCTAGGGGCATGAAGATCCTTATCTAGGACCCAAGACCTTTCCTCCGGACCATAGCCTTTCCAGTGAACTAAAAAATAAAGCCGACCCCGGGACAATTTGGAATCAAGAACTTTCTCTACCAAGAACTCCTGTTGTCCCTGTACATCCACTGGAGATCTACCCTGAGAGGAAATCTACTGGAAGAAACGTATTGTTTCAACAGGGAACAATGAAACGTATTTCCAATCTTGAGAGATCTTGGTAAACGTAGCCGAAAGGCAACTGGGTTGACTCTTTTAATAATAAGAAATGGTCCAATAAATTTGGGTCCCAGTCTAGCCGAGGATTGTCGAAGCCTGATGTTGCGAGTTGACAACCACACCTTGTCTCCCACCTTAAAAGTGCAAGGACGTCGGAGCCTGTCAGAAAATTTCTTTTCTCGAAAGCCCGCTTTTCTGAGAGCAAGGTGCACTTTTTTCCAAATTGCTCTGAGATGGGAGGTCAATGCCAGCGAGGAGACTGGAGAATGATGAAAAAAAGAATTAGCTCTGGGGTGAAAACCAAAAACTGAAAAGAATGGAGACTCTTTAGTGGAGGAATGACAGGAATTATTGTAAGCAAATTCAGCCAAAGGAAGAAACTCGGACCAATCATTCTGGAGTTTGGCTGAATACAAGCGCAGATATTGTTTTAACGACTGGTTAACTCGTTCGGTTTGCCCGTTGGATTGTGGGTGATAACCGGATGTTAATGACAGTTTCATCTTTAATGAAGCACAAAAACATCTCCAGAATTGTGCGATGAATTGTGGACCCCGATCAGAAACAATATCAGTGGGTAACCCATGAAGCCTAAACACATGGCGGAGGAACAAAACTGCCAACCCTTGAGCAGAAGGCAATCGGGGAAGAGCAATAAAATGAGCCATTTTACTAAAACGGTCCACTACCACACATATGACTCGGAATCCGGCTGAAAGGGGAAGGTCAACCACAAAATCCATGGAAATATGAGACCATGGCCTGAGAGGGACACTTAAGGGCATAAGTTGCCCGATAGGCAAGGAACGGGAAACCTCATGCTGTGCACGAACCTGACATGAAAAAACAAATTCCCTAACGTCTTTAGACATACTAGGCCACCATACTGAGCGAGAGACTAACTCCAATGTCTTAGTGATTCCCGGATTCCCTGAAACCTTGTTGTCATGGAATTCAGTTAAAACAGTAGCTCTCAAAAATTCAGGAACGTAAAGACGACCAGCAGGAGTAAATCTAGGAGCTTGGTGTTGAAGCTGGTTTAACTGGGTAAATAAATCCTGTGTGAGGCCTGCCCGGATGACCGAAGATGGAAGTATTGGGGTAACAACAGGATTGTTATTGTGAACCGGAAGAAAACTACGTGACAGGGCATCAGCTTTAGTATTCTTGGAACCAGGCCTGAAAGTGATTATAAATTTGAAACGAGTAAAAAATAATGCCCAACGTGCCTGCCGGGCATTAAGCCGTTTAGCTGATTCAATGTATTGCAGGTTCTTATGGTCAGTCAATACCGAAATAGTATGCTTTGCTCCTTCCAGCCAATGCCTCCACTCCTCAAAAGCCCACTTTACCGCCAGTAACTCCCGATTACCAACGTCATAATTGGATTCAGCGGAGGAGAACTTCCTGGACATAAAGGCACAAGGATGTAAGTCCAAAGACACCGGATCCTTTTGAGAAAGGACAGCCCCCACTCCAACCTCTGAGGCATCAACCTCCACAACAAAGGGCAATTCCGGATTAGGATGTCTGAGGACTGGAGCTGAGACAAAGGCTTGTTTCAGAGCCCGGAAGGACAACTCAGCTTCATGCGACCAGTTGGTAGGATCCGCTCCTTTCTTTGTCAGAGCCACAATGGGAGCAACCAGGTCAGAAAAAGAATGAATGAACCTCCTATAATAATTCGCAAACCCTAAAAAGCGCTGAATTGCTTTTAAATTGGTGGGTTGCGCCCAATTAAGGATGGCCTGAAGCTTCTTAGGTTCCATGGAAAATCCCTGAGGGGAAATTATGTACCCTTAAAAAGATACTTTCGTGACGTGAAATTCACACTTCTCCAGTTTGGCATATAAATGATTCTCACGTAACTTTTGAAGAACCAGACGCACCTGGGTGATATGTTGTTCCATCGATTCAGAAAAAAATCAAGATGCCGTCTAAATAAACGACCACGAATTTCCCTAGGAAGTCACGGAGCACATCGTTAATGAGGTCTTGAAAAACTGCTGGAGCATTAGACAGGCCGAACGGCATCACCAGGTATTCGTAGTGACCCGACTGAGTACGGAAAGCCGTCTTCCACTCATCTCCAGATTTAATTCGGATGAGGTTGTAAGCTCCTCTCAGGTCAATTTTAGAAAAAATCACAGCAGAACGTAACTGATCAAAGAGTACAGAAATCAACGGCAAAGGATAGGTGTTTTTGACTGAGATTTTATTCAAGGCTCTAAAATCTATGCATGGTCTAAGCGAGCCATCCTTTTTCTCCACAAAGAAAAAAACAGCACTTAAAGGGGATTTTGATGGTCTAATAAAACCTTTCTGTAAGCTCTCCTGAACATAGTCATTCATAGCCGAAGTTTCTGGCCCGGACAATGCATATAATCTCCCCTTTGGCAATGCGGCACCAGGGATTAGCTCAATAGCACAATCATAAGGCCGATGGGGAGGCAGAATGTCTGCATTGCCTTTGGAGAATACATCAGCAAACTCCTGGTATTCCACAGGAATGAGTTCTGGAATGATAGCTGCTACTCTAACTGGAAACGAAATACATTCCTTAGCACAAAAAGTACCCCATTGTGAAATCTCCCCGGACCGCCAATCAATGGTGGGATTATGAAAGGCCAGCCAAGGGTGACCCAGAACAACTGGAACTGCTGGGCAATGTGTTAGATAGAACTCGATCTTTTCGGAATGTAAAGCTCCTACTGTAAGTACTACGGGAGGTGTACGGTGAGTAATAACCCCGTTGGAAAGCGGACTCCCATCTAAGCCATGCATGGTGACACACCTACCCAGTGGTAACTGAGGAATGCCTAAGGCCTTAGCCCAAGTTAAATCCATAAAGTTTCCTGCAGCTCCACTGTCAACAAAAGCCGACACCAAAGAACTGAGGCTGCCAAAGGAAACCTTAACTGGGACTAAAAGAGAGTTATTAGAGGAGATAAGCTGCAGACCTAGGTGAACCCCCTCACAATTCACCTGGTCAAAGCGTTTCCCGACTTGTTCGGACAGTTACGAGCAAAATGTCCCTTACCACCACAGTACAAACAAAGACCGGAATTTTGCCTTCTGGCCCTTTCCTCAGGAGACAGCCGGGAGAGACCCATCTGCATGGGCTCCTCTACGTCTTCTGGAATGGAATAAACACAAGGACTTGACCTTACAGGTGTTCCTCTTTCAGCCCTCCGCTCTCTGAGACAACGATCAATCTTAATAGAAAGCTCCATGAGTTTATCGAGAGTCTCAGGAGCGGGGTACTGGAGGAGACTGTCTTTAATAGACTCTGATAAGCCGAGGCGAAACTGACTGCGCAGGGCTGGGTCATTCCAGCCACAGTCGTTCGACCAATGGCGAAACTCAGTACAATAAACCTCTGCAGGATTTCTTCCTTGTTTGAGAGCGCGCAGCTGACTTTCAGCGGACGCCTCTCTATCTGGGTCATCATACAAAAGCCCTAAAGACTTAAAGAAAGCATCTACTGACAACAGCGCAGGATCCTCTGCCCTTAAACCGAACGCCCAGGTCTGAGGATCCCCCTGGAGTAAAGAAATAATAATCCCAACCCGCTGAGATTCAGAACCAGAGGAAGTAGGTCTTAAACGGAAATAAAGTTTACAGGATTCTTTAAAACTAAAAAATTATTTTCTATCGCCAGAAAAACGGTCAGGCAAATGCATCTTTTGTTCAGGGACTACCTTTGGGGAGGCTCGCAAAAGATCTTCCTGCGACCTCACCCGAAGAGAAAGATCCTGAACCATCTGAGTAAGTTCTTGAATCTGATTGACTAAGAGCTGGCCAGGGTTTGGCCCTAAACCTGTCGGATTCATGAGGCCAAAAAATTTTAACAAAAACTGAATGAGAGGAAAAAATTAAAGCCCTGTTTAATTAAAATTTTTTGGTATGGCCGGTAATAATGTTATGATTCCAGCACTCTGGTCTGAGGAGATCTTTTTGCGAGGACCGGAGCACTGGAACGAAATGCTGGGGAAGGGAGCGGGAATGGAAAATAGCCCCTGGCGCCCTAACTCCGTTGTCTCACCCGTGCTGTCAGAAATCCCCTGCGAGACTATGGTTGCTTGAGCACATGGCAGCCGCGTTTGAAGGGCGGATTATGTCTGCCCAACTCCGATGCCCCCCCAGGTCTTAATGAGAGACAAAGGGAAATCCGAGACAGGGTGATAACAAGGGGCCCTCTGACTAAACAACCAGGCTAGGGGCTACAAGCTAACTTAAAACTAGAATATGTGCGGAAACACCGCCAGGGAAAAGGACAACCAAAATATCCACTTGTCCACTTCTCCTACCCAGCACCGCCGAGTTCCAGAGAGGACTTGTGGAAGCGGAACCCTCCGCAAATGCTGCAAAAACAGAATATATAAAGATAAAGCAGCTGAGCCGCAACACACGGCAGAGCCGCAACTCACGCAACACCACTCGATATACAAAGGTGATGAGTCAGGACAACTGGGGACCAAACGACTTCCTGGGATGAGATGACAACTCCCGAATACAGGACTTCTGAGGACAGGAATGACCGGATACAGCAGGACTGGAACAGACTCTCAGCAAACCAAAGCAGCATGCGGGAAGCTATTACCGGCGTCTGTGAGAAGTACTGGGAAGGTATTTAACAGGGAGTCCTCCAATCAGCTGCTTAGAGCCTGATTGGGAATAAATGCCGTGCAGCTGCCTTGCTGCACGGCCAGAGGACAAGTGTGTGTGCTTGTTAATTAGGCCCTGCAACGGGGAATGCGGTCCGCCCGTGGCGTCCCCGTTGCTAGGGTCCGTGCGGCTCAGCGCGCCCGGCGTCCAGCATTGCTAGGGAGCCGGCGGCTGAATGCGCACGGCGTCCCTAGTTGCTAGGCGCCGGGCCGCGCGGACATGCGGACCCCGGCGCCTAACAGTACCCCCCCTTGAGGAGGGGTCAAGGAACCCCTAAAGCCAGGCTTCTGAGGAAATTCCTGAAAAAATGCCCTCTTGAGCCTAGGGGCATGAAGATCCTTATCTAGGACCCAGGACCTTTCCTCCGGACCATAGCCTTTCCAGTGAACTAAAAAATAAAGCCGACCCCGGGACAATTTGGAATCAAGAACTTTCTCTACCAAGAACTCCTGTTGTCCCTGTACATCCACTGGAGATCTACCCTGAGAGATCCTCCGAGGAAATCTACTGGATGAAACGTATTGTTTCAACAGGGAACAATGAAACGTATTTCCAATTTTGAGAGATCTTGGTAAACGTAGCCGAAAGGCAACTGGGTTGACTCTTTTAATAATAAGAAATGGTCCAATAAATTTGGGTCCCAGTCTAGCCGAGGATTGTCGAAGCCTGATGTTGCGAGTTGACAACCACACCTTGTCTCCCACCTTAAAAGTGCAAGGACGTCGGAGCCTGTCAGAAAATTTCTTTTCTCGAAAGGCCGCTTTTCTGAGAGCAAGGTGCACTTTTTTCCAAATTGCTCTGAGATGGGAGGTCAATGCCAGCGAGGAGACTGGAGAATGATGAAAAAAAGAATTAGCTCTGGGGTGAAAACCAAAAACTGAAAAGAATGGAGACTCTTTAGTGGAGGAATGACAGGAATTATTGTAAGCAAATTCAGCCAAAGGAAGAAACTCGGACCAATCATTCTGGAGTTTGGCTGAATACAAGCGCAGATATTGTTTTAATGACTGGTTAACTCGTTCGGTTTGCCCGTTGGATTGTGGGTGATAACCGGATGTTAATGACAGTTTCATCTTTAATGAAGCACAAAAACATCTCCAGAATTGTGCGATGAATTGTGGACCCCGATCAGAAACAATATCAGTGGGTAACCCATGAAGCCTAAACACATGGCGGAGGAACAAAACTGCCAACCCTTGAGCAGAAGGCAATCGGGGAAGAGCAATAAAATGAGCCATTTTACTAAAACGGTCCACTACCACCCATATGACTCGGAATCCGGCTGAAAGGGGAAGGTCAACCACAAAATCCATGGAAATATGAGACCATGGCCTGAGAGGGACACTTAAGGGCATAAGTTGCCCGATAGGCAAGGAACGGGGAACCTTATGCTGTGCACAAACCTGACATGAAAAAACAAATTCCCTAACGTCTTTAGACATACTAGGCCACCATACTGAGCGAGAGACTAACTCCAATGTCTTAGTGATTCCCGGATTCCCTGAAACCTTGTTGTCATGGAATTCAGTTAAAACAGTAGCTCTCAAAAATTCAGGAACGTAAAGACGACCAGCAGGAGTAAATCTAGGAGCTTGGTGTTGAAGCTGGTTTAACTGGGTAAATAAATCCTGTGTGAGGCCTGCCCGGATGACCGAAGATGGAAGTATTGGGGTAACAACAGGATTGTTATTGTGAACCGGAAGAAAACTACGTGACAGGGCATCAGCTTTAGTATTCTTGGAACCAGGCCTGAAAGTGATTATAAATTTGAAACGAGTAAAAAATAATGCCCAACGTGCCTGCCGGGCATTAAGCCGTTTAGCTGATTCAATGTATTGCAGGTTCTTATGGTCAGTCAATACCGAAATAGTATGCTTTGCTCCTTCCAGCCATTGCCTCCACTCCTCAAAAGCCCACTTTACCGCCAGTAACTCCCGATTACCAACGTCATAATTGGATTCAGCGGAGGAGAACTTCCTGGACATAAAGGCACAAGAATGTAAGTCCAAAGACACCGGAACCTTTTGAGAAAGGACAGCCCCCACTCCAACCTCTGAGGCATCAACCTCCACAACAAAGGGCAATTCCGGATTAGGATGTCTGAGGACTGGAGCTGAGACAAAGGCTTGTTTCAGAGCCCGGAAGGACAACTCAGCTTCATGCGACCAGTTGGTAGGATCCGCTCCTTTCTTTGTCAGAGCCACAATGGGAGCAACCAGGTCAGAAAAAGAATGAATGAACCTCCTATAATAATTCGCAAACCCTAAAAAGCGCTGAATTGCTTTTAAATTGGTGGGTTGCGCCCAATTAAGGATGGCCTGAAGCTTCTTAGGTTCCATGGAAAATCCCTGAGGGGAAATTATGTACCCTAAAAAAGATACTTTCGTGACGTGAAATTCACACTTCTCCAGTTTGGCATATAAATGATTCTCACGTAACTTTTGAAGAACCAGACGCACCTGGGTGATATGTTGTTCCATCGATTCAGAAAAAATCAAGATGTCGTCTAAATAAACGACCACGAATTTCCCTAGGAAGTCACGGAGCACATCGTTAATGAGGTCTTGAAAAACTGCTGGAGCATTAGACAGGCCGAACGGCATCACCAGGTATTCGTAGTGGCCGACTGAGTACTGAAAGCCGTCTTCCACTCATCTCCAGATTTAATTCGGATGAGGTTGTAAGCTCCTCTCAGGTCAATTTTAGAAAAAATCACAGCAGAACGTAACTGATCAAAGAGTACAGAAATCAACGGCAAAGGATAGGTGTTTTTGACTGAGATTTTATTCAAGGCTCTAAAATCTATGCATGGTCTAAGCGAGCCATCCTTTTTCTCCACAAAGAAAAAAACAGCACTTAAAGGGGCTTTTGATGGTCTAATAAAACCTTTCTGTAAGCTCTCCTGAACATAGTCATTCATAGCCGAAGTTTCTGGCCCGGACAATGCATATAATCTCCCCTTTGGCAATGCGGCACCAGGGATTAGCTCAATAGCACAATCATAAGGCCGATGGGGAGGCAGAATGTCCGCATTGCCTTTGGAGAATACATAGGCAAACTCCTGGTATTCCACAGGAATGAGTTCTGGAATGATAGCTGCTACTCTAACTGGAAACGAAATACATTCCTTAGCACAAAAAGTACCCCATTGTGAAATCTCCCCGGACCGCCAATCAATGGTGGGATTATGAAAGGCCAGCCAAGGGTGACCCAGAACAACTGGAACTGCTGGGCAATGTGTTAGATAGAACTCGATCTTTTCGGAATGTAAAGCTCCTACTGTAAGTACTACGGGAGGTGTACGGTGAGTAATAACCCCGTTGGAAAGCGGACTCCCATCTAAGCCATGCATGGTGACACACCTACCCAGTGGTAACTGAGGAATGCCTAAGGCCTTAGCCCAAGTTAAATCCATAAAGTTTCCTGCAGCTCCACTGTCAACAAAAGCCAACACCAAAGAACTGAGGCTGCCAAAGGAAACCTTAACTGGGACTAAAAGAGAGTTATTCGAGGAGATAAGCTGCAGACCTAGGTGAACCCCCTCACAATTCACCTGGTCAAAGCGTTTCCCGACTTGTTCGGACAGTTACGAGCAAAATGTCCCTTACCACCACAGTACAAACAAAGACCGGAATTTTGCCTTCTGGCCCTTTCCTCAGGAGACAGCCGGGAGAGACCCATCTGCATGGGCTCCTCTACGTCTTCTGGAATGGAATAAACACAAGGACTTGACCTTACAGGTGTTCCTCTTTCAGCCCTCCGCTCTCTGAGACGACGATCAATCTTAATAGAAAGCTCCATGAGTTTATCGAGAGTCTCAGGAGCGGGGTACTGGAGGAGACTGTCTTTAATAGACTCTGATAAGCCGAGGCGAAACTGACTGCGCAGGGCTGGGTCATTCCAGCCACAGTCGTTCGACCAACGGCGAAACTCAGTACAATAAACCTCTGCAGGATTTCTTCCTTGTTTGAGAGGGCGCAGCTGACTTTCAGCGGACGCCTCTCTATCTGGGTCATCATACAAAAGCCCTAAAGACTTAAAGAAAGCATCTACTGACAACAACGCAGGATCCTCTGCCCTTAAACCGAACGCCCAGGTCTGAGGATCCCCCTGGAGTAAAGAAATAATAATCCCAACCCGCTGAGATTCAGAACCAGAGGAAGTAGGTCTTAAACGGAAATAAAGTTTACAGGATTCTTTAAAACTAAAAAATTATTTTCTATCGCCAGAAAAACGGTCAGGCAAATGCATCTTTGGTTCAGGGACTACCTTTGGGGAGGCTCGCAAAAGATCTTCCTGCGACCTCACCCGAAGAGAAAGATCCTGAACCATCTGAGTAAGTTCTTGAATCTGATTGACTAAGAGCTGGCCAGGGTTTGGCCCTAAACCTGTCGGATTCATGAGGCCAAAAAATTTTAACAAAAACTGAATGAGAGGAAAAAATTAAAGCCCTGTTTAATTTTAATTTTTTGGTTTGGCCGGTAATAATGTTATGATTCCAGCACTCTGGTCTGAGGAGATCTTTTTGCGAGGACCGGAGCACTGGAACGAAATGCTGGGGAAGGGAGCGGAAATGGAAAATAGCCCCTTGCGCCCTAACTCCGTTGTCTCACCCGTGCTGTCGGAAATCCCCTGCGAGACTATGGTTGCTTGAGCACATGGCAGCCGCGTTTGAAGGGCGGATTATGTCTGCCCAACTCCGATGCCCCCCCAGGTCTTAATGAGAGACAAAGGGAAATCCGAGACAGGGTGATAACAAGGGGCCCTCTGACTAAACAACCAGGCCAGGGGCTACAAGCTAACTTAAAACTAGAATATGTGCGGAAACACCGCCAGGGAAAAGGACAACCAAAATATCCACTTGTCCACTTCTCCTACCCAGCACCGCCGAGTTCCAGAGAGGACTTGTGGAAGCGGAACCCTCCGCAAATGCTCCAAAAACAGAATATATAAAGATAAAGCGGTTGAGCCGCAACACACGGCAGAGCCGCAACTCACGGAACACCACTCGATATACAAAGGTGATCAGTCAGGACAACTGGGGACCAAACGACTTCCTGGGATGAGATGACAACTCCCGAATACAGGACTTCTGAGGACAGGAATGACCGGATACAGCAGGACTGGAACAGACTCTCAGCAAACCAAAGCAGCATGCAGGAAGCTATTACCGGCGTCTGTGAGAAGTACTGGGAAGGTATTTAACAGGGAGTCCTCCAATCAGCTGCTTAGAGCCTGATTGGGAATAAATGCCGTGCAGCTGCCTTGCTGCACGGCCAGAGGACAAGTGTGTGTGCTTGTTAATTAGGCCCTGCAACGGGGAACGCGGTCCGCCCGTGGCGTCCCCGTTGCTAGGGTCCGTGCGGCTCAGCGCGCCTGGCGTCCAGCGTTGCTAGGGAGCCGGCGGCTGAACGCGCACGGCGTCCCTAGTTGCTAGGCGCCGGGCCGCGCGGACATGCGGACCCCGGCGCCTAACACTCTGAAATTATAATTTTTTCTAGGATCATTTTTTCATGGACCAGATACTAGTCCCTGGAGGAATTGAGACATCTTCTAGATTTGTCTTGATATCACCTTTACTGACCACAAAATATCTGTAATTTGTTAAACCTCCAGACTGTTCATTACTTCAATCCCAGTAATGCCGGGTGATCACTTTTCTTCTTTTATAATCGGCTATCACTTTCTGTCCCAACTCAAATAACACCAAATCAGGTGTCTTGTTCCGTTCATATGATTCCTCAGATAAAGGAAATTCAGATGAACTTAAGAAGAGTTTGATACCAACAGTTCTTCCTCCTGAATTCTGCCAGAAACTTCTGTTTGGTACAAAGACATCTTTTAAATTGTCTTCTAGTAGTTACTGGTGGGAAACAATGCAACAAAATATCACTTTGTTTCAGCGTGTACAACTTTGGCTAAACATAACACCTCTTCCCAAAAACCTCTTCTACCCCTTCCAACACCTATGAATCCATGGTCATATTTCATCTCAGAAATATGGTATAATACTCATCTACCTCCTCCAGATGTTGTTGTAAAGCCTGAAGATATGCCCATGGGGAAGCCAAACTATTTGGGTCATCATACAACACTCCCAAAGCTGTAAAAGAAGCCTTCAAGATGTGGTCATGTAGGGACCAAGCCAACTACTAAGTCTGTGGATCACCCAATAAAAGTTATATCTTTGTTTCAAAGTACCTGATGATATGGGTCCTAAACAAAATATACAATTTGTAGCTGTGACTTACCTGAAAAGTAGTCAGCAAATGTAATTTGAGTTTAATTAATATACCTCCAACTTCCCCCTGGAGTAGCCACTCACTGATAAATCCTGGACTTGTTTTTAATTGGCCAAGATCTATGCTGAAGTAACAGACCATTATTCCATTTTGTCACGTTTAGTACAGTATATATTTTGCCAATGTTAATGTTATGAATAACACCATATACTTGTGATAAACATTCAGGACATACTGTTGAGAGAAGGGGTGAATGTACAGTTTCTTGTTAGTCAACAAAAAACACCTTATTTCTAGTTCCTATAGTAATTTATACTAATAAAATTGTTTTCTGTAGATTAAGAAGGTACGCTATGGAATGATGGATATATCCAGAAAGAAAACAAAAGATTTCCAAAAGGTATTGGGCAGTTGGTGGGTATTGGCGAAAAATTATTATGTATTAAAATTTAGAATTAATATTAGGTACAGTATGCACAGTGGTGTAACTAGGGTTGGTGTCAAGCAGTGATAATTGTGATCCTGTGTGCATCCAAAAAGTATTCTTAGATACTTAAATACCCCACTTCAGACACCAATAATCATTCCATGATGGTGAACATTTATCCAGCAGGTCAGCCTATAAGCTTATGAATGTGGTTTTATGTATGAACAATGTATTATAATTTTAAAGAACACTTATTATTATTGAACATTACACAACTGAAATTTTTCAAATGATGCCCTAAAACAAAAGGGAGTCACAACTTATGCAGGGAATGATAAAATTGTATTACATGTATATCAGCACACACATCTTGGTTCCTACTCTCCATTGGAGGCTATCTGATAGTATCCAACTTGCCACGGCGGTGGAAACTGAATTTCCAGACCAATTCGGCATTCCAATTCAACATTGCTCTGGTGTAGGGACAACTGTTCCATGGGAAGGAGTACTGGAAATCAACTTTCGAAGTTTGCTGAATACTACATAGCCCTGTCGAGCCCATAATAATGAATGGTTCGATTACATAAAACAGTCTCCGCATATGTAACAGACACTAGTGATGACGAATAGTTCCCATTGTCTCAGTTTTCCTGGTCAGGCAGTAACTGCTCTGGAAAGGAGTAACTTATTGTCTGGAAAGTAGCATGCTTTGCTTTGGCACATACTATATACATTATCCATGTGCTCTCCAGGTTTCACCTTTTCCTCTGAACGTCTCTTTCCTGCTCTCTTTCCTCCATTACCCCAAAGCAAGAACCTATTTTGTAGCTGGCAGTAGGATCAATGCAAGATCACAGGGACTTATCCTACATCCCAGTAAGCTTTCAAACACCACCAAGGTTTACACATTACAGTATGTCACACTCACTGGACAAATTACTCAAAGAGCCAGGTCCAAAAGTTAAGGACCAGCGTAACCCTACATAACACTACATGGGAGCTATTATTGCCAGGAACCAACAGCAAATGTTTTTTGGCTGAAGCATTATCATGAATGGCTCAGGTTCAGATTATTGGAGAACCATTCTGGACATAGGGAACAGTACTTACTAATACTTGTTATACTCTTTTCCCCAAGTGCCAGTACTACCCCTTTTACCCATTACCCCAACAGAACGGATTTCCTCCACTGGCTGTATCTAAGTCTTATGTATGCTCTCAGCTATAAACTAAAAGATAACAAAGGTTAGCGACAACGCTTAGGTTTGGTACTAAAGCTTAAGAAAGTGTTGATGGCCCAAAATGTTTTGTAACATGTCACTGTTCCTAAAATTGTGTTGGTTGAATATTTGCCACAATCATAGAATTATATCCTGAAGACATCTCTGGGTAATACTAAAGTGATTGTAGATGTTTGTTATTTTGTCTTTTTATTTCTGCTACAGCAGGACTTGATAAATTCAGCTCAATCCGCTTTAAATCAACAGCTGCGCCAAAGAGACTGTAGGAAAGATCGCTAATGAGATTCCAGGAATAACACTCTATAAATAATTGTTAGCTAGCAAACCTGGTCTGGAGGGACTCCAGCCCTCTGAGCACTTGTTATGAGGCCTGTCAGGAGATTATAAAACGTCCTCCATATGAATGGATGTGTGTTAGCAGGTAACCTTGCAACATAATTATCACAACGGCTTCTAGATGGATCTTATAAACTCTGAATTGAAACTTTATTTAGCTGCATTACTATAACGCTTCTTCTCTTCACCGCCAAGTAATTACCATTTTTTCCTGAATCCTGTTTTACTGTCCATCCCCTATGACTTCTCTAAGACATTGTCCCTGACTCTCTGTTTCTTGGTTGGTATTTTCACACATTAAAACATTAAGATATTGAAAAAAATACCTACATAGCAGCCTCACTTGTTCTTTAATGTATCTGCTAAAATATGGATCAGAAAAATCAGACCATGGTGTCCTATTTTGTCATTAAAGGGGTGTCAGATGTCCCAGAGTTGCAGGTACTGATCTTCCTCCTGGTTCTCATCATTTATCTCATCACTCTTGGAGGCAATGTGACTATTTTTCTACTGGTCTGCCTGGACCCTCAGCTCCACACTCCCATGTACTTCTTCCTGAGCAACCTGTCGATCCTAGACATGGCTTCCTCCACGGTTGCCCTACATAAGGTCCTCTCTATCTTTGTAGTGGGAGATATGGCTGTATCTTTTATCGCTTGCATGCTGCAGGTGTTTGTTTTTTCATGGCTGTCTGGCAACGAGCTGATGTTACTGACTGCAATGGGTTATGACCGCTATGTCGCCATCTGTAACCCATTGCATTATACCTCCGTCATGAACGACAGGTTCTGTGCTGTTCTAGCCACGTTCTGCTGGTCACTGAGTCTCCTACAAATTGTCCCCCCTATGGCTATACTATCAGGCTTCACTTGTTACACATCCCACGTAATTAACCACTTCTTCTGTGACATTGTGCCGCTGATAAATCTGTCCTGCAGTGACACCTCCATCCTGAAGCTTCTCATATTCACAGAGGGGGTTCTACTTTCCACCTTCACCCCTTTTTGTCTCACTTTCATCTCCTATATGTTCATTATTGCCACTATCATGAGAATAAGGTCCACCAGTGGGAGATCCAAAGCCTTCTACACATGTTCCTCCCACCTCTCAGTCGTCACCGTTCACTACACAACCCTTGTTTGTCAGTATTTGACGCCAGTTGGCACCTTCAGTTCCAATAAACTGTTAGCTTTGTTCAACACCGCCGCGGTTCCCATGCTGAACCCCGTCATCTACAGTCTGAAAAATAAAGATGTAAAGATAGCCATAGAACGGAAACTCAATTATTTCACCAGCTTGATTTAAAGAGACATCAGATGTATGTCGCTATAGACTACAGACCATTAGCATTCAAAGGAAGAAGTGTTTGTACATCTAAAGCCATAAGGACATGGTCATATATATATATATATATATATATATATATGTATATATATATATAAATATATATATGCAAGACAAAAATGACAAGATGTGCCTCTAATGCTACAGTGTATTGTTCAAATAAATACCTTAGTGCTCAATACAAGGTAATGTGTTATATTATGACTGGACACTTTGGACAAGTGGTGTCACACAGAAGTGCTGTCCATGTTTGAGTCTAGTTATCATTTGTATTGAATTGTGTTTCTATTTAGTGCCTACACCTTCACTGTTTTTGTTTGTGTGTAAATATACAGTATATATATATATATATATATCTCTCAATAGCGTAAAAATAGGTTGGCACTCCCCCTTGTATGAAGTATCTGCTCCGGTGTCCTCCATGGTGTAATGGCTACAATAGAAAAAGATGCAGTGGCACTCCGAAACTTTGATCAAGCAGTATACGTGTATTATACGTGTCTTTACTATGTATCTTCAAAACACGTATACTGCTTGCACAAAGTCTCGGAGTGCCGCCGCATCTTTTTCTATTGTGTGTGTGTGTGTATATATATATATGTTTTTTACGATATAAATATAGACTACTTATCTAACTGGACCTTCTATGTAGACAGATAAGTGAATTTTAATTAATATCTTCTATGTGTGCTACATACTATGTGCTTGCTGATTTTTTTTGTTTTTTTTCTCTCTGTAATAAAAAACCTTTTAGGGTATACAGGTTACCTATAATTATATAATTAATTTATTGAACGTATAATTGTTTCCTAAAAAAATGGATTTGTTTCACATACCTGTTAATGAATCTGATGTAACTACACTAGCTAAGCATTATGCACTATGAATTTGGCTTTGTTCCTGTTTTATTTGACATGTTTTGAACCCTAAACAAAGGGGGTCATTCCGAGTTGTTCGCTCGTTATTTTTTTCTCGCAACGGAGCGATTAGTCGCTAATGCGCATGCGCAATGTCCGCAGTGCGACTGCGCCAAGTAAATTTGCTATGCAGTTAGGTATTTTACTCACGGCATTACGAGGTTTTTTCTTCGTTCTGGTGATCGTAATGTGATTGACAGGAAGTGGGTGTTTCTGGGCGGAAACTGGCCGTTTTATGGGTGTGTGCGAAAAAACGCTACCGTTTCTGGGAAAAACGCGGGAGTGGCTGGAGAAACGGAGGAGTGTCTGGGCGAACGCTGGGTGTGTTTGTGACGTCAAACCAGGAACGAAACTGACTGAACTGATCGCAGATGCCGAGTAAGTCTGGAGCTACTCAGAACCTGCTAAGAAGTGTCTATTCGCAATTCTGCTAATCTTTCGTTCGCAATTTTGATAAGCTAAGATTCACTCCCAGTAGGCGGCGGCTTAGCGTGTGCAAAGCTGCTAAAAGCAGCTTGCGAGCGAACAACTCGGAATGACCCCCAAAGTCCATGGATGAGAGGACTGGATTGGAGAACTCACACATAAAGATGAGCACGTTTCTACACCTTATAGTAACATTTTCACAGTCGCCGCTCACACACTTGGGCCACTGGCGTTTGGTGTCACAAACCTGTTTTGGGACTATATTGTTCATAAAATGTCCCCGTTAGCCAGGGAGCAATGACATAATAGGGGGGTAGTCAATTGATTGAAAAGTCAGTTGGTGTCTGTTTTTTTCCTATCTAATAGACAGGAAAAAACAGACACCCAACCCACTTTTCAAACATTTGAATTCCACCCAATATATGCACGGCACGCGTTCCCCCCTCCCCAATTGGTCTTTTCCTGTTACAGTGGAAAGTCAGGGTAACAGGCTTATGTACACAGCTATTTATGATCCAGCTACAGTGCCGGATTAAACCCTGTGGAGCCCCCTAAGCAGTCGAAATCTTGGGTACCCCCTTGCAAATTATCTCCTAATATGTTATTCATTTTACCAACCAGTGGTCTCTTATCTGGAAACTGTAATGTGAATCTGATGTCTATGGTTCATGTACTTTAAGTTATTAATGGGTACATTACATTAATACAGTATTTTCTCTATGGGGTCTTTAATGTAAAGTTTCTATTTCTGTGAGTTGATTCATTTTTTCTATCAATTGGAAACAATGTAAGAAAGCATGATTGTAATTTTCTTTCAAGATCAAATCAATATTATTTTGATCCATTGTCGCAGGGCCCCTAAAAGTTGCGGGGCCCATAGGCCGGTGCCTACTCTGGCTGTTTGGTAATCCGGCACTGTCCAGCTAGCTTGATCCTTTTCCTTGTAGGGATGATAAACCCCTATGGTGAAAGTCACACCCCTCCTCTAATAATATGAATTTATGTTAATTAAGTTGGTTAATAAAATCAGAAAGGAAGCTGTATTTCTTTTTTCAATGACAGATTTGACTACAAAAACATGTTTCCTTGTCTGTGATATTGAGGAGAGATTCTGTAGTTGTAACAGTTCTATGACCTATGGTGATGTCATGTCTGTGTTATTTTAAGTGAATGTTTAAAGATTTTTCAAACAAAATTGAATTTCTAATTAATATTTTTATTCTCTTACAGAATACTAATTCTATAATTTGTTAAAAAAATGTCATTAATCTGATGCAAATATTAAGGGATGTATAGAGATATTATAGTGATATGAATTTCATTAGTTTCTGTGATAGCGCTGGTAATTCTGCATTTTCTTCCATCTCTTGTTTCCCCTTTTCTAATTGGACGCAAGTCTGTGGTGAAATAACTCTTGGTGCACCCCCACTACCTCCACACCCTGATGGTTTGGTCTTACTGCACGGGGGCCTGTCAGTGTTACAGGTTGATCTGATGTGAATAATTACAATTTTGGTGTAAAGAGCTGAGAAATATGAGACCACTATATGAATGACTGTTAATAAATAATGCTAAATAAATCTGCGGACTTTTCTGTAAATGGTAATAATATTAATACCCAATTTCCACAGCTTTGTGAGACTTTAGGTCAAACTTTGCATTTAAGCAAAATGATAGCAACTTTACTGCTGCGGGGTACACTGGGCTCCACAAGGAATAACATCGGGGTGTAGAGTAGGATCTTGATCCGAGGCACCAACAGGCTCAAAGCTTGACTGTTCCCAAGATGCGTAGCGCCGCCTCCTCTATAACTCCGCCTCCGTGCACAGGAGCTCAGTTTTGTAGTTGGTGCCTTGCAGTAAGCAGGCAGTCAACAGGGGGGCTGCTCCTGCAGCCCTAAAGAAAAAGCTATTTCAGAAGAAAGAAGATCTGAAGACTTCAAGGGCTGCAGCAGTGTCTGGATGTCAGTCAGACATCCCCTGCTGCAGCTCCATCACTCCCCCAGCAGTGCTGTATACTCCCTCGTCTTGGTTGCCAGGTAATTACAGCGGAGGCTCCGGTGTTCTTCTGGTCAGTCACACACTCGCCGCTGTCCTCCCGGATCGCATGGTCGCATACAGGGGGAGGTAAGGGGTCTCTTTGGCCCGCTGTAATCGCGATCCGGCACGGCCGGTGGGAGGCGGGGCGCGCGCGCTGGCGTGGACACTGTAAGGGGCAGGTGCTCCACTAGCCACCAGGGCACTGGGCACAGGTCGGTTTTCTTCATAAAACCGTTTGTTTGACAGCCCGCAGCACCTGGTGGGGAAGCCAGCACAGGGGATAAGGCCTGATCTGTAGCCCCTCCCCCCAGACCCAGGGCGCCATTTAGGCAAATGTTCCCACCCTGGAACTGCATATCTCTCCCTCACTACCTGTCAGCCGCCATTACACGGAGCTGCGCTGTTCCTGGGACTGCTTGGGCAAATCCTCCTCTGTAAAGCCACCTGCTCGCCAGCGCTGTGCATTTTACAGGACACTTAAGTATTCTACCTGTCAGTGGACAGTGTTAGTTAAGAAAGCGTCCATACAGTCGGGGTTGTGTGGTACAAACACCCTGTGATATACATTTAGTATTTGCTGTGTTTTGCTATATCTACTGTTTACATATATAGCTATACTGAGTATTACTTTGTATTGCTAGTCCAGTGCAGTCTTATTGATATAACTTCTGCATTGTACATTGTGACTTTCTGTGTGTATGCATGTAGCTGCTGAGTGGCTGCCATTTTGTGTATTTAGCTCAGCCTGCTTCCCCTATATTCTGTAACGTGAGGGGGCTAGGTGCGTCAGGTTTATTAGACTATATAGGTGTTTCACAAGATATATTTACTGTGTATTTTTCTCTGTGATTTCTGGTCACCATATATCTCTTGGGTTCCCGGTTTGTGCTGATAACACTACACCGGGAGTTCTTGCTAGATATAGTGCTGCTAATATTGTACTGTGTTGCCTGATATTGAGCTTTTCATTATGTCAGCTGCAAGGGGCAACGGAACTAGGGCTTATCCCACATTGAGTGGTGGTGACGCTGCAGACACATTTGAGGAAAACATGGCAGCAGAGAGTTCAGGTTCTGGGGGTTCTTTGCCCCCCAGTGGGTTTGTAGCAACGGGGGTCCACAATGACCCGTCCTGGGCTACCTTCTCCACGTTATTAAATACGCTGGTAACTAAACTTACGCCTCCTGTGGGACTGCCTATGCCAGTACAGCAGTTTATGGTCCCTGCAGTCAATCCGCCATGGGCGGATCAGATCTCATCTCAGTTACAGCACTTGAACCAATCACTGACTGAAAAGAAGTCTAACTCTCGCCCACCTAAGACTAAGACGTCTTCTAAACGGGCCGCTAATTCCTCACAATCCACCACTGTTCCAGGCACTTCCTCTGAGGAGGATGGCGCATACACTGACCCCACAGACACTGACTCTGATGCTTCAGATGGGGAGGGACGGTCACAGGTGGATGTCCCTGATTTGATTGAGGCTATCAGGTTGATTCTTCAAATTTCTGATTAACCGGAGCCTGAGGCTGTGTCTAAAAATCCGGACAGATTTAAACGTAAGAAAGTGGTTAAACAAGTTTTGCCTCATTCTCAACACCTGGCTGACATACGTCAGGAATCCTGGGAAAATCCAGGAACAAAGTTCACGCCGCATAAGAAGATGTTGGCTCGCTATCCTCTCTCTGCAGAGCTAAGTAAAAATTGGGAAACTCCTCCACCTGTAGATTCCCAGGTTGCAAGACTGGTAGTTTCCTCAGCTCTGCCAGTGACTACCATCACCTCTCTGAAGGAACCGACGGATAGACGTGTTGAGGGTTGTTTAAAGGCAATTTACACCCTAACAGGGGCTGTGCATAGGCCAACCATTGAAGTGACATGGGCTGCTGAAGCTCTTGAAGCATGGGCTCAGGAGCTGGAGGCGGAGCTACCTTCCAACGCTTCTGATCATGCTAGACAATGTCTCTCATATATTACCACGGCTTCTCACTATCTTAAGGAGGCGGCTTCCGATGCCGGGGTGCTGGCGGCCAAGGCTGCGACTACGTCCATCTTAGCTCGACGTATCCTTTGGTTAAGATCCTGGTCCGTGGATCTGGATTCTAAGAAAACCCTGGGGGTACTTCCTTTAAAGGGAGACATTCTTTTCGAAGACCTCAATAAGATCGTGGTTGACTTAGCTTAGCTTCTGCTAAACCAGCTTGCCTACCGAGTACGGCACTTTCGGCGCCGAAGGCTAAAAGTACCTTCTCTCGCTCCTATCGTCCTCCAGGAAAGGCAAAAGGTCAGACGTACCCGAAACAAGCTCATACTTCCAAGCCTGCTAAGCCCAAACCCAAGCGGGCCTGGGCTGCCTGTCAGCCTGCTTCCAAAACAGACAAGCCTGCCGCATGACGGGGCGGGCCTCACTCTAGGGGAACCCAGGGT